>NC_044052.1:8221740-8531740 GCF_902167405.1 Gadus morhua
AGAGAGAGAGAGAGAGAGAGAGAGAGAGAGAGAGAGAGAGAGAGAGAGAGAGAGAGAGAGAGAGAGCGAGAGAGAGAGGGGGGGGGGGGGGCAGGGACATTTTAAGAAAACCACCTTTTCAATAGGGATGGAGAGAGACACACGGTTTTGACGAGGAGAAGCTTCAGTTTCACAGTTTGTTTTAATTGCTGGACATCGATAAAAAGAGATAAGCCATGATCGATATGTTCACTATGGCTAATTAAAATAAGGATTTACAAATACTGGATTGCACAGATATGCATATATAAATATATATATACATTATATAAATTGTGTTTGTATGCATATGCATACATTATATATATACACACATAAGACATTGTTATTATCTGTATTTCATCCACAGCAGTGGCGTCCGTTTGTGCTTCCGAGGCATGGCGCTGTTGATGGATGGCGTCCAGGGCCGGGCAGAGGGGGAGAACAAGGGGCCCGGGGCCCTCGGAGGATCGATACTTACAAACAGGAGGACCTGCCTCGCATCCTAAAAAAAATGATCCTGATCCAGCCGGTCCACACACCCCGGTCCCCCCCCCCCCCCCCCCCCCCCCCCCCCCCCCCCCCCCCCCCCCCCCCCCCCCCCCCCCCTCCCCCGCTGACTCTCCAGCATCACTGTGGAGCTGCATGGGAGCGGGAGCCAAGAGATGGAGCCCGAGGAGAAAGGAATCCATAGGGGTGTGTGTGTGTGTGCGTGCGTGTGTGTTTGTGAATGTGAGTGTATATACGGGATGTGCAATGGGCGAAACCATAGAATGTGTCAGCAGGTTCGTAGGCGGATCGCATGTCAGCAAACTCAAGGTCAACCCCGACACGCACACACCAACACAAAGAAACACACACACACACATACACAAACACACGCACACACACACACACACAGTCGGTGTGACACGGCAATTCCGAGGTGTCTAAGGTGATGCATATCCCATTAACGAGTCCAAAACAATGTCCTGACTAATGATGTTATAATGGGAATATTGAATGAATGGGAATAGGATTGGGCTTTGCCTCAGACAGAGAGGTGGGTGGGGGGGATAGGGGTAGAGGGGGGGGGCGGGGGGGGGGGGGGGGGGGGGCAATTGAACGCGAGCCAAGGCACAAGGGGGCAGCGGGCCAAAGGCTCAAGAAGAATTCAAACTGAAGGAGGCGTAGCATGAGGTAGGGGGGGGGGGGGGGGGGTGGGGGGTCGCTGATGCACGAAAGGCTGCACAGTCATGCCGAATCAATACCGAATCCCCCCCACCCCCACCCCCCAGACACACACTCTCACCCCCAGCCCCACTCGCCCCCCTTACTTCTCAACCTGCTGCGCCTTGTTGGGTTGGTGATATACAAGAGCAGGCAGCCTCGCAGAGCATAAATAAAACATGAAAAACCTGAGGAATTATGGGGACCAAACGACAGTGATACATTTGCTCTGTAATGCTCTATTATTCCTTCTTTCTCGCCGCTCCGTGTTTGCGGGAGCTGTCCAGGACTCGGGTAGGATTGTTATCCGTGCGGCGTTTTATTTGACCGTTGCGCCGGTTCGGCTTCTGCTTGAGCATTAATGAATGAATCAAGGGCCAGTTGGGTTTGGCGAGGGGGGGAAGAATGTGTTTGGGATGGGGGGGGGGAGGCCTGCGCTGCAAGCGGCTGTATAGCGCCGAGACGTGATGGGCTAATAGTTGGAAAAGGAATTACGGTCCAATTGCTCTGTCTGGTTGTGGCCCTAATACCCCGGCCAGGCCCTTCCCTGGCAGCCCGGCGGGCCCTCGATGGGATCTGATTCCATTTGGAGAGCCTTATTTTCCTCTTGATCTGGCACATTAAGGACCTTTCTATTCACAAGAGCAAGAGCCAGGAGCCATGGCGGGGGGGCGGCGGGGACAGGCTCAGCAACACAATGGATTAGTGGACCACCGTGGAAAAAGGAGGCAGGTCAATGTTTTAAATCTGGGGCCCTGTCTGGTTAAATCTGCTCAGAAACAACCAGTGGTGGAAAAAAAGAGAAAAGGAAAAAGCCAGCTCTTAAGCAAGATGTCTTGAAGCAAATGTGGACCTAAGTGAAGGTCGTGCCTGAAGTTGGAAGTGGCCTTGAGCAACAAGCCAATAACTTGGCCTCTTCCTTTATTTAAACGCTGTGTACTTTGGACCAAATGTATCTGTCAGAACCATTCCACTCGTATTCTCTTCATTTCTGCTTTCTATTCATGTGAGTCTTACAAGACCTTAGTCTTATGATTCAAGTGAAGTTTCATTGACCGCCCATTCTCCAGAGTCCTGGCTATTCAGCTACTTACAAGGGCCAGATCAATGCAGCTGAAAATTTAAGGACGCCAGGAAAAAAAGGTATTATCACATTCAAGCACTTACGTGTCAACATAAAATACAACACTACATTACCTAAATACCGTGCACAAAGAGTCTCAATTAGTTTATCTCACATAGAAAGCATGGCAGTCAGTTTATACATTTATACATAGACCTGTGTTATTCTTCATGTATTATTTTTCAATACATCCCACATCCAATACAGATTTTATTAATGTGAGAGAAGATCGAAGAGACATCGACCATGCTAACTTTAACCCTGTAAAAAGGTTGTGACAAGGACTCTTATTATTCATCTCATTCAAATAAACATTCAAAAGAATTGGCCTCAGCTCTTAAGCAATCTAGGAACAAGTGAGGACGTCATTGAGTTGACATGGTTTTGTTCAGATGGATGAAAAATATGTTGTTCTTCACCTTAACTCTGTTCAATACATCTTCAAGGACAGCTAGCATGCAGTTTCAGAATCTGTGAAGGGTTTCTGTTGTTCACCGAGCCCCCCTCCCCAAACCGAGGGGGGCTATGGTATTCCACCCTTGTTCCGAGCACGGCTGTGATAGCCGCCCCGGGTTGGTGATTCACAGAGAGGATCTTGATTCAACTTTGATTGGACAACGAGCAACTGAACCATGGGATATGTTCCATTGAAGTTTGAGCGATGTGTGATGCGGTGCCTTCTCAGATGGTATTCTTTACTGACTGTGATAGTCTTGTTGCAGATCAAACATATTTGCTTTGGTCGCACATTACTAAATATATACTTCACAGTCCGACCCTTATCAAATAGTCGAATTTCATTGCCAGCAGTGACAGACGTTGGCTTGCGCACAGAGCAGGCAGGTCGTAGGGGCGGGACCAAACTGATAACAAGGTTTCCTATTGGCAGAAATGAACTGGCTAACCTTCTTGCTTTGGAAAAGCTTTTTTTTCAGGGAAAATTGATTGTGATTGTTCATTTAAGTTATCTGAGGGCTGGATCAAAATAAAGGCGGTCTGGATGTGGCCCTGTGGGGAGCTAGTTCTTATGGCTTAGACTAGAGAATACAGTCATTCCATTACTTTGTAGATTCCTGAGAAGGGATCCAGAAGGACTCTTCATTGGTTCTATATTTTACCACCATATAAATTCATCAGAAGAACAACAAGATCTTCCGTCGCTGGACATGTCTGCTGTGTAAGTGGGTGTGTGTGCGTATGTGAATCATCAGGGAAGACATGGAACTTTACCAGCACTGCTTGTCTGCCCAGATTATAGCCAGCCAATTATCCCTCTTAATTATCTATTGACTAGACGGAATTGATGTTTTCAGAGCACTGATTGGATAATCAGGAATGTTGGCCACAGTTATTCTCCTTGGCCGGTCTCAGTCATCTGTCCAATCTCGTCTTGTTTCAGGATTTATTTTGGTTCCTCCCCAGCAAAACATATTCCAACTGAACAATATGCATGAGAGCCTGGGGAGCTGTTTGAGCCATGTTACTACTGAAGACAATATGATACTGTTGGCACACTGGCTGTTTCTGTGTGTGTGTGTGTGTGTGTGTGTGTGTGTGTGTGTGCGTGTGTATGCGCGTGCGTGCGTGCGTGCGTGCGTGCGTGCGTGCGTGCGTGCGTGCGTTTGTGCGTGCGTGCGTGCGCATTTTGTTTTTTGTCTTTCAATGTTTTTTTCCCTCCCGTTCCAAAGAGGACACAGAAGACCACAGTGTTTTTTCCGGGCCAACAACAGACAACCTCTTTCCATTCTGCGGCTCTCATTAACCTCCACCTCTATCGGTAACCCGGAGCAAGACGTTTTCTTAAGGGTTTCCATTTCCCAAACAATCCCGAGACGAACAAAGGAACCGTGCCGTTTTAATTTCTCCCCCTTTCACGTCGGGAGTGGCCCAATGTCCCCTTCTTCTTTACCCCCCCCCCCCCCCCCCGATTGAGAGCGAGCTGGCACAGGCCCAGGCAGACATGGGGGACCACTAGAGAGAGTGTGTGTTGGGGGGGGGGGGGGGGGGGGAAGAGAGAGAGAGAGAGAGAGAGAGAGAGAGAGCGAGAGAGCGAGAGAAAGAGAGAGAGAGAGAGAGAGAGAGAGAGAGAGAGAGAGAGAGAGAGAGAGAGAGAGAGAGAGAGAGAGAGAGAAAGAGAGAAAGAGAGAGAGAGAGAGAGAGAGAGAGAGAGAGAGCGAGAGAGCGAGAGAAAGAGAGAGAGAGAGAGAGAGAGAGAGAGAGAGGAGTGACACTGATTGTGCCTCCACTAATTAAACCCCGCCTGACCCTAGTGTTGGGACATCATTAGTTCTCCCTCGTAATCATCACACGGCAGCAATTACATTCTGTTTGGCCCCATTTGCATTTTACAAGATTTCCCTGAACAATCAAGGGACCGATTGGTAGAAGAGTGGGGGCTGGGGGCGCGGAGGTGTGGGGGGGGGGGGCATCCACGTAAAACACAGAAGTCTTGGGGAAAGCTGGGGCCTATTTCAACACTGGGTAGGTGCATTGAAAGGGTAGGTCATGAAGTGCTACATTTAAAGCTACAGTAACTAAAAGAGAATCAATCAACTATTTTCATTAATTTAAGTCAAAATCCAATAAAGACCAGTAACTGTTCACAGGAACGTTGTCTATCAAATATACGAGAAGACCCACTACCATCAACTTCGTTCAGTTGACATTCTCTCCATTTTGGGATGAATTCCTTATCTAAGCGATGTCCTCCTTCAATATCTTCACCCTTAGATTCTCTACATGCTTGTTCAGCTTAAAGCTCTATGGTCCAAACTGTATTAGTAATGACGGTATAAATACCGTAACACTATTGGGGAAGGCGAAAGAGCAGCACGCACTGCACTAACTTATTTTGAATCAGGTGATCAGTTGAAGCAGCACTTCAAACAAGAACCTTTAAGCTACTTGAGATCCAAAGCTCAAAACATGTCTTCAAACCCCTGTTCCACAGTGCGATCAAGTGCTTCAACTACCTTCTACCGATGTGCTAAAAGGGCTACAGTGGCCTTCACTAGGAAATGAAAACGGTGTTCGTTCAAAGCAAAATCCTTCCCGACTGGATTTAAGAGAAACAGAGAGGGGAAGGGACATCGCGAGACCAAGAGAATCTGAAATATGTGGAAAAAAATACAGAACTTTTTTATTACATTCGCCCGCTACTGATTCTATTCACTTGCAGAGTGCACTGCAGCACACGCACTCACGGGATAAAGAGCCATCGATTTGAGTGTTTGCTTTTGGGGGGAAAACTGCACAAGGGCATCCTTCTCCATCTGTATTCAGAGAGACGGTAGTCCTGCGCCCAGCACAGCAAGTCTCTCGCTTCCCCGAGATGCCATCTATAGAGAGAACGCCGTACGTCACGCACATCAAAGATGGCTTCGCTCTCGGAAAGGCACACAGAAGACACAGTTGGCATCCTCACAAAGTGAAGGAGACATTTTTTTCTCTATCTCCAAACGGTGTTATTCCGTGCATCTGCTGTTACTAAATCTGACAGCAACAGCCGAGTAAGGTCGTTGTGTTAAGAAGAGAATTATGCCGGCAAATACCCGCGGGGCCCCCGAGCTCACCAGACGGGAGACGGACCAGCCGTGGATTCTCGGTCCCCGTCGTGGGGAGTAAATAACAAAATGTTGTCACTGGAGATGAAGAAGACAACGGCACGGATGACAATCAGTCTAATGGCGGTAAACACTGCTCATCTGCGAGAGGACACGATAATTAATGGCTGAGCACGAAAAACACACCAGCCACCAAATCCCGGCAGTTCTCCTTCCACCAACTCGGCGCGGCGGGGGCGTCTGCTGCCAATAGATTTCAAAGTGTGTGAAATGAAAAGCTGCAAGATTTGAAAAAAAAAAAGATAACGCTTTCCTTTTGGTAGCCGAGCCGCAGGTGATCTCACCCGTGGAACATCAGACGACCACCGCCACCAACCCAGACTTATGTTGGCGTGCGTCTGATCTCATATTGTTATTAATTCATCACTGCACAGCTACTGTTTTTATCATCTCTATGTGTGTGATACCCTCCCCCCCCTCAACTCCCACCGAATGCAAAGAAGTGGGGGGCGGGGGGGGGAAGAAACGTCTCCACTCAGGCGGACATAATCTCTGTAGACGAGTGTGCCGAGAGACACGGTTGCAAAATTCACTCCCCTTTACTTAGAGACAAGATTAGCCGGCTGAGGTGGGGCGGGGTATGCTCATTGGTTTAGGGAGAGGACTCTTCGACTCTTCATGACAAGGTTATGTATTCTCATGGGCAGGGACCTAAACTGAAGCACAGCTCAATAAGGTTTATTGAGCTTCTATAGGACAACACTGCTGCAGGTGTGACGGTTGGCAGTGGCTTGAACCCTGATAGTATGTTACTCTGATTTCCAGTCCCATTTGCTTGGTTCCCCATTTACACAATTTGGTGTCCTGAAGGGTCATGTTATATCCCATAATTGACCATTTGTATTATGTTGCATAACATAATTGCCCCATTTTCTCATTCTATGGATAATAGGGAAAAGAGCTTGAATCGTCTTTGTGGATTATCCTTCGGCTGGAAAACCCAAGAGGGGAAACGGTATTTCAATCCAGGGTGTATCGAGCTTTCTCCATGTTCTACTATTACTGGGCGTAATATTCTCACAGTCATGTCCTCACAAACGTCAACAGGTCCGATTAGTTTGTATTATGGAACGGTACTCATGAAGGAGGCAGGTCCTTGGTGTGGTCGGCCGTTGTATCTACGAATGAAATTCATACTGATGTCATGACACTATATATCCTTGTTCTCACCAATGCCACCTTGAATTGAAGTATGCCTGCTCCCCCCCCCCCCACCCCACCCACCCAAGGTGACACACTTTCATCCTAAGGGACGTGGTTAGTTGTGCTTTTTGGAGGAGGTCTGGGGCAATACAGAAAATCTGAGTACCCATAATGAGTTTCTTACTTTGTTGGCTTGTTCCTTAAAGCTACCCCCCGGATCAGCTTATGATCAAAGGGACTAACTTAATTAGGTTAGTATAAGTTCAATGTATTTATTCAATATATTCTAATATAGAAAATAGTTATGATTCGTACAGCCTACTCAACTGCAAATGTCATGTCATGGTACAGACAAATTCCTGTGTGCTTCTGTGTGTGGCTGATTGGTAACGCAAACGCTTATCCGATTGGTAAGCGTCAGAAAGCATCATTTCTGATTGGTGGATACATTTGTTGGATTTTTTTTTTGAGCAGTGGCAGATTTATGCCGAAGATATTTGTCCACGCTAAATGCTTGGAAGCAGATCAACAACTCACAACACAGGTTTCACACTGGTTAAATACAACAACATGCATTTGTGGATACATTTTCACAGATGTGAATTTGTTATGCTGTTCACAAAACATTACGAAGAAGTATAGAAATATAAATGTGTGGAATTGAAATAAATGTCCTCCATAAGAATACACAGTACAAACTGTTCATAACAGCTAGTCAAATAACACTTCAGAATGATGTGGAGAATATTGAGCATGAAATATTGAGTAATGCAGCTTTACCACACTTGAGAACAGACCACATGTGGTCAACATTAAGCCACAAGGAATGGTAATATTAAGTGGAAAGAAAATTAAAGTATGAAAGTAGAAATGAATGTGCTGAAATGTGTGCTTCAGTTAGCTTTACATAATTTAGTAGTGCTACAACCCATAGGTTCCTCAGTAGGGTTTGCAGTGGCTGTGCTAGCTTAATATGTTTTGCTCTGATTATGTCGTTTCCAGGTCAGTTCACTTTGAGCCAGTAAGGAAAAAGGTTCTAGGGATGTCTATCGCCATACATTTTCTCATCACTGGCTCAAAACAGGCGTCCAAATGAAATGAGCTTCCTTTTTCTAAATTGCAATTACTTTGTGCAGAATTAATCATATAAAAGAACGTGATAAGAGCTAATAACTGGTCATTACAGCATACAGTGTTCATTATGACTCAAAACTTACTTCATACCATCAGGAGAGAACAAAGTGCATTCTGGAGCCAGATTTCACATTAAGGCAATTTAGAATATTCCAGACTGCCTAATTCAGGGGTCGGACTTCTGTGTAACTTAATTTGACAAGATTAATTATACAATTAAATCCAAACTCCTCTCAATTATGTGGAGAAATGCTGGCTGCTTGCTCCAGCCGACCCTTCACCTCTGCCGAGGCGAGGTACCTGATAAGCATAATTTCAACAGAGGCAGAAGAAATTGTGCTGCCTATTTTGTCGCCGTGCTCGACTCAGCACATTATTGTTCCTAATTGCAGGCTGACTTCATAACCATATGCCCTTGACACGGCAAGGCAGGGTGTTATGCTATTCGCTCACACATTACAACAAGTGGGGAGAGCTCCTTCCTGATTGACAGGACAATCAATTGAAACAAAGGATTTAACTGTGTGTCAATTGGCTTTGTAATGACAATTGGCATTTAGATTTCAGAGATTCATCAGCTGTGACGAGTGAGTGACTAACAACATAATTTGGTGTTAGCCCATTAAGTTTGTGCAATTTGCAATGTGCGATATGTGCCCAGTAAATCCTCTCATGTACGCTTTAGATTAGCCGGCGGATATATAATATAGAGTTGACCATCTGAGACTGCATCAAGAAAAGTAATGTTGAGAGCTTTTTTTTCTTCTTCTCCAACGAAAATACAGCCGCGCTTCGAACCACATTAGGGTACCAGCAGCATTAACCAGCGCCATGCCAGAGACGGTTACCCTCATAACTGATGTGGAACGTTGGCTGGACCCTGTGCCTGTTGGAGGGAGGGACCGGGGAGGGACGCGTAGCTCATCTACCTTGACAGTCAGCCATTATCAACACAGTTGTTGGAGCGAGGCAGGAATCTCACCAGGGACGGGTGTAAAACCTCTTTCAAAGACCTTCACAATCCCGCTCTCCATCCTGTCATTCTTGCCAGCCTTCCCTTTCTGCAGCCTTCAGAGGAACGGGAAAAAGGGGGGAAAATGGTCTATTTGACCTTAATCTGCTCAGCAGTGAGTAGCGGAGAGATGACATGCATCCTCCGAGGTAAAGGCCAATTGTTTCTTTTTCTCTCTTCCGAGGGCCAATTTACGACCTCCCTCTGGGAATTTCTCCAAGGCTGTGAACTATTTCAGGTTCGCTTGCATTGTTTTTTTTCGAATTTCTCAGCTGGAAGGAGAGCTCAGAAAGAGCAAGCAGTTTCAGTTTCCTCATTCTCCTCCCGGCGTCGTTGAATCCAATCCACGCGGATGTACCATACCGTCGTCTCATTCAGCAATAGAGAGCAATACAAAGAGAGATCTGGAATCCAATATTTTACATGAAATCCAATATCGTACACGCAGTGTTGTAATACCATAGCAGTAAGCACATAATACAATTGGTCAGAGTTAGTGTAGTTCGAATTATCCAAACAATCTGTATGGATTTAAGAAAAAAAAAATCAAACAGCCATGATGAATCTAGTGTGAAACCAAGGGGAAATTAAACAAAGTTACATTTGGATATGAGAGTGAATAGACAAACCCTCTTATCAGCATCCTGGCTAGTGTTCCAAGACAAGCAGTAGATTAGTTATGCAAATCATCGGCAAGTTCAACGTGGCCACTTTTTAGTTTGTTTTTAGTCTATTTGCTATATAGTCATTGAGCTGATTCTTTTATCCAAAGCGACTTAAATTCTGATACATGTCTTTGAGGAGCAGGTAGGTACCTAAGTGCACTACCTTGGGCTCTCCATTTAAGGATGGATTCCTACAGTCAAAGCAAAAATGTTTTGTCATCAACATGGTATGATTCTTTTACAAATCACATTGGTTAGCAGAGTATTTGACCATCAACGGTAGGTGCTCTGATGGGCATGGGGTCTGGGGACGCATTAAAGATAGAGCCACATTCTAAGTCAAAAACAAACCGTGTCACCATAAGTGACTGAGAAATACATCATAAAATACTGATGGAGAAAGGGTTCAAGAAAGAATCTCATCAAGAACTAGAGCAGCCTGTCACAAACAAAAAAATAGATAAATAAATAAATCAACAAAGATTATTTAGCAATAAGTCTTAATAAGCAAAATCTACCGAACCCTCTCAGTTGGCCAGGCTGAATCAACATATTGTGAAGAATATCCATCTGGTTCCCCAGTCGTAAACAACATATTTTATAAGACCAAAAACAATGTTTAAATCATTTTGTCAAGGAACAAACCACAGTTCAGATTTCTAAATGAATCCCCGAAAGCTCTGACAGACTTGAGGAACACTCATAGTCAAGAGGCGATGCATTTTTAACAACGTATGAAAGCAGGGAAATTAACCACGAGTCTAAAGTCTTGGAGAACTAGAGGAGTCTTGGAGTCCTGAATTAATTATAAGGAATGGAAGAAGTTATTAAGTTATTTGTTAACAGTAAATATTCTGTATGCTGTCCCTGGGAGCATGACTTTTTAATAATTCTGAGTTTTTAAACTTTAATGCTTAGCTCCATCCTGAAAACAATGGTGCTTAGGCCTAATTGATTCCTCGGGCTGGGAGTAATTATGATGGCTGTGTCTAAGCGAAGCCTGATCTACTTGGCTCTGGGTGAGAGAAGAGAGAGCAAAGGGAAAACGGAAAGACAGAGAAATAAAGAATTAGAGATAGGCGCGGATACGTTGCTGATGAACACTGCGACCCTCAACGATGGTGCTGCACCTCCTAAAATCCAGAACCATTCAATTAACAACGTGGATGTTAAAAAATATATATATTCTGACATTCACCATACCATTGTTTCATTTAGTTGCCTCCAAACATTCTCTCTCTCTATCTCCAGTCTATTTATCGCTTAACATCTGACCTACCAGCAGCCTGCTAGGGTCAGGCTTCTAGCGGGGTCACAGGGCCAATCACATCTGCCAGGAGTCACTCTCAGCAGGGGCACTTTTTAATCCATCAGCCCTCTGCATTAATTACCCACACCACCACTGGGTGCAAGTCTCTTGATACTGCCGCATGAAAGGCCGTGTTCCAACGTACCAGAGGAGATGCTATGGTCCATTACCTAAGGACACCTTGTACGGGCACAGATTCAGGCAAAGGCTACAGTAAGCAAGAACCACAGTGAACTGCTACATGCCATACCCACAGCAAATTAGTATTTTATTATAAACGCCGCACACATGCAACCCAACACAACACATCACATTATCATTTTACTATGTCCTTTAGCAGTAAAAAGCGACTCAGACAGAGAAAAACACACACACATTACTTGACGTACTGATGCAGACTAAAATAAACACCCACAGCAGTGTCCCTGCCTTCCGGGAGCAGGGGGAAGTGATCCACGACTGATGGGGTTTCCCAAAGGCCAGCGACACACACTCTGCTTACCCAGAGACCGCCAGGAGAAAAATGCCAATTGTCTCACGGGCAACGTCTCCATAGCGCAAAGTGCCCGACTGTGCAAACACACGCACATGCACACGCGCGCACACACACACTCTCACCCAGACAACAAACTCACACTGAAGCACACAGAAAACACACACACACACACACACACACACACACACACACACACACACACACACACACACACACACACACACACACACACACACACACACACACACACACACACACACAGACAACACATACACACCCAGACAACAAACTCACACTGAAGCACACACACACACACACACACACAAACACATACACACTCACACACATGTTAGGGCGCTGTCTCGCAAGGCAGAGTGGGTCCTGGTCACAGCTGCTCTCTCCTGCCTCAGGAGGAATTGCTTCCATTTGGCTTGTCACTTGCCGGGGACCCTGTGTGGCTTTTCTCATTTGTCAGCGAGTGGGGGCCATCCTCATGGCTCTCATGGCAAAACTTGGCCCCTAGCAGGAGAAAAGACACAAATTCTCCCTCTCTCTCATGTGCATGGATCCTCTTTCTGTCGCTCTCATCTCTCTCAGCCTTTCACCACTGTCTTTTTATCCCTTCTATTCATGGGGTTAAAGAAAACAGAGCAAAGGTGCCCAGAGCAACAGAGCAATGTGGACAGAAGGGTCAAGGATGAAACCTTATGTGGAGCACTAGCTTGAATCTAATAGTACCGTAGGTCTTTTAGCAAGGCCGAAACTGGCTGAATTAAGATTAGCCGAATAGCATTTATTCAACTGTTTTCTAATGTGAATTAAAGGTAGTTAAATAAATATAGAAAAGTAACTTAACTTATTTTGTATAACACATTAGCTCAAATATATAGCTGCCACCTTAGCGCTGTATAAGTCCTTTCATATAAGGTACATTGTCGATCGAGGCTAGAAAATCGCAAAAAAAATCGCGTACCAATCGCAAGATCCCAAGCCCATACAATGGAGCCGACCTCAGCACTACGCGCGCTGTTATTGAAATTTTGTGGCTGATGTGATGAATGACCCTCTCTCCTGCTTCCCTACTTGATCAGCTATGGCGTTGCAGTTCAGAGGACGAGATTGGCACATGCTGTGCTTATACGCAGATATGCAAATAGCGGCCCACTTCTGTGTTTTCATAGTTTTCAAACCTGATGCGAACCGTACCCTAGTACACATGAACCGTACTTGAAACCACCTTTTCAAGTGGACTCGGGCACGGTTTGGCTGTCTGCGCTTGGGTACGGCACATTGTTCACACTAATCAAACAAGCGGGAATTTGGGGTCAAGTGTACTCGTATCCGGGGCCCGGGCCCATGATGTGAAGGCCCCCTATGCTTCATTTCCAAACCAATGGTGGTTTCAAACCACAACCAGCGAACTGGAAGAGGGTGAGGTGTCTGCCTCAAATTGAGGAAGTAAGAATCAAACGTGCAACTCCAGCAGGCTCCAGACGACCTGCTCTGACCCCTTGAGCGCCTGTCGCCAACATAATGGCAATCAGACAAGCTTTCATTGATTATCTACAAACATTGTCAAATCATTGCTTCTTCTGTAACACCACGGTAGTATGGGCTACTCATTCACATGCACAGCTTGTATTTGATTAGGAGAAGAAAGGATTCAATTAAGTCCTCGTATAGGAATATGCTAGTTCCGATAAACACAAAGTCGTTCATATTCATAAGCGAAGCATACAATTCCTTGACATTAGCTGTGACTCGCCTGATTTTTATATAATGGTACACCGTGAGGTAATTATATCATAACATCCCAGCAATAACGGCGCTGGTAACATTTCACAGCACCGAGGGAACACAGTGGTCCAATTAAAAGAGCTGTCACAAGAAGCCCAGGCCCTGAAACCTGGCTATAACGTGCTGTGCCAGTACTGGTCTAGCTATGATTAGAGGCTGCGGTCGCTTTGAGGGAACAACGCTTTCATGTCTGCCGGGTTCCACTTGCTTTGGCTGCAAGTCAACAGGTGATTTCAGGACATTTATCTTGATTAATGGTAATGTGTGCCCGGAGAGAACAAAAAAGAAAGAACAACAAAAAGTGTATCTGCATCGCTGTTAGGTTACTTGATTTTTGGAAGTCTGTTCAGTACTAGGAAATGCTATTCCTGTGTGTTCGCTGAAAGATGATTCGTCACATTGCTGCCATAACCAAGAATGGGTAATTAGGGCCCTTTTGCCCAATCCCACAAATGTGTTTAAGATAACAGCAATGATACACATGTCATTTGCATGTTAAGTATGCAAATTAATACATGATTTGTATTTCAAACATACATTTTATTTTGCCACTTTTTTTTGTTGAGTGAGATAGACAGGAAGGTATGGGAGATAGAGGGGAAGACGAACAGCAAAGGACCAGGAATCAAACCCCCCGGTCATTGCAGTAAGGAATGGGGCCTTAATGGTATGCGCTCTACCTGGTGAAAGCCCCCTTTTGCCACTTTTATATATTGGATATCGTTCTCATTCTCAAACACAGACAGTTTAACAGTAGCTTTTATAACGGATTATGAAAACACAGAATTACAAATTAACCTTTTTTCTTTTAAGTATAAATAACAGGAACAACACAAGCTAAGCTTGTCCATTAAGTCGTTGAGGGACGATCATGGGAAGGAGGCTGGGGATATAAGACATTGGAAATACATTTCCAATGAAAATGTGAATTGCCTATTTGAATTGAATTAAGATCTAGTATTCTCAGTGGCAATTTAACAAACATATCCTTTCATATGATGCCTTTTAAGCTAGGTGTATTTTTTGCTTTTGGATGAACTAATACGACCTTGATATTTCATTTGGATCAGTCACATCCCAACCACTTTCTAGAATGCCCGTAAGAACTGGCAAATATGAAGCCAATTGGTCTAATCATATAAACCCAAATAATCAGGGAGGGTAATATCCATGCCCAATCTAGGCAGAAAATGTTTTCTTAAATGCATTAGCAAGAATTTAAATAAGTTTCATTACGCCTACAGTTTGTATTCAGTTTTGATGCTTTCAAAAATGTTTTGTATGTGGAGACCTTGGTGATTTACGGAATGAAGATACTCGCTGGAGTCAATAAACTCAGAAAATCAACACATTTAAGAAAGAACAACTTTATTTTCGTAAACAACCACGATGGCTGCCGCTGATGTTCTACATAGTTTTGTTTTTTCTGATTGGTCAAGTAGGTTTTGGCCGTTGAAAATGCCCCTTGGAAATAGCATTGTCCATCGGACACCAAACTGTTTCTGCTTTTAGGGGGTGTTGAAGCGTTTGAGGACCTTACGGTAGTTTTCCCCGGACAGAGAGTAGATTTTGAAGGTGCTCAGGGCCTTGGCCGAGGTGTTGGTCGTGCCTCTGGTCAAACACAGCTCTGAGGGGTGTAACATAGCCCCAGCAAAAGGGGGAGGGGGGTAATGGTGTGAGAGGCAATAGGTTAGCACACACTTAAAGGATTGACCTCAACTTAGAATTATCCTGGTCCCCAGTTAGCAGGTGTGTGGGGGAATACCATTTGATTACCGAGTTGTTTTCCTTGACCTTTTCTGGAAGCTAGAAGGCCATTGGCGCTCAAAGACGCTACCTTTCCCCACAGCCCAAACCTACAAATGTTAGCCCTCCACACATATAGTGTTTCTGCCTGTAAATTGCAAATCACTGGAAAGCACATTAGTGAATGCATCGTTTGAGCGATGCCCATAACATTATATTTATTATGTTTCTTTCCTACAGAAAAAGTATTTGTGACAACCTTAATGTATTCCCAAGTTTAATTATTTCTTAATATTGACATTTCTAATTAAGCAGCGTAATTGGAAAGCCTGTGTGCAGCGGCAATCACTTCAATCGCCGCTGATAAATTAATATAAAAATTATTAATGAATGCTACCACTTTTAATTGCTGTGTACCCGTAGTCATAATTGCTGCAGCATCCTCCTTGAAATGACACGGTGACAAATACAAGTGTCATGTCAGCGCTTTTCTTTTTCATCACACAACTCAATCACAGCTAATCCATTTCACCTCAGCCATAAACAGTGGAACAAATTAAACTCTCATTTCATTTTCCACCTTCATTAATACATCTTGTTTCCAAGGTTACAATCATTTAGCAACTATGGAACAAAACAAATTCCGAGAAGCGTGTGCTTTGATATTTCCGAGGTAAAGGCGGGGAGGAGGCTTAGCGGTTGAAAACAAAATCTGCGGAGGGGCTTTTAATCCTCCGGCGCCAAAGTGTACCTCACATGTTTATCGCAAGACGAAATACTTCTTTGCTTTTTTAAACTGGCACAAACAGTTTTGATATTGGACTTTAAACGCTTATACCTAGAGAATGAAGCCCATAATTCAAACTTTGATCATCTTTGCCAACGTTAAATACTGGCAAATCACCTACTTTTATTGTGTATTGAATTGTGCCTGTGTGAGTACTGCCAGTGGAAAAGCTTGGCACAAGCAATAACCGCACAATGTCATTATGGCTGCTGGTCTTCCCTCTTGACGGTGTAATGGGAAAACTCCAGACACAATGACCCAATTTGGCAGAGTGGCTAGGTGTGGGCCTGGTGGTGGGGGCAGATGGTGTGGTGTTTGGCATGGGGGGGGGGGGGGGTTGTCTCTCTACTAGCATGCATCTTAAATACACTCACGCATAATACCATTTTTGCGTACCAAATGGAAAATCGAAATGTCACATTTCGAGAGAGCATAAACACTACATTTTCCTCTTCACTCGCATAAAAAGGACAAGAACGCCTGAAGAAATGCAAGGCTAAAGCGGATGGGGTGAGGTGGGGGGGTGGGGGGGTGGGGGGGGGGGGGGGGGGGGGGGGGGGGGGGTGGTGATGGGTGACGGTGGTGGTGCAGGAGGAGGTGGGGGTGAGCCAATGATGAGTTCTCAGACTAGCCTCTTTCGCATGCAAATCATATCTGAGTTTCTCATTAGCATAAATGCATGAGCAACTCTAAATGCTTTTAATTTTCAATCTCGCCAAGCAGAGGAGTAATTTGTCACTGTCAGGGTGGGAGTCTAAAAGGGGGGAGCGGAGGGGGGCGGGGGGACCAGGGGGAGCCAAGGACTCTACGCTAAATTGGAATCATAGGAAATTTCTGATTCACTAATTGACTGATGCGCGGTTCAGTCGAGCTGCCTTGAAGGTGTAAATAATTCTGTGTACATGTGCATGCCACAAGCCGGAGGGAGGGGGGGGGGGGGGGGGGGGGGGAGTGCGAGGTGGATACGGAGAAAAAAAGCACATTACATGATGCCTCTCCGCGGGCAGTTCTTTCTCTCTGCTGAAGCTAATTCCCCGCATTTCACATTTCCCCTGTATCTCTCTAAGGGGGTGCAAATTTGCTATTTTAGTGCATAATCACAGATAATCAACATGGAATTAAAACAAAATGTCACAATTTTACATTTTTTTGCTTCAACACAAGTGGAAGCTGCTCAAAGGCAAGCAGCATTGAAGCACAACATTCGAGCAGCTTATCACGCAGAAGCTGTTTTGAGCCATTTTCAAATTTTATCTCTGTTCGTTTTAACGTGTACGTTCAATTGACACTGTAATCTCAAGTTCAACGCTTCATTTCTCATTACTCTACAAAGCGGTTCGGATTCAGTCCTAAATTTAGCTATGGGTGAAAAGATGCAAGAAAGAAAAAAAAAGATGAAACAGAGTCTTGGGTCTTGACTGAAACCCAATTACGAACATGTAATTAGCATTTCTCTAACAAGAAAGTGCACTACCGCTGGATTCCGCCACTCACCTCCAAAGGACTCATCGGTGAGGAGCAGGATGACGCGGTCCGTCTCCACCTTCACGGCTCCTTTGTCGGTTTCAAACATCTCAAAGACCAGCACTTCCAGCAGTTCAACCAGGAGGATGGGGTTCATGCCCTTGAACATGGGCACATTGGACACCAGAGTAATGTGGTTGTGATGTATCACCTCCTGGTGAGATTGGAGAAAAAAAGAAGAAAGAGGGAAGTTTGAGGAGATAAAACAAAAATAAAATTTGACCATGGGAGAGTGGGCAAATCCAAATGGCACCAGTTATTCACAACATAATGAGCCAGGGTCTTCTGACGTGAAAGTTGATAGTGATTTGGAGGTGGCCCTCTGATGGGGTTAAAACAGGCTACTATCAGGCTGATAAAAAGTTTTATAATGGTAAATCAACGCATCAATCAATAGTCCTGTAATCTTTTACATAAAGCTATTCTTCAGGTTACATTTCAGACTATTCACCAATATCCCATAATCCCACACACAAAGCCTCGTCATCGTCCCTGTCTGAGTGGCTCAGACATCGTTAACAAGATGGCGTCCTCGTCTAACCACTGGCCGTTGTAGCGTTTCTACAGATGTTTTGCAATCTTTAGACTCATCCTGAAGGGAATGTTGTGATGCTGCAAGAACCCCATCAAGCTCTGTTTCTGTAGATGAGAGGGCTTATTGTATGTCTTCAACTGAACATATGTGACTAAAAGTGATTTTTGCAAGTTTAATTTAGTCCCCGAAAAATCGATCCATCCGTCAGTCTATCACTCTGTCTTACTGTCTGTCTCTATCTATCTAACCATCTATCTCTCATCCATTTCTGTGAACCTCAGTATGGGTTTGATGTAAAGGAGCCATATCGCGGTGCCTTGGATTTTGCATTGTGCTCATACTGCCCTCCAGTGTCTAAGGGCTGAATTATGGGGTTGGACTGGTGTTGATGCAGAACACAGAGCAGATGGTAGGGCTGCAACAAACTATTACTTTTATAGTTGTTTTCTATGTACTCTATTGTTTTTGATGATTGTTTGGCACAATCTGTACATGTGCCAAACAAATTTCCCCTGGGGCAAAAATAGTTGTATTCTATTCCATAAAATGTCATAATAAATAATGCAACTTCCCATCACAATTAACAGGGGTCCAAATTGATCTCTTCAATGTGATTGTTTTACCTGCTAGGTAACCAAGATGAACTGCTCATTTAATAATGATCCATAAACTAAACAATTACAATTCTGAAGCATAAAGCATACATTTTCTGCATACATCAACTAATCTGAGTCTGTGAAGGGCACCCAGATACCTTGGTGTCACACAGATACGAACCAGGTGCATAAATTAAATGTCTTTTGCCACGGTCAGTGCGTACAGGACTGTTCCAACAGTCATGGTGATGATAGCCACCCACAGCTCTAGCAATCCTGAAATTAAATGCAAGGAGAAGAGACACACTGCTTAATGCCTGCTGGCAGGATGCACCATGTGGCTCATGTAAGTGAAAGTGACTATCTATAGCAGCTTTACCTTTGGGATGCCTCTTTGATCCGTGGCCAATAGCCAACATTTGAGAATTGTCTGCAGCATGGACAGGGAGTACTGGCACCTGATTGGTTGGTCATATTTTTGTGCATGTAAACATTTAATATCACACTTTTATGATTTTTATTAAATCTTAATAGGTGGGGTAAAGAAGGATGAAACTGAAACTCCTCATTTTTAAGCAAGGTTTCTAAAGCCCTCCCCCCAACCCCATTATAAACAGACATTAAAAATCCACATAAGATTTAATAATCACAGATTTCATTAGATGGGTGATGAATCATATACTCACCTTGAGTCCGTCAAATAGTACCCGTTGTCTGAGAAAGTCTCTGAGTGAGGCGGACGGGAACTGAATTTAGGCATTCCAGTGGCAGGCCAGCATGAGTGTCCCTATAATGCGACTAAGCTCCAAGCATGCATCCAACGTCCAAGCCAGCCATCTAAACAAACACAGTAATTTATCCATTTTAGATTCAAAAGTTGATTTTTATTTATTTTCCGAAAAATAAATGTCGAACTGTGAAAAATAGATATTTTCTTGAAACCCCATACTATACAGCTAAGCAAATAAGTAGACAATAGTTTGTTCTCATGATTAGCCGATAAGGAGGTAAAATAGGGTTCCTCAGTGCATCCAGGGTTGGAGAAGGTCATCTCTGGCAGGGCTCCTCAAAAATGCCCTTAAAAAAAATTAGCAGCCTGTACACAATATGTGTTAAAAGTTAATGACAAGAAAGACCACAGAAGAAAGTAAATCCACAAAGAACCATGTTTTTATAAAGTGCATCCAGATCAGTGGCAGATCCAAAATCATACGGGTAAAAAGAAAATTGGAAGAAAAAAAGCCAGGCTTTCTTAATAGGTTCCTTTTTATTTTTATCTGAGAAACAAACTAAAGGTTTGGAATCAAAATAGAAATGACAAGTGCCATAACAACATGGATGATGTTTTGGAAAGTAAACACATAAAATGAAGTTTATAAATGTCGTACTGCATTGGTATCACAGTATAATATGAAGTAAACTAAAGATGTCCTCTTAAAGACATCATGTTAAACATAGAATCTGAACTAAACATGCAGACGATGGAAGTCTTTAGAATTGGTTCCCCTGTGATATAGAGCTCTAGTATAACCACAACGACTAGCTTGCACAGCAGTGTAAATAAAAGCCAATAAAAGTAATGAGCATATAAAATGTTATGAAACTATTTATCATAACAATCTACAGTATTAGGCAAAGTTAAGTTGTGAAAAACAATCAATAAACAAATAAACGAAGCAGTGAAAAGTATGTAACAAACGATGGTATGAATAAAACAGTGGTATATATATGTGTGGGTGTGTTAACTGACCTATAGAATGCGGTATTTACTATTATTTTCTGTAGTTGGGGTTTAAATGTAAGTGCAGTAATTAACTGAATCCATCGTCATGCACATCTGAGTTTGTGATTCATTTTCCAATTCACAAGTAATTCTGAATGAAAAATAATGGATATAAGATTAGTGACAAAAATATGTATCATTCATGTTAGTTTTGAGTTAGGCCTATGGTAGTACTGTATGAGAATGAGCTATAATACCTTGACCTGCAGTACTATGAGATACTGCACATAGGTATAGAAGACACACAGAATTCTAACCCTTCTAGTTCAATTTTGTAAATCTTTGTATTTGTATATTCATAACTTTCAAAAATGCATTACACTGCTTTGATGAATGCTCAATTCTGAGTGTTAATCCAGGGCATAGCAGTCTGTTATTTTTTTTGTTCTGAGTTTTAAATCTGATTTTTGAGAAGAAAGTCAAAATTCTGAGATTAAAGTCAGAATACTGACGTGAAATTATTTAAATTAGTCCAGGCACCAAACCAACATATTTACTTTTAACTCACCCTTTGCTCTTTCATTAATAAAATGGCTTTCTTGGGGAGCCATCGATCACGCAAAAACTTGAATAAATCCGACATCTTCTGTCAATGTTTGGTTCCCCTCCTGTATGTTGCAAAGTGACCACTGAATTTGGTTCCTTACAGGTAGCCTAGCCATAAAACTAAATTCAAAATCCGATCCTGAATTCTTACTTTAAACTCAGAATAGTGAATCTCTTCTCAGAATTCTGACTTCAGCATTCAACACCTTCACATCTGCTTTTTTTTGGTGGACATAATCCTCTTCCTCAATAACATTCCCGCTATTAACAACCGTGAAATCTAACCTTTATTTATTATATTTTTTAATAACGATTTTACCATCAATGTGTCCTAGAGTTTACCATGCCGTAATCGGTCTCGAAACCTACTCAAAACTTCAGAACTAGGTCCGATGAATAGGGTTAGGGTTAGATGAATAGACTCCATGAAGAAGTTTGTTCCAATCAACGGAAGGCCTGCGACTGATTTTCATTTTAAAGAAACTCACAGATACTGGTATCATAATGGTATCACAGTGATCGAAGTAGAAATGACCATGAGCATTAGCCAACATTACCTATAAGAAATCACAATTGAAAACTGGGAAATTTGTCGAATTACCTCAAAGAGTAGCGCAATAAATAAATGTAGTCTAATGAACACTGGAATCAAGCGGTTATAAGTCAAGACACAAATAGCATGATTAAATTGGACATTTACATTAGCAGATAACTATGACTGTTGATGATGTTCTTTGCCAAATAAGTTAACTTGGGTTGACGAGAGTTGGCACGATGTGGGCAAATCTGGTATTCCATAATCATGTTCAGCCATTAACGGTGAAGTTAATCTGTAAACCATACAGTTCATTTGACATAACGTCAAGAAAGGAAATTGACCTTGTAGCACTGTATGGACGTGGATCATTCTGGTTCTTTTGCCGTCGGTATCGACCCCTGGAAAACCTCTCCCTCAATAGGTTCCGGTTTTTCAGCGGATGTCTCTTCGTCAGCCATTTGAAGTCAACAATTTGACCCAATTATGGAGAAGTTTGTCCGTTTCTAAACTTTCTATGTAGTTTTTATTTTATTTTTCATGTTCGTTATTTTTTATCTAGTTTCAAACTCCGTGCACGTATTATATTCATAAAGTCTATCAAAATGCATTATGGGACGTTTTGTTTGCTAGAACCCACAACTTTGAGAGGGCCCAAGAGAGTTTCTTGGAGACTAGTCATTGTAAAAAATAAAAACACCAACAGTTACCACATATCCAATAACAACAATACATTAAAACATTAACAGCATAAAAAACGTCAAACTTCGAACATCTTCGTAAAGTATAATTATAATTGTTGAAAAACCAAAGACTTATTTTTTCCATAACAAATTAGTGTTTATAAACGTCCATAAAACACAATGAAATCGATGCCCCATCTGTTAGTTTCGAAATATCCCATAGAAAAGGGCAAAGAAACAAGGGCAAAGAAAGATCCCGCCTACCCGACAACGATTGGTTAAAATTTGAGGCACTGCAAAATAATTGGATACTTCACCATGAAATGCTTGCTACAGGAAGTAAAGCGTTGCTGCTGCTGAACAGCATGGAGTAACCTGGATTGATATTATGGTTGTGTATTCATTTCAACGATACAATTTACATTCCCGGGGACACCGAGTTATACAGAGTTCAAATCTTCGTCTGAATCGTTATAACATCCTGGGCCCACGCAAAGACACAAGGTCTGAAACGCTGATTGCAGCTCAAAAGGCTAACAACAAACATTTGTCATTCATGTGCTGTGCAAGTACATATTTTTAGATTTTGGTACCTCCGTTTACCTAGTGACTGCTGATGGGTTAACGTTTCACAATCGTTTAGAAAAGGTGTAATAGTGTCATGCACAGGCTAATAACGTGCACTAGTACTAGTTAGTCGCGAGTCATTGTTTTGATCGTTTATATTTTCAATAGGTATAGTTACTTGCAAAGCGTGAAATTCCTTTTTAACATTTGTACATTCACGTATCGCGAAGCTTGAAGTCTGTTTCTATATCTTCTATGTTGGCAATTGCAACCTTCGTTTGATGCCACTAGATGGCGATCTAGATCATGTAATCAGAAAGCTGAATGATTTAGTTCCAAATGAAAATACATGGATAGTAATTTCAGATTTCCAATATATTGGTTAGAATTAATTGGGAGTGCATAGCAACATTGTTATGTAGGTGACTGTTGACAATAAACTGCAGCATAAAGTCTTTGCACTAATCTGAAGTCTATAATGCCATAGACTGATAAATGCCACCAAAAATTGGTCTGATAAACATTCAGTAACATTTTGAGTATTTCCTTTGTTGTGTTTGTAGCATCTTCGCCATCTTTAAACCATTCTTCACTTACAGTGGACACAAATGATGGCTGCCTCTGGGAAAATCGCCTCCTTCCGTCTGCCTCCCTTACCCACCATCGGCGAGGTGATAAAGCTGTACAAACTACGAGCCACCAAACAGCTGTCCCAGAACTTTCTCTTGGATTTGAGACTCACAGGTGTGTCACTCTACCTCCCTTCTATAGTGTTTCCTTGTCAGTTCTTAAGCTGCATTGCAGCAACAACCTGCCTGCTACCGCACATTGCTAGGGGGTCCGCACCGAGGTGGAAAACTGTGACGTGTTCACATCAGCTGCACTTCAGTGCTCCGCCCACTGAGGGCTTGTTTATTCGCATAGAAACTGAAAATACTTTGTATGGGCTAGCTTTAGTATTTCCACTGCAAATGGGAACCAGATAAGTCAGTTGTTACCAGGCTGCAAAAGGGCCCCTGTTCCCCTAATGTGATTATCAGTGATGCAGCTGGAGGGCTGATCTGCACTTGTGTCCTTGACAAGGTGACTAGTGTGTGTTATATTAATCCATCCCAACTTCATTGCGCTGAGGCCGACAGGCGTTGGAACGGCAAGCGGCATTCATCTAAATATAGACCCCAGAGACGCTTGATGAGGACCTCAGATAGCAGAACGTGGACTAATTGCTTTGATGCATGGGCCACATGAACTGATATCCAATTCACAAGCTGGTGTCGCTGAAGTAGCCCAATCAATATTTGAAGAGCAAAAAAAGAAATCCCATGTGTTTCATCTATCGTTGCAGACAAAATCGTGCGGCAGGCGGGTAATTTGAAGGGGGCCCACGTCTGCGAAGTGGGCCCTGGTCCCGGCGGGCTGACGCGCTCCATCCTGAACGCGGGGGCTGCAGACCTGCTGGTGGTGGAGAAGGACACCCGCTTCATCCCCGGGCTCCAGGTACACCATGGTGTATGGGAATAGTGTGACTGTACACCCTCCAAAAGCCCCAAATCCACACACAGAACAATTCTGCTGTGAAGGAAGTTACGTTCAGTTGTTTGTTTTTTTTTTGGCAGAATTGGACTATCATTTGTAGGTATATTGTGAATGTAATTTGAATAATCTGACCACGCTAACAGGGAGAAAATGTCAATTTAATTTAGGGGTCTTTTCAAATGCTGAGCCCTATTCTTGTAATTTGGAGAATGCTTGGCAACTAATGGGATTAACTATATTTCATGACTATGACTTGGCAGAGGCTGTTGAAGATCCCCTTTCTCGTTAGTTCACATATACATCACATCTCTGTGCACAGCTCTTGTCGGAGGCCGCACCTGGAAAGCTGAGGATCGTCCACGGTGATATCCTTACTTACAGAATGGACCGGGGATTCCCATCCGTCATCTCAAAGCCATGGGAGGAAGGTGAGACTACGGGTTTCCAAGAGCAATTACACTCGACAATGGACTAGAGCTGGGAAATATATCCATAATGAGTTTTATATGACCAGAGATTCCCTGGGTTTCCATCTTCTGGAATATGATGTAACATTATTGGTTTAAAATGACATAACATAACATAACATAATGGCTAGTGACTGTTGGAATTGGGCTATTATAAACAAAAATAATAATATCTTCCTGCTTTGTAATTAAATACAATTTACTTATGTTTTCCCCATATAGTTTTACTTCATTCAATTTGTATTTAACCTTTACTTTAACCAGGGGACTCCCATTGTTGTTTTGTGTGGCAAAGAAATAAACAGAGTTTTCTCAATATCTATGTATTCATGCAAAAGCATTGTGATGTTTGATTTTGCCCTTATACCCCAGCTGTGAACAGTTTGACAGAAAGCAGACTCCATATACTTGGTAGTTGGTTTTGCTAAACCCGAGGTGTGCGTGTGTGCTTGGTTCCCAATCAGATCCACCAAACCTCCACATCATCGGGAACCTGCCCTTCAACGTGTCCACGCCACTCATCATCAAGTGGCTTGAGCACATGGCCAACAGAACCGGGCCCTTCGCCTTCGGACGCACCAGGCTGACCCTGACCTTCCAGAAGGAGGTGGCCGAGGTAGCTGATAAGTATTTGATAGTTTTTCTCAAATGCACTAGATTGGAAGGATATGACATGACATTCTTGTTTACAAAGTATTTCTTTTGACTTGTGAATGTGATCCTTTATAAAAAAATAAAAATAAAGATAATTATCAGGAGAATTAAATGTATTAACTATGGGTATTCATAGACACTCTGTGAATACCTAATTATGTAGCAATACTACATTTGGTTTTGCTTGACTAATTAACAATCACAACATGTCAAGATACAAGATTGGATGGTAGTTAAAGCTGTATTAAGGTTGAACAGGAGAACCCAAAACAGTGTGACACTAAGTGCCAGATGAACTGATCCCTTTGGGTACTGCACGTTCTACAATGCAGGCCCTGTGACCTCTCCACGACCTGTCCTTCCCCTGAGCTAGTTGCTAGGACCATGTATCATGCATTTTAAAAAAGGGCCTTTTTTTCAAATGCTCACCTGTGCCAAACCGCCTCTCCCACCCAGCGGCTGACGGCCAGCACGGCCAGCAGACAGAGGAGCCGTCTGTCCGTCATGGCCCAGTACCTCTGCACCGTGCACAGCTGCTTCACCATCCCCGGCCGCGCCTTTGTCCCCAAGCCCGAGGTAGGACGAACACACACACACACACACACACACACACACACACACACACACACACACACACACACACACACACACACACACACACACACACACACACACACACACACACAGTACAAACACACTGTCCTTAATGCTTGCAATTTTACTTTACATATACACATGTAAACTGCAGTTCAACACACACACTCACGCCAACACTGAGTCACTCTCTGAGTCACCTCAGCCGTCATCGTCTTGCACAACGGCCTCCTAACACTCCCCTTCATCCAGGCTTCATTAGGAGCACTGCGTTGAGTCGCTGCCCGCCTTTTCTTTGGACCCTCTCTGGGCTCTAATGATGCCTGCTGGGTATTTGCGAAGCGGCGGCAATCACACACATTGGCCCATAATGAGGAAGTCCTTCTCTTCCTTATTCTTTCTTCTTCTTCATCCTTTTTTCTTTGCCCCAGTTCCTCCGAAACTCGCTCTCTGATTCTGTCTGCTCCTGTCTCAGAGGCCCTGCTCGCCTCGCATGGGTGTGATAACAGCTTATTGTCACAGAGAAGAGAATAGAGAGGTCTGTTCAATGGCTGTGGGTTTGTCGTATGGCTAGGGGAGTACATGGGATGGGGGGGGCGAGGGAATCCATTAAATAGAAACGTTGAAACTTTGAAACATTCGTCATGGTGTGTCTTTGGCTTTCGAGCTCTGCCCGGATGTTAGACAAAGTAACGCCAAGCAAGTGCCATTTTTGAAAGCTTCTCACAGCTCTCTTATGAACAAACCAACTACACTGTGTTTTACTCTCCCTGGACGGAAGGGGAGGCCCCCAGCCGGATGGGTCCCCTGCAGATGTCACAGTACTCGTCGTGGGTCTCCCAGTCAATATTGAATCCCCGTGTAGAGCGTTTGGCTGCTGCTGATCACTCATTCTCTCAGAAGAAATGGTTCCCAATGATTATTTCATCACACTGTGTGTGTGTGTGTGTGTGTGTGTGTGTGTGTGTGTGTGTGTGTGTGTGTGTGTGTGTGTGTGTGTGTGTGTGTGTGTGTGTGTGTGTGTGTGTGTGTGTGTGTGTGTGTGTGTGCGCGCGCATGTGCGCGCGCGTGCTCTTCTCTCATATTTGTCTCTATTTCAAAGGGTAGACTTATTGGAATGACTTTTCATGCGGGCTTAACATTCTTTCACATTCATGTTTGTGAACAGGGGTAGATATGAATGCAAGATGAGTTTATCCACACTGTGAAATAATTAGAACGCCAGCGCTGGTCAATAGTCCAATAAACACACACACTAAATGTATTTAAAGGGGGCTCGGTAGGGCAGATATGATTAGGAATGATCTTCATACTGATTTGAGGAGAGGGTCTCCTCTTGATAATGTCGCATAAAAAGGGACTGGAGCACACTTAAAATCAATCATATCTCTTACACTACACACGCCTCCTGCCCCCACCCACTCTTTAATTTATTTATTTATTCATTTATTTATTCATTGTTTTACTGGTAGGCCTAAATCATGATGTATAATTCACAAAAAATCCCTCCGTCTAGGCCTTGTTTACTGGTGTTCGGCAGAGTAATTGTGAGAGAATGTTTTACGACCAATAAAATTGCCTGGTGTGATTTAAGGGAAGCAATCATAGGCTGGCTTGATGGGTCCTGGAAATATGGTAAATAGAAAAATAGGCTGATCTCACAAGTAAATGCCTTCCTGTTTGTGGGGAAAACATGTGGTTATTCCCAAGACGGCGATGTGTCTCTAATGGTGGTCAATTGATGCTTGATTAGAAACTAACGAATGCGGTGTGTTTTGCATTAGTTATCAAAACAGCTAAAGTGAAGTAATTTGTAATGATTACTTGGGAGACTTCTTGCATCGACAGTTTTTTTTATAGTATGACAATTGCAGCCTGACAATATTTTAAGGATGGGGTCTTGGAGGACTCGTGCCTCCTAACTCGTCCTATAAGTTAGCAAGAGGATGCAGTGTGTGCTACTTCCCAGCAGCACTGTGCCGGCGTCTTGTAGCCAGCAAATCGGCTCAGTGTTCTAATTGTCGGCATTATCCTGTTCTCTCTGTGGGTTTCGCGTCACTAATTGTCTTCTAAATGGCCAGGGATTTGTTCAAATTAAATTAGAATTGTCCTTTTACTTTGTGGGGGGCTTGCTGGGTGGGAGAACGAACTTACAGGCGTTTTCTGCCTGGAGTGAATGTATTGCAGGTCGGTCTGAGCCAATGATATGGGTTGCTTATTTAATATCCCCGTCATTTCCAAAATTGTGAAAATGTATCGTGATTTCTCCAGTGGCTTTTCTGTAACTGTCTCCTATGTAACCGACCAAATGGCAAATTATGGCAGTTATAATATATACCGGTATTGGTTATATATATATATATATTTTTTTTTTTTTTTCACTAGTTAGTAATGGGCATGTAGTTTGACACACCACATTGGAATGTGCAAATATTGGGATTGATTTGATTTTGATTTGATTTCCAGGTAGATTCGGCCCACCACAGGTTTAAGGGACCATTTCAGCACAGTTTGTAATGAGGATGGAAGCATTCAATCAATTTTGACATTGGCAGGTTATCGCTGTACCATATTGATGTGTGGCGAGCAGATTCAGGTCCTTATCCTATCTATCGGATCCGTCTGCCCTGTTCCAGCTGTGAATCATAGGTCCCAGCCCGAAACTGCCCTCTGTCAGTCACATTGAGTGACTGGAAATTGTCCTTGAGAAAATCGGCTTATTCCATAGACTGTGTGTATGTGCTCACCCCCCACCGCACCTGGATGCCCTGGCACTGGCGTGTTGCCGACCACACTTACCTGCCTTTGTTAGTCGCACACCTCCCAGTTCATTCATTCCAATGTACAATAACTCAAGGACGTGTAAATTGCTTCTTCCAATCATGTACAACTTTCTATTTTATTTTGCATTTACTAGATGACCTTGCATTATATTCAGAATAGAAATGTGTTCACACAGTGCTATGAGGGTGTTTCTCTGTCCTGCTAGGTCTCATTAATATTCTGATCAGGGGTCAAGGACATTTAGAGGACACGGCGCGAAAAGACAATCAGCGAAACCGCATTATTTCACCATGGACTCCCACTTGAGCCAGCCCCGCAGCTCTACTCTTCACACTTCACACAGGAAACAGCTGATCTGCAAAGAGGGGGAAGATGATGAGGAGGTGATGGGTTGCATGTTGACATGCCCCCCCTACTCCCCCAGTCTGTCGTCTCTCAGCTTCCGGGCAGAAAGTGATTTTAAATCAGCCTCCATCCGGCACGGGAGGGCGCTCAACAGACGCCTCATCACGAGTCCCCCGACTGCAGCTACCCGCAGTCACGCTATCCAGCGGGAAAGGTGAGCAAAGCCAGAGAGTAGGAGGGAGAGGAGGGAAACGTGGATGGGGAAGGGGGGGGACATGGTGCAGAGTAAAGAAACCATGTGCACCCCCAGTGTAGTGGAAGTGTGGCACGAAGAGCTATAGATGGTAATGCAGCAATCGACTGCGCAAAGACTGAAGGGTGATGGCTCAGTACAAAAGTGCTGCGAGAAGTTTGTGAAGTAAAAAGAAACGTTATGTAATGTACAATATCCCGTGCAGCACCCACCAACAAAAACAACCACCTGGACTGCATTGTTCGGAAGACAAATGCAGGCCAGGGACAGAGCTGACGGGGGAGTCAGGCGTACCTCCGGCAGATGGTCTGCCCGGGCCCCACGCGTCAGCCCACCTTGAGTAATGGCCACGTTAATGGCCATCGCACAGCTACCCACCTAGCCAGCCCCGGCCAACCGTGCAGTCCAGAGGAGGGCTCTACAGATGTTTCCCTTGTACTCGACTCTCTGCAGAGGACCGCCGGCCAAATGAATAGAGCCCAATTCAAATATGGCAATGCGGCTTTGGCCTTCCATCATGGCTGGCTGCTGGCGAAAGGTGACTCACCGCTGGCACACATTGTGCATTACATATACACAGGCACACGTGTGTATCTTGTGTCTTTGTCATGCAATCAAATTATTGGGAATTGAAGGGAGCATGGTGGTGCTAGATGTGGACCTTCCTTTTAGTTCAGTGTAATGCAATGGAAGATGATGGATTCTTCCAGTGTGACCTAATGCGGCCTTGCTCTCCGCTCAGCAGTAGCTTTATAATTCGGGGCTGCTGCTGCTGTGCCAGTCTCCCACCTTCTGCCACACACACACACACACACACACACACACACACACACACACACACACACACACACACACACACACACACACACACACACACACACACACTGTTCAGACACACAATCTATCTGGGCCTGTTCCTATTCCGTAAATGGGGTCAAACATGGTATCAGGGGTAAAAGGGAAAGTTATTTCAATGACTCGTACTGGGAGCGGTTAATGCCTGATGGCTAGGTCTCGATACATCAGAGTCTCAAGGTAAAAGGATTCTAAAAATACTCCCCACTTCGCCTCTCTCTTCCGCCCTTATAGAAAAATGCAGAGGTGGGCAGAATTGTCTCATCAACATCTCCGGAGGTGCGTTGCTCCTGCTAACAAGATGCTGGTTAAGTGTTTAGCTTTCTAGCACCCAAAGCAAATCTGCTTACGGGGTAAGCAGGTTCTCTGCTGCTGTAGTGTGTGTGTGCAATGTTATCCCAGTATTCGAAAGCTCTGCTCAGGTTCTGAAGAAGGACGGTTTGCTTCAAAATAGTAAATGGCCAGATGTTGCATACAAAATATATAACCCCAAAATCAAATCACTAACTTTTTGTGTTGATTGCACCGTTGGAATACATTTATTTGGCGTGTGAATGGGTTTTATATTGCGCTGATAGAAATAAAAAAAGCAGTTATAACAACATAATGGGATCTGCTAATGTGATTATGTCCTTCAATTGATGGCCTCTGTGGGGCTTAAATATGTTTCCCACAGCCCATTGTCTCCTGAGTTGCATCAAAGTGTATTCACAACCCATCTCGCACTACTCTAATAGCTCATTTGAGTTTTCAGAGAAGATAAGGGGTTTGGGTAAAAAAGATGTCATTGTCCTCACTCTATTGCGTTTAACCTTCGTCACCTCACACACCGGTGAACCTCCCCAGCAACACGTCTTCACGGTGCTGCTCAGGGCTGAAGTATTTAGTGTGCTCCTTTTGAACTGTCACAGTGTATTGTTTTCTTGCATGCAGCCCTTTGTCATCTCCATAGCCCATACTGCACCCCTCAGCAGTTTACAGCCAAGCCAAGGTCACTGCTATTATTTCAATGCATTGGACGGCAAAGAGAAGGAGCGAGTAGAGTGTGAGAGAGGGAGGGAGAGAGAGGATGAGAAAGGGAGGGTGAGAGAGGAAGGTGGGGCTCTGATCAAGGGCATGTTTTATCACTGTATGGGGAAGAGCTTGTGTTGTTCTTGCATATATGTCTATCTCAATCTCGTTCCCCCTGCCATCGGAACCAGCAAAGTGGCTTTATAGCTTCAGGCGTTCATGGCGTTGTGTTTGGTTATCTCCTCGTTATCTTTCCCATCTACCACTTCTGTCATGTCTCTCCCCCGCCCCCTCCCTCCTCCCCGGGGCTAATGTTCAGAACCGCCAGCTCTGTTGGCAGAGCCCCTGGGTCAAGCAAGACCTTGTGTGTTTGATGTGATGGGGGCGCCTGACTCTAGGTGTATAGTGTGATTAACCCATGAACTGAATTTGACATGGTTCATAAGCTCGTACTCCTACACCCGTCCCACCCCACTCGCACCCCACCCCCTACCCCCTGCACTTCATCGTAGCGCGCATTCCAGATCTGTCAGGACAACCACTCCGGGTGAATGCCTCTGAAGGCAAATGTAGGTTAAAAACACAGAGGAGCCCATCTTATTAGTGTTGCACCCCTGAGAGGAGTCACTATTTGATCTTCACTTGTGTTGCATAACCGAAAGGAGCAAGAGAACGAGATGTGGCCCTGAATAATCCATGTTTGTTTCGGGCGGGGGGGGGAACACATTTGCGCCCGGGTCGTTGTTGACTGGGCTCCAATCAGCCGTAATGAGGGCTCTTACTTTCCTCCGGAGGCAAACCGTTTTTAATAAGAGGCCTGGGCTAAGTCTATAGGCCGACAGCATGGCGATATCAATCTTTAAAAAACGTCTGTTGCGGTTTGCATGCCGATGCTAAAAAAAAAATTTTGTAAAGAATGAATGAGGTCTTCCAACTGTGTGTGTGTGTGTGTGTGTGTGTGTGTGTGTGGTTTGGGCCCGTTTGGGATTCATTTTCTGGCGTATTCAGAGGCTGAATAATCTGGTTCTGATGCAGTTTAGGCCTTTTGATGAAGCTCTACTCCTCCCAGAGGCCAGGGTTTTAACAATGTACTGTTGACACTTCTCACTCAGCTCTTCTCGTGTTGGTGAATTTTAATGACCGTTGCAGTGATAGATAGATGCCAGTAGTTGTGCAGGAAGACAAACTGTCTTTTTAAACACGTATTCTGTTTGGTATGCTGAAGTTTAAGCTTTTTTCATACCATTTGCACCAGAAAGAATTCCCCGGATGTTGATTAATTTCTCAAATGTATGCATTTTTTACATGATGGGATCTGACTGGTGGCATCATTTTTCCTTGGTACGTTTACAGATTTCAGTGGGAGTAGAACCGTGTTGTTCCCTCCTACACTGCAAAGGGCTCCATAATATCCCTATGAAGTGCCTGCCTACATTCTGCACAGCCTGTACCATCTAGATGTCTGTCCAATTGGCAGGAGTAGACGTGCCATCCCCTACTGATACAACAGACACGTACGCCCACATACTAACACACACACACACACACACACACACACACACACACACACACACACACACACACACACACACACACACACACACACACACACACACACACACACACACACACACACACACACACACACACACCAGATTGCTTGGACATATTGCTCCCACAAAATAGTTTTATTGGTAAAAAATAGAACTACTTGCACAAGCACACTGAGACGGTACCAGAACTTGTGAACTGTTGGATCACCGTAAATACTCTCCGGCAAAGTATAAGTGCAAAAGCATCCACCAAAACAATACACTGCAATTGTCAAAAAATAATCATTCTCGTCTTGGTTTATGCGGGCGAAGCTGCAGCTTTTTAAGGTCCAGTTAATCCGGGCATGTATTTTTTTGTTTTCTTAAGCAAATCAAATGGTGCACTGAAGACCAGGCTGCACAGCCACAGAAAAACGGGGACTTCTACAGCTCACGATTGCTTTGCTGAAATCTTATCGGACAGAAATAGATCACATATTTTCATTTTTTTTTTTTACAGCCTGCCAATTATGGTATGTACATTTGTACCGGTCCAGAGAGCTTGAAATGATCTGCTCATACACTTGGAACAAACTGCTGTCAAACAATGTACCACAAGTGAAGGTGCAACGAGCAGTCTTCTTATAAAGAAGATATGACATGGACGTTGTATCATTTATTGAAACAAAATGGAGGAATGATACCTTAAAGAGAACCATTACATCCCACTGGCCTAGATACTTGTGTACAGTGATCTGCTGCCAAACAACAAACAGTAAATGGAATATTTGTACATTTTACATTCTTAACAAAAATGTCTTGTATGAAATGACTGTGTCCTACACAGCTGTGAAAAAGGGATATTCTTTTCTGATTAGGCTGTGCTTTTGATAAAAAAAAATGACAAGCATTGGCTGCTTCTTCTGACTGTACACAAGTAACTAGTTGACACAAATCTTATTCTGGCAGGACTAATCAAAGATCCATACAATATTGGCCAATGTATATATCATTTGTCAAAAACGATGTAGTAAAAAGGTTAACGGAAGTCCGTAAATTATTAAACGTCAATGACACGATTTGGCACATTCTTGAAACGCATAAAGTGTCTGTTTTGGTCGACAGACATGGCACATTGTTTTTATTGTTTATTGCATCGGTCGCGGCCCCTGGGCAGTGAGCTACTGTCAGGATGCCACTTCTGTTGGCTGTCGGCCGGCCACATGACGGTTAGTCAGGGCGGGGTAGGGCTCCCCGCATCCATCCCCACAGAGACCCCCCCCCCACCCCCCTGGCGTGCTTGAAGCAGCCTGCAGGTGGCGAACTTAGCCATCTGTTCCTCCCTCAAGAGGCGGCATGTTTATGAGAGAGAGAGAGAGAGAGGGAGACAAAGAAAGGGAATGGCGAGAGTATGTTATGTTTGTCTCAGAAAAGTAGCAGTTTCTGGAATGATGCTTTCACCACCCCTTCCCTCACACTTTTTCCCAGAAATCATGAGACACAAGTGGAACCATGAGTGTGAATGTGTAACGGTATTATTGACATATGAGGAGGTGTGAATCATAAGGTGTGTGTGTGTGTGTTATGTCTCCGGAGAGGAGGCATGCTTTAAGCAAACATCTATGTTTTGATAGGATCACATCTACCAGCGCACAAAACACAATGAGCAAGACTGAGTCCGGAAGAGGAATTTGGAGGAAGGAAGGACAAAAGAAAACAACGGGCATAAGCAGAATGATGGCATAGCCAAGCAACTGCAACTTAAGAAGCCTGGTTCTTTTCTGCAGGTGCAGACCAGCCGCGAGTATGCGCAGTGCTGACGCACTTGGAAAACAAGTCACATATGGAGAATGACTCAAACCTTTTTAGCTGCCATCCTGCCACGACTCAAGGCTCCTTCTATTTTCCTCCCTTTTTTCAAATTTCATTTATTTATGCTTTCATACAGTGTGTGTGTAAAAACAAAACACTGGTCTCTCTTTTCACTGGCTAATGAATGGGATTGGTGGAAGTAGCGGTGTGTGAGTCCACACACACACACACACACACACACACACACACACACACACACACACACACACACACACACACACACACACACACACACACACACACACACACACACACACACAGGGTGCCGGTTTCTGTTTCCATGGTGCTGAGAAGGCAGATGGCGAAGGTGAAAACACATGCAAAATTGGGGAGATTGAAGGGTGGGGGGGGGGGGAGGTGGGGGGGGGGGGGGGGGGAGATGGGGGCGGAAACAACCCTGGTTGGGGTTTTTATGTGGGTGCCCACTTAAGTGTGCAATTTTGTGTGTGTCTACTGGCTGCACATTGTTCGTGGGTGTGAACATGAACATGCTAGTTTGTCTACCAGTTCTGATTGCTGGGGCTATTTCGTTAGTGCTGAACAGGGATGTTGGATGGATGAATCATCGGATGAATTGCAAATGGAAGGCAACATGGCAGAGTCCAGTCTGCTGGAGGATTTAGGTGACTGTCAATTTCCTCCCTCCCTCATATATTTCTACCTGCTGGGTGGGGTGGGGGACTGGCCAGCCGTTTGTCTACATCAGTCTCCCCTCCAGCTCAGCCCAGCAACCTCTGTCTGCGCCTCCCTTTTGAACGCGGTTTGCAGGCGAAATGTTTCTACAGCTTTTACAGGCACAGGCATTGTGTGGCTATGTCTCTTCGACCAGGCATTCCGCTGCATTAATACACCGACAGGCTCCACACGGCATGCTTTTAGAGGCAAAATATCAACATCATTCTATTATTAGCTAACAAAAATATGACCATTTATTAATATCAATCTTCTCCACATTGCATTCTAGTGGAAGGGCATATGAGGAGAAACTACGATGGCTTGCTATGAAAGGGTTTCCCCCCCTAATGCTGCCTCCTAGGAGGCATGGTATTGCAATTTGCCGAATGGGAGGCTACCAAACGATTGTGACTAGCAGCTAAATGATTGCTTTTCCTATTTATTCAAACCTTTTGGCCAAGGTTAAAAAAAAAAAAAAAAAAAGTTACAAAAATCGACACAGACCACTTCCTTATCTGCTTAATCCAAATCCCTGGGGAACCCGCTCCTCTCCCGGGGTTTTCCAAATGAAGCCCGGGTGTGTTTTTTGTAAGCTTCTCTCCGAGTCTGCAATGCAACGCTATCCTTCGCGTCTCGCACGTTTTCCCCCATCTGTCTGTTAACGCCACACTTGCTCGGGGAATTCCTCCACGGGCAATTTGTGCTTTGCAGAACAAGAAAAAAAGGATTGGGGCGATACAGAAAGAGGGCTGGAGGGATGCAAAGCCGATGAGCCTTCCTTCCCCCCTTCCCCCTCTTCTCTACCTCTGTTTGGAATAAAGCCAGGTCTGATCCGTATCATCCGTTGTCTCTCTTGAACCCTCTCCTCCCATTTGCCGTGGCCACCCGCTCCGTGTGTGTGTGTGTGTGTGTGTGTCTGCGTGTGGCGCTCTCACACATAGTCCTGCAGGCTGTAGCCCGTCTTGTTGTCCAGGGGGGAGAGGGAGCAGTACTGGTGCTGGAGCTCCTGCTGGTGCTGCTGCTGGAGCAGCTGCTGATGGAGCAGCAGCTTGTCGGGCGGCGGCAGCAGCACCATGTCCTGCAGCCCGTGCCTCTTCCCCGAGCAGGACAGGCAGAACACGGAGCCCCCCACCAGCAGGAAGCCCGCCGACACGAAGGCCACGTACACGGCGCCCCCGGGCTCAAACTTGTTGCTCTCCGGCACGTTGGAGTCCAGGAAGTTGGTGATGACCTCGTTGGTGAACCAGGACGCCGGCACCAGGCACAGGAAGCCGGCGGCCACGAAGCAGCCGCCGCTGGCGATGGCGGCGTGCCTCTTGGAGCGCCGCCCGCCCCCCCAGCGGGTGCACTTGAGCCCCAGGGACGCCAGGCAGAGGCCCATGGCGGCCATGACGCAGCAGAGCACCATGGTGGTGCGCGCCGTCTGCAGGTAGGCGGGCAGCGACAGCACCGAGTACTTGAGCGTGCAGCTGAACATGCCGGTGCTGTACCAGGTGCAGTCCATCCACAGGCCCTGCATCTGGGAGATGGCCGTGATGATGTTGGAGCCCACGTCGGCGCTCACCTTCCAGTTGGGCAGCACGGTGGCCACCATAGCGCCCATGATGCCCAGCAGCGCCAGGACGAAGCCGAAGATCTGCATGCCCGTGGACGCCATCGCCTCCCCTCTCAGGTGTCTGTTGACGACGACGCCACTGCCGGCACTGAGGCGGTCGCTCCCTGGCCCGGCAGCATTAAACCAGCGTCAGCCCAGCGCCTCCAGCCCACCAGCCCAGTGCCCGTCTCGCTCTCTCCCCCCCCCTCCCTCCCACACCCCCCCCTCCAACTCGCTGCTGCTGCACTATCTGCCAGTCAAATCCCCTGCACCTCCGCTTGTCTGCTGCTGCTGCTGCTGCTCTGCTGTTCTGGAGGAGAGAAACAGAAATGAGAAATTCAATTGAGCAAGTCTCCTTGCTCTGCTCTCTCCCTCTCTATCTCTCTCTCTCTTTCTCACACATACACACGGTCTGCCCTCGCTCACCCCACACAAGCAGAGTTTTCTAGCAGGGAACAAAGAGCGTCTAGCCCAAACAGTATTTGCTGGCCTTGGCTGATAATTGCCGTGCGCTACGCCAATGTTGCTGCATGTGAGGAAATTCGGGTTGCTATTCGCCTGTATACAGGCGCCTCAGAAGTGTTATTGGAGAGGGCGAAATGAGTTGGTGGTATTTCCAACGCTCAATAGCTGTGTTTACTTAAAGCTGCAGTGTCCTTACCCTCCTCATTTGAGCTAATTATGGCACTTTAACTCGATTTCTTTCAAAAGAGGAATACTTCTTCTTCAAGTTACACGCGGCCGCCAACATCGGCGTCAGTTTATTTATTTCCGATGATTGTTATTAATACAACTTTGCGCCTAGTTTTTATTTTATTTTTTAAAATGAAAACACAGTCGTTTTCCTATTTTTTAACCCCGACTTAACGAGGCGTTTACGTATGAACACCAAACGAGGTTGGTGTTAAAATATCTTACCCTGGCTGGTGCAGAGCTGTCTATTGAGTCACGTTCTCCTGAGCGGTTTCTGTAAACACACACATTCAAAGACGAGACGAGATGGCGATGATTCAGTCCCTACTGCGGATCCTCTCCAACTATCCATCCATATCCTCGGCAATACCAAACGAACGGAAATATCCCGCGCCATGGAGCGCACATGTCTTCCCGGAGCGTTGTAGAGAGCCGTGTGTGTGTCCTCCCCGCTTCTCGGTGTGTTGCTGTGGAATAGCGTCTACGTCACGGGGCAGACGAGCGGTGCCGAATGAAAGTCCACACAATGGAGATCCGCCACTCCATTCAACACCGTTCAGTTGTCCGCAGACTAGTGCGGTGGCAATGTTGCATATTTTCTTGCATATAGCCTGTATATATATATATTTTTTTTTTTCTTTTTTAAACAAGGGTATCGTCTGCTTTTGAAGTTTAAAACGATGCGATGACTGCAGTTTATTCCTACTTAACTCCTCAGTCCAGGTGAATTATTTATTTTAATCATTTACAATGCATTATACATCTCGATATGATGGCTGTAATGTTCATACGCATATATTAAGTTCAACACAACGGGTTTCTTTAATAGCGTAGTGCAAAATTTCTTGTTTTGAAACATCTGGCTTATGTGATGTGACAGCACTTGACACTTTATACCTCCATTAGATGTGCCATCATTACTGATGAATTAAGCTTGAACAGGGCCACCTTACTTATAAAACTCCTCAATCACACCCATTGACGTTGTCGATTCAATGGATCCGTTCCCTTCTTGGACGCTCTTTCCAAAAACATTTTTTGGTTTTTATTGAGCGGTGGAGGTAGGCAAGTATTAAAATGACGCTCAGTCGCTCCTAGATTTACAGCTGAATGCTGCTGCTATCAAACGACACAAGCCAGGACTGGGCATGTTGATAACATTCTCCATGTACCCCACACGCAGGAGTAATTCAATCTCGACGACTTACACGGCTATTTTAATTAAGACCAGAATAATCGACCAGACGTGTGTCCCCCGGACCTGGTCGTTGTTTATGCAAAGGTCCAGAGGGCACTGGAGGATGTGTGCCCCACCACACCGAAACCCACTCCTCCCGGGCATCTTCTCCATCAGCCAGAAAACAACAGGAGCCTCAAATCGCAGCTGCTAGCCCCCCCCCCCCCCCCCCCCCCCCCCCACCTTTCCTGTCCCTCTTCTCTGCAGAGGACATGGAACAGGGAGAGGGAAGGGGGGGGCTTGATTCACAGAGGACATAATGGTTAGGTGAAAACATGCTTAGAAGTAAGAACCGCTCCATCCTTGAAGCCCAGATGTTTGTGACCAGCATTCTGCAGCATCAGCCAATGTTTTGTCAATTCCTCTGAAAGCACCGCCATGACCACCACCACCTGCATTGGCTGTGTGGTGATTGGTGATGGGTCAACGCCTATTGGTTTTTGTTTGGCTTATTGATCTATTTGTGTGGTTTTCTCTGGTGCTCTTCCCCCACGTCGTTATCGGTCGGCGAGCCCTGAGCGAACCATCGGGAGGACGTGCCGTTACCTTCAGTCAGGGAACGCTGCTGACTCTGGGCTCTACATTCTCAGGGGCCGTGGCGGGAACACGCTGCACCAAAATGAGGAATTTTCCAGTTTTCCAGTGACTCCCACCACCGGCGCGCTACAGGGGATGCAGCTTATCCCGTCGTTACCGATAAGATCTTAAGTGCTCCAGCTGGCCGTGTTCCTGTGGGCGATAAGATAAATAAATGAAAAATGAATAAATAAATGCGTTTTTAGAGAGAAAGGGGTGCAAAGGGAGAGGCGTAGGGGTGGCAGGAGAGAAAGGGAAAAAGCTGCTAACATGTACCAGAGGGAGTGTAAATGTGTGATTCGGTGATGTGTGAAGACATGGCAGGCTATTATAAGCATGGTCCCGCTTTATTTTATCACCTCCCAGCCACGTTCTCAGCACCGCTCTGGGGCAATGCGGCAACCGCTACCTTTCCCACACACCAGGGATTTTTATTGTTCAATTTGCATTTCGATTCGGTCAATCCACACCCCCCCCCCCATGTGAAGGAGAAATTGCATCTGTAGTTTGTCATCTTGTAAAGGTGATTGATTTCCAGTTAAGGTCCAAGGTGTCATTGGATGACTGTATTCCGGGGCTATTGGCAATTCTCACTGCATCTAACATATGTATTATAAATCTGTCAGTTGTCAACATCCCCCCAGCCCCACATCCCCCCTGAGATGGACTTCACAAACGAACAAACTGGAATGCCCTGTGCGGGTTCCCACATCCTGACAAAGCCAGATCTGGATTCTGTGAGAACCAAATCTGTTATTGCATTATCCTTTATTTCCAGTCATTGTTTTTACCAAAACTGGCAGATGTTTCAAAGAGAACATCTCCAAAGGGGTGCAGAAGCTGTCTAAGGAACGTGGGCTACGTTCCTGCCTCTTCTGTGGAGCCGGAGCCCAGGCTACCTTCCACTCCCTCGCTTTTTACACAAAACGAAATGGAGGTTGTTGTCTCCACGAATAGTCATAATTAATGCAACGCTTGGCCCATAGTGTGGCATCTTAGTGGGCCTTTTTTCCTCATGTATTCCCCCGGCCGGATGCGGTCCCTTCCATCGCCTGCATCCCACCCCACCCCTCCCCCAGCCCCAGCCCCCCGCGCTTTCTCTCAGAAGCTGGCATTATGTAAGAGCAGGAGTGTTGGGTGTTCAGGTGGCGCTGAGGCCGGCGCCCCGGGGCCCTGCCATCTCGTCTCGGTTCCGCTCAGAGGGACATGACAAATTACAGCTCACACACCATTGGGCGAGGAGTCGGCGAGAAGGAGGCGTCCGAGGTGGGAATGGGCACGGGGACTTTGAGGGCTACAGAGCAGAGCCAGGGTAATGGAGTTCTCTGCTGAGCGATTCAAGAAGGTCAAACGCATGAAATATGGAAATGCTAAAAATATATCAATAGAGATGTGCGTGTGATGTGAAGAAATGGGCCAGCCGGGTGGTCTGTAGGGACACAGAAATATCGTAGAAGATTGTAGTTTTTGGTAACTCTTTTAGGAATTGCTTTGCTGAATTATGCATCTTATTTTCCGAAGTTCAAGGGCTTGCACTGAAATTTAAAGGCAAGCTGTGCCAAGCCACTTCCATGTATGCTTGCCTACCATGTGCATATGGTTCAAAGTGAACGTAATATAAAAAAAAAACCTTTTGAATTGGAGCCGGATTAAGAGTATGAACGAGATGATTCTTTGTTAGGCTTGATGATAAATCCTTGTCAACAACAAGCCCTTTTGGAGGCCAAACAGAATTAGAATTCATTAGGGGACTCTGTTATTTTTCCCTACTTACACAGCACATGAGTCTGGGAAAACATTGTAAAGGCAGCCCATCTGCAATGTCTCCTGGTGTTGTATGACGGCTCCTGCCCCCCTTTGAGAATATAAGCTGGATTTGAAATCAGCGGTGGTAAGGAACAGAAATGCCTCTATAGGTGGGTGACTGATTCCACATCAGAGGTGGTGAGCAACAGAAGCGCCTCTATAGGTGGGTGACTGATTCCACATCAGAGGTGGTGAGCAACAGAAGCGCCTCTATAGGTGGGTGACTGATTCCACATCAGAGGTGGTGAGCAACAGAAGCGCTTCTATGGGTGTGGATCGGACTCTAAAGTGTAGGTTCCCAGACACATGCACAACGCATGTGCTGCTGCACCGCAACGGATGAGGGCATGCGCACTGAAGTGGAGGGCCCAGGCATCCGTGCATGATTTAAGGTGGGAGTTCCTCGCGTGTTAAGGTTATCGGAGGAGGATTAATGGCGGGAGCGGGATATATTACAGGGCTGCTACCTGGTGCAGCCATGTAGCGAGGCCGTCCATAAATCCCGGTGTAAAGTGACTCGGACAAGTTGATGGCTGAAATGCCGCCGCCCGTATAGTCGGCCTATCGACTTCTCCCTATGCTCTTCCCATAAATCAGCAAGTTCGGAATATAAACGGTCTAATTATTTGCACAGGGAGGGGTGAAATTCAAGACATTCTGTCTTATTGCTTCTTCCCAAACAGATGGCCCTGTGCTCCTTCTTTTGTAGCACCAGCGTCCTCATAAAGTCGTGCTCCGTAAACTTCAACCGAGTCCCATGCGTGTCGATTGCCATAGGTGGAGGAATTGATTTTCAGAATGCCAAGCAAATCAATTCGAGTAAGGGGTGAGAGCATTGGCGCTTATATAAAACGCGGGGATCCAAGGCTCTCAAGTATGCAAATGAACCACAAAGCCTCCCAAAGAACGTAAGGCTGCGTTCAGCAGGAAACCAGCAGCCCCATGCCATACATTATTCACCACGGCTGTCGTTTGGAACAAAAGCCAATCGTTGCGAAGGATGTAAGCATTCTGTACACAACGGCACCGCCTAGAGAGCTGTGGCCAGAACAACGGATGCAGACCAGTGTTGTCTTCTTACGCACTGCTGCTGCAGCAGCAGGCAGGTTAACAAGCAGCCCAAGCATCTCTGAACACACAGAGCATCTGAGATCAGACGGGAGATACAGCCCAGCTCTAGTATTGCTGCCAAACGGCGTCACAGAAGCGTCGGGTAGAGGGAATCTAAACGCCTCATTAGTGATCTTTCACTCGTCCCACGGACCACTTTTAGCTCTCCTCCCTCCAATTACCCACCGCAGTCTTGTTGTAGCCCAGCAAAACAAGACGGCTCTGCGTGTGACTCGCACAATCCGCAAGGTTCAGGAAAGGCACCTCAGGTTGGAGAATGTCAACAGAGGGGGTTTTGTGAAGAAATGATCAAATAAAACTGTGTGGTTTGTGAACGTGTGATTGGTGAATGACATTAACATTAGAGCTTGTGTGATTGAGGGTCACGGTCTGCATTAGATTGTGGTGTTAATATTTAAAGCAATGGTTGTGTGCTGTTTGCATGTTTCAGTAGGTGCGTGTCTTGACCTTCTTTCGTTTCCTTCCCATTACTTTACTTTTTATTTGACATGCCTTTCATGCCACGTCTGCGCTCTCAATTCTACATGCGAGTCCTCTCAGCAAAAATGAAAACCTGCTGCAGTTTAACCGCGGGTATTGATGTTTTCTCTCTGCCGGGTGGACAGGCCAGTCCCTAACAACACAGTGTATATCGTCCCCTGGAGTCCGGATGTCCGTCAATCCAGCCAGTCAGTAAGCGAGTCGGCCCCTTTCACTCCTGCCCCACCAGGGACATGCGACCGGCTCACAACCAGCAATGTAGAAAGAGGACTGTGACCTCTCTGGTCTTTGGCCCCCTCAGCTTGTCACTGCTGCTCCATGCACACTTGAGTTGTATTCCCCCCCCCCTTCACTCAATCCGGATGACTCTTGGAATATTGTTTAGGCTGTCAGAAGTCCCAACGCGAGCGCTGCCTCCTTCACAAATGGCGGGCGAACCCAAGCGGTGTGCCGGCTTCTTGGTCGGTCTTCTTCGGGTTTCCTTCGTGGCCTCAATAGAGAATGAGGAGAACGGATGAGCCTGCATGGGGAAATTTAGTGAGCGAGCAAGCGAGCAAAGAGACAGGCGTCTGAATGCGTACGCTCTGCTGGTGAGAGTCGTAAAAAAAAAATGCAAAAGAGAGAGGGAGGGTTAGCGAGGGAGAGCCCAAGCTAGGCTCTCTGCTAAGTCTGGCATGATTACTTCAACAGTTTGTCATATCGGCTTAGAGCTGACGGAGGAGGGATCGGGCGGGAGCCAGTGAGCCGCAGTGGTGCCAGGATTCCCACTGCTCCCTCCAGTCCCTGGCCTCAACTCCTCCACCTAGCCTGGTTGGCGCTACACTGAACTCCACCCGCTAAGATAAACCCCATTGCTTTCCCCCTCTTTATGATGATCCAAGGAGGAGAGGAAAATATGTTATCGAGTGCAATTTATTTCCGGCAACCTTTTCGAGGTCAATTTTCTCTTTCACGTAGAAGCGCAGGGAGAAGAATCGATGGTAAACTTTGCAGCAGCGCCTTCGCCCCCACAGTCAAGCAAGGCAGCGACGCACTCCGCAACCGTGGCCATCTCTTGATCTATATGGCGCTTCCACTTGGCCGGCTCTGGCCCCCAGCGGGGCCCTGTAGCAGAGACGGGGGGGGGGGGGGGGGGGGGGGGGGGGGCAGAGGTGCACGCCTCAATGACTCAGGCTTGGGAAGTATTTAGAAGCGGTGACTGTGATCCAGAGACTGGCAGCAGTATGAAAAGGGGTGAGAGAAAAGCGAGAGGGAGGCTGACGTTCTATGGTCCATTGCACAGGTGTTACTGTGGCAACTGCAACTGGCTTGGCAGGCGGCTGTGTCATCCTTTGTGCCTGCGTATTCGTTCCTTTTTTTTAACGTCCCCCATCTGGTCCGTAAGTCTTACTCATTTGCTTAGCCTCTTTCAGCACTGTTCTCCATCTCTCTCCTTTGTCAACAATATCATCTTCCCCTGTGGTCTTCTATAGCCTATCTTTTCTCATTGTGTTTGTGTGTCTCTCTCTCTCTCTCTCTCTCTCTCTCTCTCTCTCCCTCCCATGTGCAGGTGGATGTTGGAGTCGTCCACTTCACTCCGCTGGCTCAGCCCCAGATCCAGCAGCCCTTCAAGCTGGTGGAGAAAGTCGTCCGCAATGCTTTCCAGTTCCGCAGGAAGTACTGCTACAGAGGCTTAGAGTGAGCATATGGTACCTGGACCGGTGGTCTGTGAGGCCGTTCTTAAATCATTCTACTCCTCTTAATTAGTATTCTCATTTTATTCAACTTTTGGCATGCTGGAAAGTGATCTCATCCTCCTTTATTAATACATTTATTCCCTCTAGCCGTCAGGTATTTTTGCCCTTATTAGCTTGTGTCCCTCTCCTCCACGCACACACTCAATCACTGACTCTCTCTGAGATCCAAACATAGTCCACTTCAGCGGTTGACGGGGGAACTGGGCGCGTGTGCGCGCGGCCGGCCGCCCCCGTGCCCGCTTCAAAACTGTGCGGTACGACAGCGCGGCGCACCAAAAGAAAGGCTAGGGTGGCGAGGAAGAGCAGCAATTATGAGTCATTGAGGTTTGATGGGAAGACGAGGCGGCTGTCTACAGCAACTTATATAACCAGAGCGGGTCGGCGGTGCCGGTGCCAGATTGAAGAGGAGGCGCCAGCCTGAAGCATCCAGATAGCATCTGTAGCGCGTGTGTTTGAGTGATGGAGCTAGCAATGTCGCACAATAACTCAAAGCACAGCGGATGGCGTCAGGGATGGCTGGGATGTCATCGAATTGAAATGGCTTCTCCTCCTCGTACCTTTTACGTGATGCAACTTGTGGCACGGGTTCAAGGGCTGGAGCTCAAATCCGCTTGTCCCCTTCCACATTTGAGAGGTTTGTTGCTTAGGTTACTGAGCTTTTAATTTTTTTCCCATTGGCTCGTTTTGATTAGGACACCGTTCTTTAGCACAGACTGGCTATCATCATGCATTCATAATGTATGATTCTTTTTTCCCCCCCTTTCATGTGATTTTTAATTAACTTCCCAGATGTCACATCATCTCAGTCTTAGTAAACCGTTGCGCATGAGCACGCTGACATCAAAGAAGCCAGAAGGGTAGGGACACTGGCTCTGTTTCCCCTCACCCCGCTCCGTCCCTCCTGTCCCTTCCTCAGGTTGTTGTTTCCTGAGGCGAGGCGTCCGGAGCTGGCCGAGGCGATGCTGCGGCAGGCGGACGTGGACCCCACCCTGCGGCCCACGGAGCTGACCCTGGGCCACTTCAGGGCCCTGGCGGACGCCTACGCCGGCCTGTGCTCCCTGGACCCCGGCCTCGCCGCCTACGAGTTCCGGGAGGAGCTGAGGCTCAAACGCATCATACGGAAAACGGGCTCGCCCGCTCCACCCTGCCCCCCTACCGGGGGGTAGCCCGCTGAGAAGAGGTCTGGCCATGGCAGCCCTGAATGGACTGCAGGGAGTGAATGGACAGCTCCCTCATCCCTTCATCGTGTGGAAGAATGCTTTAGATGTGAGTTTTTTTGACCTTCCACGAATGGTATTCCACGTGAGCCGTACGATTAATATGGAGACGGTATCTGAGAGTTTAGAAACAGGTTAGCACAGAACCAGGTGTTTTTGTTCCTGGCGGATTTCAATTGTAAGATGGAGTGACAAACTGGAGCGCTCAAAGCAAAGAGTTTTGCTGCAGGGAGCTTTGCAGCCTTCCAAGCCCATGCGACAATGGTTACCTCTGATCCAACTCACAACACCTTGTCCTGTGGGAGCTAAAAAAAAGGAAGTCAGAAAGCATTTTCTGGATGATTTGGAGAATGGGAACAAGATAACAGCACTGTATAATCCAGGCCATTTCCTCGCTGTGTATTACTTATTCACCAGGGAGGGAGAGGAAAAAGTGAGAAAGTGCTGTGGATTTGTCAGCCTTAGAAGTTCTCCTGTGGTATAAAAGATTGACGGCTCGTGTCTCTACAATGAAACTTTCTATTAGTTTTCTGACTGTCCTTTCAATGTTCATTACCAGTGTCTGTTTTGTTTTAGATACATGTGTGAACCACAATACAAATGTTTTAAATGTATTGTATGTACAATAAATCCTAACAGCCTCTGAGGTGCAGAAAATTTACCTTTTTGTTGAAAATCTAATCTAAAATCTATCCATTAATCTAAAATGTGTGATGTCACAGCCTAATCTTAATTACATCTACATATTTAATCTGACAGGTGTGTGGGTGATGCCACAAGACACCCAGCTGTGAGAGTCCGGAGCGGCTGGTGTGGTCTGTGTGTTGGAAGATCTCAATCGATTGTGCTGTTCTGGCAACCCGGTATCACGCGATTGCGTGCTCCTGCGCACGAATGTAAACAAATCCCGCATGGGCTCTGACGTCATGAGACGCTCGTAATCCTTAAAAGGGACATCGATCCCTGAACCACCAAGACAGTAAACGACATGCCTAACACAATTGAAAGGACAACATAACAAAATACTGTAGGTGAATTATGTTACACTCACTACAACCCATTAAATACGGTATGATTTCTAGATGTCATGGCAACGTCCGCTCGCGACACTGGACTTGCGATCGAGGCATCGACGTGGACGTTCATTCACATAGCCAAAAACAAGAGAATAGATGGCTAGATAAAATAAACATCAAGACATACAATTTTAAAAAGAACAGATGAAGCAGCTACCCTTTTTTCCTTCGCGGTTTGCCTGAGCAGCGCGCCTGCATTTAATATATCCGTGAATTGTCACAATTTCTCAGAATCAAAGGTGAAAGTAGAAACGGGTGGCCTAAAGCTGTCATATTGTTCACAGACAAGTTTAAGTAGAAACGGGTGGCCAAAAGCTAACACGGCACAGGTTCGAGTGTGTGCATGGGTTGAATTGCGTGTGTCTCACGCCGAATGCATGAGACATGAGAGCCCTGTACTTACGTGACACAAACCAGCACCGCAAACGTTCTATCCCGCTTGAGATGACGTCTTTCTTTATAGGTTCATGGGTCTGATTCGCCGATTTCCCATGCTGATATCCCCGAAGATTCTCGGGCATCTTCGACAATTTGGCTATAGATTGTCTCATTACACGCTAAATAATATAATTATAGCCTAATTATATATATAGCCTATACATATATATAGGCAATATATATAATTAGGCAATATATATATATATACATATAGCATTTGTGGTTTTGGCATAAACATAACTAGGGTGCACTGTACTATCTGCGCACACCCTTTCTGAAGCCTCTCTCTCGCTCTCTCTCTCTCTGTCCCTCCCTCTCTCTCTTTCTCTCTCTCTCGTACCGTTTTGTGGAGCACGTTAATTGTCTTAGAACACTCCCATTCAGAATGCATTGGTTTACATTTCGTTCTGTGTAACACGCAAAAAGTCGGACTATCGTGCTCTGGAACACGCTTCAATAGATTAATGCCCCGTTTACACCATCCCGCTAATGGCCGATGGACCACTGATGTGGAAGTCGGGGTGATTCGGGTGACATCGGGCTAAAAATGTATGATCGGGTAAATTTATCGGGGTAGCATTTACACATACCCGATGTTATAACGATAAAATTACGATTTATGCCAGGGAAGACACCCGAAGTGCGTTTGGCGTCATTTGACGTCATTTCGAATGACGCCAAACACGTCAAATGACGCGTTTTGCGTCATTTGGCGTCATTTCGGTAGAAGGCAAAGGGGAGACTGGTTTAGACTGATATTTATTTATATATTCATTTATATTACAATAGCGATTTTATAATAATAGAACGCCGGTTCTAAATGGGCGAAGTACCCCTGTAATTATAAAAGTAGGACATCCATCCATCACCCCCTATTTATACCCAAGTGGCAGATTGAGGGTCTTCCTTAACACAATCTGGTCACTCACAATCGTTATTTGTCGAGGGTTCTCGAGGGTCTTTCGTGTGTTGAGGTTGCAGATATAACGACGATAAAACACGATAAAGCGCGGAAGATTAACGAATATAGCCGATGTGCCCAGGAAAATTCCCGAATGACTTGCGATGTCTTACGTTATACTCCCGTTCTATTCCCGATTATAGCCGATTAGCCCATAGCAACACCTGGTAACCGATTCTACCCCGATAGACCCAAAATTAACAAACATGTTCGTTCTTTGCCGATGTTGCCCGATCATTGAGCATTTCTTCCCGTTTCTTCCCGTTATCTAACGATGTACCCGGGAAGAGTAACGGTGTTTCCCGATGCAACCGCGCTATTTGCCGATGTTATAACGATAGCTGCTGATTAAGCCATCGGGCACCATCGGGGCCCACTATCGGGTAGGTGTAAACCCCCCATTACCTTCAGCACGTTTTGATTTCCTGTTTCTCTCTTACTAAATAAACGAGTCACACAACTGTGTGCTCAACGTGCGAAATTGTGTCTCTCACTTATGGCAATTTCCACAGGGTTATCATTAATATTGATGTGTAGGGGTTGTTTATAACTCGTGAATTATATTGTTTAGACCACGGTCTGGGGGAATACTCTGATTCTGATTGGCTGCAGTGCGTGCATTAACTCCTGATATAGCCCTACAGACACCTGCTAAGTAGTTCCAGTCAGTGTTTAGATTCTCTGCCCGAGCCCGAGCCCGACGCGGGCCGGGTCGGGCCGATATTTCCCACCACTATACTCGGGCCGGGCCTTTGAGCGAGCGTTTTTATTTTTATTTTACCATTGGTTTATTGGCCTAATCTGAGGTGAAATCTATGCCATAAACAGAAATATTATAGGCCTTTATTACACGGGTCTTCTCAATGCCGTGGAACGCTCCGTTCACTTGCATGGGTAGTAGTCCGGTGACTTGTCTACCCCAGCGTCTACCGTTGCTAAGCGACGTCACCGTCTTTGTGGACAAATTATTTCTCTGCTGATCAACACTACAAATGGCCAAAAGACTTGTATCCCCCCCCCCCCCCGCCCTTAAATAAATACTATGGCAGAATTATTATTATTCACATTCAACTTGAACATGTGTTTTTACAGTAGAGTGGTGGAGGGATGACGTATGTTGGCCAACCCGGAAGTGAGCGTCGCCCTGGATTCCCTCGACAAAAAGCCAACGGGTTTTGCCATTGGATTTTTATAAATTGAAACAATTTATTAAATAAATATTTGTGAGATGTCATTTCTCATTTGTGAGATGAGTTTGCTTCCTATTTATGTCGAGTATACACCCCTACTGTCCACAAGCCTCCCCCCACATGGATTTGGAGAATTGTTGCCACGTCCCAGTGGTGGAGGTATCATATATATGAAAGAGGGCATTCAATTATACTATAATGATCAATTAGGAGGCCGAAGCCCTAAAGGAAGTGATGCAATAGGTGACTGAGGGTCAACATTTGAGAACCCCTTTTATCAAAGGGGGTCTTAAAGGACTCATACGCTTCAACAGCGGCTGCAGCAGAAGTGTTGAGACGAAAGATGATATCAAGACATTTATAGAATATTCCCATGATTCTTCGCACGACCTGCAGGTTGGAGAGACTGAAATAACCCCCAAAATGAGTAATGTAAAAGCAGCCAAGTCCCACAAATTGCTTGAACTATTTATTTCATTCCATTGTTTCGTTGATATGCATTATTGAAACGTTTCAAGCATATGGATTTAATGCAATATGCACAAACAGTTCAAAATGGTACCATGAAATGTCTTGTTTACTGTATTAACCAGTTCATTTCTCTTTTGTGAAAGTCACCAAAAGTCGAAAAAAGTTAAACGCAAGGTCACAGGCTAACAGTGGAGCTGTGTTGGGAACCAGCAGCCAAGTGCTTCCATGGAAACTTTCTACCCATGCTAAATGGATTTAGTTGGCAGTTCCTTCTCTGCCCATTCTTTTTTAAACTTGTGGAAGCACTTTGCAGTACTGGGAGACACCATTTCTAACGGCAATGGAGCTAGATTCTAAAAATATCAAAAGATGCCCAAAGGAAATACCTTTAACCCATAGTTGTGTTTTATCAAATTAAAAAAAAATCATTTTTTATTTCCATTGACCACAAATTGAGCAGAAATATTTTGCATACAAATCTTTAAATAGTTTAACCACATTAAGAAAAATACATTTGTTAATTTTTTTTATTAGTGAAGCCACAAATTTGCACATTATCCAAACAGAATACCCAAAATGTTGATATTTCAGCCCTTTCGGGTTAAAACGAGAGAAAAGGACAACCTAACAAGAGTGAAAAGTTTGGGTTAGGTGACCTATAGTTCAAAGATGTCCCTGGTCAGGTAGACTAAATAAAAGTGTATTCCCAATTGCTCCAGGACATTCGTGTAAATTACTTGTGAGCTCTCCCTCAAGCCTAGAGAGACATCAGTGTTTAACCACCAACAGAAAGAGGGTATTTGCCATTAGTATGAGATTTCATGGCTATTAATTTAGTTAATTATATTTAGCCGATTTGAATAGACTTTTCTAGCAGGTGAGGCTGTCAAAGAACTAAATATGGAGCAACTACAAAAAGTAAATTTGCAGCATGACCAAATTATACAAAAAGTATAGGAACTGTTCTAGCAGATATGTTTTAGAAGTCTCTTTTGATAGGCAGGGAATAATTGTCTTTGTCACCCTGTAGTCATGCCAAATCTGTTGGGCAAAGTACCGCTACTGATTAATCCAGTAGACTCACCAGTCAAGTCCCCCTAGTTAGAAAATGGAAGAAACCCAGTTAGTCATGTTAATTATTCTGTTGTTACAAGTGAAGACTAATACTTTCCACATATTGCGATCCAAGTTACTGGCTGCAGTCTTGGATTTTATAGTTCTATATGAATAGATTCAATTTACTAAACTATTAATCATGCTTCAGAAGAATTACACTTTCTTGGATGGCAAATCTACCACAAGCCTCCATTGCGACAACCTCCAGATGGCTTACGACCTACGGCAACTCCTCGACTACTGCAAGCCAACAAATTGGCTCTTGCACACCAGACACGCATTTTGCTTTATTTTAGGTTTTCAAGCATCTAAAAACCCAAATCATCGCTCCAATACACAAGTCAGCTAATGGCCTACAAGGAAATGCTGAAGCTAGTGTTAGTGATGGCGATAGAAATGGACAAGCTTGCGTGTACAAATATGCAACTAGAATTGCAAGGTTCACAGCCCAGTTGCATAAGTGGTCACAACCGTTGGATTGTAAGCAAGGGTAAAAAAAAAAAAAAACTTCCCACAAACTAGTCAACATGGTCAATTGAAAGCCTGTACAAAACGACCCTGGAATAGTCAAATGCAGCTTTACTGCGGATGAATTAAGCCAAATTGCACAAACATCCAATGGTAAACAGTATACAAATGCAATCAAGGTTGCACTCACACTAGGCCATCTGGCCGTGGCCGTCGCAACTGTGGCCTGGCCACGGTAGGCTCTTGTACATACGCCATCACGTCGCTAGCATCCAAACAATTCTACCAAACCTTAACCAACTAGTGAAAAATGGAACAAAACTTTAGCACACACCCAGTGACTAATCACCTTGTCAAGGGGTGTTCCAACGTGGTTTACCAGAGGGCCTTGTGGACTTAAAGTATTCCACACATTTGACAGAGACAGCACGGAATGACGTTAAACTAAGCTAATCTACAGGTTACTAGTGCAATTACATGAGCATTTTGCACAATTTTTGTACTCCAATGCTACGTAAAGCAGGCTTCTTCAGAAACCCGTAGCCTGCTACATTGAAGGGCAACTGTAACAAATCCTGACCAAGACCGAAAGATGGCTCTGGAAGCCACTATGGCCCACGCAGCAGATTACTGCGTGGACCGTGGTGGCTTCCAGATCAACCCTTCGGTGGACCATTCATACACATGTATTCCGAGGATGTTTTGAAGACACTGGAGTCCCATGGCACTAGATTCATTTGAAGACTAAGTTGGTATGGGGGGGCCCAAAGGGGGCCCCCCCATAGATCTTGTCAGTCATCTAACACCTGTTAAGAAAAACACACACACACACATCACAAGATACAAATCAGCAAAGCTAGGTTAACAAACAGCGGCGACGCGACATGCATGTCAAGTTGCAAAGAGCAGGGATACTGATGGCTTGTGTCTGAGGAGACAGCCCAAAAACCTCAACAATTAATAAAGGAAAATAACTTTTACTCACTGCGGTGGTCTGTTTCGAAGTGCCATGTTGGTAGCAATATTTGTCTGGGCTGTTCAGTCAAATGCCCACAAAAACAAACACGCAACAACGCATACTTTCAGTTTGTATAAAGTGACAATAGTGATCTGCAATCTAGATCGAAAACTTTCAACCCTCACTAAACTCAACCTCGATTGACACAGGCCGATGCGAAAAGTAAACCAAACCCATTGTCTTCACCTTTAATAAAGGGGTGCGTGACAGGTGATCTCAATTAAGAGCTAATCAGAAAGAACACACTGATCGGCCATGAGTGAGACGTTCAAAACGAGGACGAGGATTTAACGGAATTGTTACCATTCAAATTCAAATTTCTTTATTATTGGATAGTCTCACGCCGAATGCATGAGACATGAGAGCCCTGTATTTACGTGACACAAACCAGCACCGCAAACGTTCTCTCCCGCTTGAGATGACGTCTTTCTTTATAGGTTCATGGGTCTGATTCGCCGATTTCCCATGCTGATATCCCCGGAGATTCTCGGGCATCTTCGACAATTTGGCTATAGATTGTCTCATTACACGCTACATAATATAATTATAGCCTAATTATATATAGCCTATACATATAAATATATATATATATATATATAGCATTTGTGGTTTTGGCATAAACATAACTGGTGCACTGTACTATCTGCGCACACCCTTTCTGAAGCCTCTCTCTCGCTCTCTCTCTCTCTCTGTCCCTCCCTCTCTCTCTTTCTCTCTCTCTCGTACCGTTTAGTTAATTGTCTTAGAACACTCCCATTCAGAATGCATTGGTTTACATTTCGTTCTGTGTAACACGCAAAAAGTCGGACTATCGTGCTCTGGAACACGCTTCAATAGATTAACGTTCGTGCGCAGGAGCACGCAATCGCGTGATACCGGCTTGGTTCTGGATGAGTGCCTGGACAGCCCAATTTATATTAATCTAAAATGCATTTCAGCTCTTTACCTCCCATGATCAACATTACTACAACGTTACTCTTATTGGGGAGATTTTTTGTCGGTTGGGCTGGTCAGACATGTTTAAAACTGGAATCATCCTAGAAAATATCAAATGGTTCCCTCCCTCTGTATAAGATAAGGCTTCCTTGCCAACGGAAAGCGAACCTGCTTGACGCATTGCATCTCACATAGCCACTACATCCATTGCATGCTCAGCATGGTGCGTGATGTATTTTCCGTCGGTGACTGTGTCCTACTTCTGTCTATCTGCGGGTACACACGTGGTTCCAAGACTGGGGCATTATTTTTGTGCGTTGACAGCTCATCAGCTGTGACTAGCTTGTTCAGTCCCAAGCGACTGACACAAGACAATGCTCTACCCCCTAGCTTTACTCCACCTGTCAAGGCATGTGCGGGATGTGGAAATTGCTTTAAACGACTGTATCCCCATGTGTCAAACCCAGATAAAAACTTTTTATTTATAAAACAATTCATCCATAAGCACAGGGTATTCACATTCATTGGTATGCTAGCATTAAAGGCATGTCTTTCTTTAAAGCTGAAAAGTAACAGTGTACGAGTAGTTTTGCTTCGTCTAGTACCTGAAAATGTACTGTCAAACCAGTACGTCGATAAAACGGCCAAAGTAGCCGCCGTTATTACAGCAATTTCCAACTTTTTTCAATGTCAAGTATGTGTATAAGAATTTATAAATGTTTGAAATGTACACCACAGTAATTTGGAAAACAGCAGTATATACAAGACATACAAACATATAAAAGATTGTTTAAATATTATTGCAGTTAAAAATTCAAAGCAGGAATAGACAGCCCCCACAAAAGAAAATCCAGTACACTAAAATATCACACTATAATTACTTTGGGCAAAATATTTTTCAGTTAATTAGACATGAACCTTAGAAACACTAACATAATTGATCATCCCGATAAATAAATAACAAATATTTTAAAGACAAAAACCTTCTGACATTGAATCAAAATTCAATAGTATAGGCAAGCTATGTATTTTAGTGCACAAAATACAGCAAACAAGGCCTTACAAATCAATCTCATGGCCGTCTGGGTCGACTACCCTCCACTCAGGAAGTTTGGTTGAACCTGGATTTCAGGGTCGGTCTCATTAGTTCATATCCGCTTCTGCTCAGCTGCTTTCCGTTCTATTCCAACTTTACTTATCTGCATAGTGAAATATTGAGGCAGTTTTCCGCATCCTCTTGTATGGACTGTCGGTCAGGGGAACAGCAACCTGATTCAGGAGATGCCAATTGGCGCAGGTTGAAGTAGATGTGACGCTGTAAGCTTTTCCCAGAATAGGGAGTTGCCACTCGGGGAGGAGGCATAGTCTGAATAGATCCGGGAGGAGCCAGGTTATTGATCCGTGCTTGGCAGAATGACTGCAGCAGCAGCAGTTTGCATACTCCGCTTCGGCGGGCAGTCAATCTCCTGACTCTTGGCCAATAGGCATCTATTGTTTCTTTTTAGTATTTTTAATCCCCGACCCGGAACAAGCAGGTACCGCAGACACCATCGCACCAACCCGATACAGGGGTATTGATCCGAACGGGCTCGGCTGGAGAACGTATGCAGTGTCGGTTTCCATGGGCACGTCTTGGTTCTCCCAGCCGACAGTCTAAGGGGACGGGGTGTCGTTCCCTGAGTCTACGGCACGGCCATCGGCAAGGTCATAGAAACAGTCCTCGTTGACCACGGACGTGAGGCTCTGGACGCTGAACTCCCTCTCCAGCAGGGAGTTGATGTCCATGACTGTCGCCGCCACCGCCGCCGCCGTGTCCGCCTGGCTGTCCAGCGACCTGCTGCGACCCTTCAGGCTGCCCGGCGCCCCCGGGCTGCGTCTCAAGCCCCCGCTCGGTTTCCTCTTCAGGGGGCTGTAGTGGGCGTGCGGCGCCCTGTGCTGGCTCTCCGGCGTGTTCACCTCCGCGCCCTCGGGTTGAACGCGGGGGGCGGGCGCCTCCTCCGAGAGCTGCAGCTGGAGGAAGCGGGCCTCCAGGGCGCCGGCGCTCTCCCGCCGCTTGTCGCCCGAGCCGCCGAAGCCGGCGTCGGCGTCCTCGTCACTTAACGCGTCCGACTCCTTCACGGAGGAGGAGCTGGGCTGGGAGTGGCACCCGGAGTCCTGGGACCAGCTCTCCTGGGCCGGGGAGAGGCGGGGATCCGTGGAGGTGCCGGGCGGGGCCGTCCCGGAGGAGCCCGGGGCGCTGCTGCTCTGGCTGCTCTCGTCCGAGTCGGGCCCCGCTTTCGTCTTGCTGGAATGGGTCGAGTTGCTCCTGGTCTTCCTGGACAGCCACGAGGCCCTGGATGAACCTGGTTGGACAGACGGGGAGGTCAGAGCAATGTTCTCACCGGGAAGGGAAACATTTCATGCTGTAGGGGATGCTCTAGCGCTGTGATACGACCGGTGAAATACTCAGAAACAGCAGAACCCACAGCGAAACGTTATGTCAAGGCTTTCGCCGAGGCTGAATTCAGAGTAGTCGTCAAATCTCTGTCGTACTCCCAACCCGGCAAACTGATAACAATCCAAGGACGTCTCAGCCTTCCCATGAAATAAATATGAAGCGGTCACAGAGCGGACCGTGCTCCAGCGCTGACGGGCGTGGTGGGCGGTGGCCGGTCAGCCTCACCTATGCGGGCGGAGGACGGCAGGGTGCCTCGTAGCGGCGCCAGGCGCTCTCTGCAGCCTCGGTCGGGCGCCGCGTCGCCCTTGGTGCCCCTCCTCACGTTCTCCCTCAGGATGGAGCGCATCACCTTCACCACGTTGGCCTTGTACTCCGGCACGCTGCAGGGACCGGGCGCAGGGAGAGGTTAGGCAAACTGGACTCATTTCATGCGAGTTGATACCCGCTATGTTTGCAATGACGCACATAATCTGCTTTGATTTTCTTTCAGAATCCCCTGCAGAATGTGAGATATTTCTCAAGATGCAGATTAACCAGAATTGAGGCCAAGTCTGTATACGGCCAATTATTGTACTAACCGTGTGTGAATCACCCTGGGGCTCAGGGCATTACCACCACCATTCTATTCAGGCTTAAACTCGAGCAGCCGCTGTTGTGGAAATGAAGAACACGCAACCCAATGTGTACTGATCCCGAACTGACCTGCTGCATAGCTGGAAGATGGTCTCTGGCCTCCCCTCCACCTCGGACCGGGTGTGGATCAGCTCCCAGATACAGCTGGTCTCGGTGCCCGCGCCTGAGAGGGTCAGAGGAACGGGCCGGAAGACAAAGGCTTGCAATCAGACAGAGAGACTAATGCATTTACTGTTTGGAAAATTACAGAGAGCAGGGAAGACGGACTGGGAGCGAGGCATGGGGATGAAGTAGTAAATGGCTGGCTGAGCGGCTCCAGTGTAGAACAAAGACTTAATTGGTGTATTTTGTACCAGACTTTTTCTTTTTTGTAGGAGCTAGCATTGACATTTATTGTTTTGTTCTATTCCTGGGGAGTGCAGAGGAATATGATTAGCCTTTGTAGAGACAAAGATTTGTGAAAGGATTGGTTCCAGTGGGCGAGGAACTGCCTAGTGGGGAACCTTGTGAGAGCGCCACTGGGTGAATGTTTAACCACTCACGGCCCCTGGTTAACCCAGGCGAGGCCAGTGGGCGGTGGGGGCCCCGTGTTTACCTGCAGTGTTCCCCAGGCGGACCTGCAGGGCCGACAGCGGGATGAGCCAGCGGAACTTGAAGGGATCCGTGTCGCCCTGGGATGTCGAGGAACGCGAGGTGGTCTGTTTGGGTCACACACAAAAGGTAAGGGGATGTGTACTGGAAACCGGCAGCGTCGGGCAAATGAGGAAGTAGAAAGGGTACAAGTTTAGAAAAACATTCTTACCATTTTCTTCTTTAGCTTGTAGTGCTCCCTGTAGACCAGTATCACCGCCTTCTTGAACACTGATGAGAGAAAACACGCAGACATCGTTGGACTTTGAACCCTCCTTGGTACGGACCCACTGGTGCCCTCTCTCCCGAGACGCAGTTCAGATTCCAAAGCTCAAAGATTCATAGCGTCTGTGCTGCAACTTTTCCATAAAAAGAGCATATCGGCCCATTGATCTCACTGTAATGACTTGCATGGGCACTCCCCCAAACAGATCACATTAATGACTTGAATTCTGCATCGTTCTTAAACCAACAATGCGTGTGGAATACAAAAACCCATGTATTTCTTTTCATTTTCTTCCCCCTTTGGAAGAGAACAACAAGGACTGCAGAGCGGTGACTCACCAAACACGGTCATCTCTGGGTCCTTTCTCATGCGTCCCAGGGAGGGGTGAGGGTTCAGCCAGACCGCCGGGGAATGCATGAGAAACTCTCCCATGGAGATCTCTGTGACCTGGGAGCAGGAGACAGAAGCCGCCGCCGGGGGGGGGGGCAGAGAGGCAGACTTTAGGGGCTGTGAGATACATATTAAGTGCTCGCGCGTCTGCGAACGGAGCTCCTCAGATACGACGCACTTATGTCGATCACGCCACTCGCATGCTGATTTTCAGAGTCAGACTTCTATCCGGTGCCCTTAAGCCCGAGCCGGGCTGAGTGCTGCGAATGCTGATATTATGTCGAATTCCAAACGCAATTTAGCCGACGCTTGGAATATTAATGCAGCCGGTGGCCGACGGCGGAATACTCCATCAGCTTCTGGATGGCTTGGCACCCTGGGGCGAAACGGTGTCCGGGCCAGTAAGTAAATAGCGTGAAAACAGAATCTGAAGATGTGCCACGGGCGCGCTTGGTAGTTTCCCCGTGACTCAGACAGGGCTGATGGCCACATAATGTGCCGCGCATTCACTAAAGCTAAACTGTAAATCTGTCACACAACATGCGCACTGTGACAAAGCATAAAGTGTTTACTCCCGTCTCGGCATCCCCCCCCCCCCCCTCCAATCTTAATCACTTAAGTAAAAGGCTGACGTTCCACCATTACTGATTTCATTTAAGTACGTGCGGATCAAGGTTGACGAGTTAAGAGTCCTCCTATATATTAAAGTGCCCTTCCCATCCACTTAAGGGAGGCTCTCTCTCTCCCCCCTTTTATTTTCCTCCATGATGGTCATGCTCCCTCTACCTCTTTGTTGTGGCCCGTCTGCTCAGCGACCAGCTGGTCGAAGACGGCGCCGTAGTCTTCGTAGAGCTTCTGCATGTCGTTGATGTGGCTGGCCACCTTCTCCATGGCCTTCAGGGCCTCTGTGTGTGTGGAGGTGAGCAGAGAGAGAGCGCGGGGGTAAGTTCCCTTCGGTGTGCTAAAAACAGGGTGTATAAATACACATGCACACATTCTTCCATGTCTCCCTTCCCCCAAGGGTTTACATTGTTGCTGGACTGAATCAGAGGAACGAATGACGATGACAACTTGGCCGGCGTCTAATCTGGTTTTCTAGATCTGAAGGTCATGCTGGCCAAATCTGATTCTGTGAATCCGAGCCAGGACCTCATTGTGTCCCACGGAGATCAGAAGAGGAAGGTCACTTTGAGACTGTGTAAAGCAGCAGCTTTATCTCTGTTGTGTGTGTGTGCGCGGGCGTGTGGGCGTGTGGCCTACCGTTGAGGTGGTAGTGCTCCTCACTCTCAACGTCTGTGAGTGAGACCAGCTCCCGGAGCAGCAGCGGGTACTTGAGGACCCTCTGGACGGGCTTGATCAGGTACGACTCCAGGGTGGAAGAATGCTGCTTGGTGGGGTTCCTGGCATCCAGGAACTCTTTGAAGGCCCGGTCCGTCTTCACTGAAGAGAAAAAAGAAAAAACAGACAAAGGACGATCAGATTCATGAAATTGCACATCATTGTTGGCTTGAGCCATCATTTGTATTTGTTCAATCACATTCCCAGCCGACGAGCTTTGATGTTCATATATGTATGGTTTGGTCAATCCAATGGAAACTACGAGCACTTCAGCCAAGCATGATCACTGCAGCACCCAGGCTAAGAAACGGCAGACAGCAAAGAGACACAGGCTTGTTCTGGCATTCAAGTTAACCAAAGCCCTTTGAACCTTTAGATATGTCATGAAACTGTTTCACTGTGTACATTAGAAGCCTAGTCATTCACTGTTAGTGGTTCTAGAGATTCTGGGTACATATTGGTTCTGGAGCTGGTTGTTGTTGTATTTTACAGGGCCACGCCACCACCCAAAAATAACACCCAACCACTTGCCACTATCTTGGAATCCCAATTGTGTCGAGACGGTTGTCATCCGTTTTCGTGGTGCCAAAGGGGAGCACCGCGTTTCTGCCAGACTGTGCGTGTCAACATGTTAAGGCAGTGCCAGAATCGGTGGTGTTACACCGACACAGGCTGCAGCCCTGGGACGGGTGGGCGACAGCCAGGGCTCCCGGCTTTAAGAAAAGGTCAAGCACCAGACTGAATAAATGCTAGATGATGCAGCTCTCACACAAGACAGTCGTGAATACTTTGGAGAGAGAGAGATAGAGAGAGAGAGAGGTGGAGAGAGAGGTTTTCTCTGAAGCGACGCAGCCGTTCCCTCCCGTTTTCCGGCGCACAGTCGGGGAGGGGATCGGAGGGGGGGGCCCATTACAGTATTAATTATAGCACTCAGCGCAACAGACAGGCAGCCGCATCGACACCTCTGTGAGTAATTGGCAGGCAATTAACAAGTCGACAAGTAAACAGAAAAGTCGGGCGAACCCCGAAACGGCAGCGCGTCAGAGCAGATGCGAGCCAGTGGAGGGAGGGGGGAGGGAGGGGAGAGGGACGGACTGGTGCGATGATGGGCTTAGAGTATAATTACTCGAAGGGTTTAGTCAAACGCCCACGCTTTCTTCCCCCCTGTCCTTGGCTCAGCTGGTTTTGGATGGGGCTGCAGAGTTCGCTGCTGCTGCTGCTTTGGGGTCCTGCTGCGCTAAGCATATACCCACTCAGAGGATCGCGCGAGTGTGTGTGCCTGTACTCTGTTACCCAGGTCTGTTTTTAGCCCCACCTTGCAATTAGCAGGACGTATTATGTTCCCGGGCTTGCTGCCTTGTAGCAGAGACTGCACTGGCGTAGTTCTGTGGCTTTGGTCCAGTTTTGTGTAAATGTTTGGGTTTCAAAGAAACTAGGGCTAATTTTGTGTGTGGCGACTCGCGAACAATGCAATGTTGTAAGTGCCCCGCTTGTCTTGGTATCCCGCTGATGTTTTGTTATTTTGCTTTGCCAAAATGCTCCACAGAGACAACAGAATTCTATATCAATCCCAGCTTTGTATTATTTTGCTATACCCTTCGCTTATTTCTTCTGCTATTAGTATCACAACAATGTTTTCAAGTTCACAGTTTCAAGCGATCTAATGGCAAAGATTGACCATCCTTCTAACACAATATGGCAATGCCCATCTCATGCTACACTTTCATATTCAGCACTCTGAATTCAACTGCAAATATTCGCGAGCAAGCGATTTATCCAACACCATCTATCTAATGTGCTCCATCAAACTTGCTTATCGTTGACAGCACAACATTCAATTATTCAAAACCCTGATTTGTGTTTTGGGAATAAGCTGAGGAGAAGGGATGGAAATAAATTAGGCTGGAAGGGGATTTTAATTAAATACGGTTTCTATGATGTCTGACAAAGATAAATCATGTTGGTCAGAATAGAGGGGGGGGGTGGGGGGACAACGACGACCATGTTGACCAAATTGGCAGATTACCAAAATATTTGATAATCCCTTGAGATGAATATCCCCCCAACTCATCATCTGACACCTCCATCCCTCTCTGGGACCATCCCGTCACCCTTCCCCCATAATCATTTTCCCAAAGCACATGAGAGCATTTCCTCCAAGGAAAACCAGTCTCCCTATCCTTCCTCTGTCTGGCAGTATTCCCAAACACAAGTAACGTGTGAACACATTTTTATGCAAGGCATCTGTGTTTGTTAGAAAAAGTCCTATAATTTTTTTCATTTTTACAATAGTTTTGTTATTGAGCTTATTTGACACCGGCCAACAGGAGGATCTCCAGCCAGTTGCAGTCTCCATTTTCTGCTAAACAGACACCAGAGTAGGCTGGATAATGGAAGGCCCTTTCAACGTCGTAACAAGCAGAGATAAACTAGGTCCACCACTGATGGCTATCTAAAGATAGAGAGGTAGATGGCGCTACATGGCGCACCATCAAAGGCATGTTTCTCCTTTCAGAGACTGTTTTTTGTGAGTCAAATAACAGATAGATCTAGCACCTACAAGAATGAACTGAACAATGTTAGCCTGGACATACCATACGAATATTACTATTTCAATACATATATCACTTATTTATTTCATAATTTTTTGGGTGCATAGCAAATTAATATACATTTGTGGGGGTGGGCATAGCAGAACAGATGTTCAATAAACATTGACGGGGTGCATGCAAGGCACGTCCACTCCCCCTCTATAAACTCAAATCACTTGATGTTTTCCCAGATCATAGAAAAGTAAGTGCGTCTGCCTCGCAAATGTGGAACTCATTTTTAGTTTCACTCTAACATAAATAGCCCCGTTGTACTTGCCTCTCCATAAACTGTACTCGGGGGTCATTTGCTCGTTTGCATAATGGACATTCTCCCCTATAGAGCTGCGGGGAGTGAGCCTGGGGGCCCAGCATCCAGCGCTAGCGAACCGCCTGTGATGCAACGCAGCCGCAAGGGCACCACATTTGTCCAACTCGGGGGCGGGAAAAGTTTGGACGTGACTTCACCGTGCATGCGTATCCCTCACTGGGTTCTAATGGATGAAATGTGTGTATATATACATACCTCTTTCAAGAACCTTCTGGACCTTGATGTGGTTGGCACAGAAGCCGCTGTAGAGCTTGAAGTGGTCGGCGTAGTAGAGGAAGGAGGCGCCCAGGGAGAACAGCAGCCTCTGGTAAACAAGGGGGGAGTGGAGAGATGAGTATCAACAATCACGCCAGGACAGAGGCGGCGGGCAGGGAAGGGGCAGGAGGTTGTGGCTGTGCTTGGAGCGATGGAGAGAGCGCAAACATGTGAAATCGTGACTCGGCCACTCGGGTCTCTCCCTGGGGAGACACCCTCCCCCTTCCCCCCTGTCCTTTTTATCCCCCCCTCTCTTGATCTCACTCTTGTTTTCTCTACATCTCCCTCTACCCCTCTCGCTCGCCCTCTCTCTCCCCCTACACCTCCTTCTATCCCATCTCTCCCTCTCTCTTCCCTCCCCACACCTCTTTCTATCCCCTCTCTCTCCCTCTGAGTTCACAGGCTTCCACCAGCGGTGCGATGGATGCAGCCTTTCCCCTGATCAATAGAGCCCCCATCTTCTCGTGCCAGGAGTATCAATCACAATAACATGACCCTGTCATGCTTCTTCAATTATGAATGCCTTTCATGACTTCAAAAGAGGGCGCCGCCGCTGCCTAGAAAGATATCTCAACCATGGAACTGCCACCACCGTGTTTGTGTCTTTGTGTGTTTGTGTGTGGTCTGCTGCTAAGGTGCGGGCGTTCTCAGCCTGCTCCTGTAATGTTGTTTTGTTTGTGCCAACACGGGGTGTGGATGACTAATGAATGCAATAGATTGCGGTGGGTCAGAGTAATGCCCAATAAACCAACGGCTGCAGAATAATGCCTCCGTCGGTGTCTTTGTTTTTCGGGTGACGAAACATGGATGTGAGAAGTGACGGCTGTGCTGATATACATCTTGATGTTTAGACAATATGGTGTGTGTGTGTGTGTGTGTGTGTGTGTGTGTGTGTGTGTGTGTGTGTGTGTGTGTGTGTGTGTGTGTGTGTGTGTGTGTGTGTGGTCGGCCTGAGCTCACCTTGAACTGAGCGGGGGTCTCCAGGGTACTGAAGTCGGGCGAGGAGGCGATCTTCTCCTCGAGGGTCTGCAGGAAGACCCTCTGGAAGTCCAGCATCTCGGGAAGGCTGCCAAACAGGCTCTCCATCTGCCAGACCACAGGGTTCAGAGCTGGGTGTTAAAAGGGTGTGTGTGTGTGTGGTTAGGGGGGCGGACGGGGGGCGGACGGGGGTGAGAGGTTTAAGACAGAAGTGACGGTTGAGGAGAAATATGGGTCGTCTAGAAGGAGACTGAGTACAATGTGATGGAGCAGCAGGCTTGGGGTCTCATGAGAGAGAGTGATTAGTGAACAGCCAGTGAACAGCCAGAGTTAGAAATATACACTCTGATGGCTCGCCTGCTGATAAATAACTCGGGGAATAAGGCAGCAATCGCCAGGCACACACACGCACACACGCACGCGAACGCGAACACGCACACGCACACACCTATCATTAAAATCCATTTGCGGCCGCCCTGTCCTTGTCCACTTTGTGGGCTGTACATGTCTTTGTGTCCCATAATGGTCTTTTAATTTGCCCGAGTGCTCAGCATACAATCGACTCGCTGGCGCTGGCAGGAGGGACGTCCTGTGTTTGAGGTCGTGCTCGCCGCACCGTCGCACGCCCGAGGGAGAGAGAGGAGGAGGGGGAGGGGGAGGAGGAGGGGGAGGGGGAGGAGGAGGGGGAGGGGGAGGAGGAAGGGCGAAGGGCAGGGGGAGGAAATACCAATGACCTCCGCCAAGGTCGTTGGTATTTCAGAAGCACCGTATATGGCCAGAGTCTCGTTATAAACCCAATGAAATGGGCCAGTTTTTCTGTGTGTTAATCCTGGGAAACGAAGTGTCGATCAATGTAGGGGAACGGGTCGTGTTAAATCGCAATCACAGTGAAATCCACAGCGGTTAACGGTGTCCTGGAGCGAGGCGTCTTATTGGCTCATTCCTCTGGGAGGCTGCCGGTCAGCATATGGGGGGGGGGGGGGGGGGCAGCAGTAATGAGGTAGATATGGTGGCCCGGCCTAGGTCAATCTCATCACCACCCCCTCGGGTAACGCACAATATGAATCCCACATCATCAACCCCCCTCAAGACTCTAACACCCCACCTGACACAGATACCGTAACACACACACACAAACACACACACACAAACACACACACACACACACACACAAACACACTCACACACACACACACACATACGTAATTATACACATACCTCATCCAGTGTGAGGAAGGTTTCATCCTGCAGGGGCTTCAGGTAGATGTCAAACAGGCAAGCCAGGTCCTAAAGACAGACAGAAAGACAGATACAGACACCAAAAGAAGGTCAGTGATGAGAAGTCAAACACTGATGCCAGACAACATCGTCCTTCTCAGCTCCAATCCTTTTAAACTCCCCTGTGATCTTTCTGCGGCTCCACCTTTCATTTACCCCCCTCTCCGCCAACCTTTCATATCCCCTCCTCCCATCTCTCCGTCTCTCTCTCTCTGCCCATCTTCTCCCCTACCTCTCCCTCCCATTCCGTCTCCCAGCTACCGGCCTTCCATTCAGTCCCGTTCTTCCCTTCCTTCCATTACTGCCGCAGCACTGCCTCGCCAACGGCATATTCACTCATTAGGTTGATTTATGGCACCCGCCCCCACCCTCTCACCCACCCACCCAAACCCTCCCCCTCCCAGGTGCTGTGGCACGTCCTAATTGTTAACCCCCCCCCCCCCCCCCCAAGTAGCAGTAGAAAGAGCCGTAGCAAGGCATTCTGGGAAGTGCCCTTTTTTTCCCGTTGGCCTAGAAGTAGTTATGGTGATGGAGGCGCGGGCGGGAGTGGAAAATGATGAACTGGAGAATAGTGAGATGTTAACAAAGAGAATAAGAAGGGAGGGTGGGGGGGGGGTTGGTGTGTGTGTGTGTATGTGGAGGAGCAGCATGCGTGGGAGAGGAACAAAAGAGGAAGGAAAGAAAAAGCTGGAGGATGCCCGCCTGGGGGTAATCAGAAGGCTCTGAAAGGTGTTGAGAGGGCTAGAGTGGAGAGCAGCTCTTTGGGACGTGGGACGCCAGGGCAGGAGGAGAGGGAAAGAGCAGGGGTCGCCACGGCAACCCCCTTAATCGGTGAGGAAGGAGGGGTGGATCGCCGATGACGGGGCTCGGCGAGCGCGGTGTCAGTCTCTTTGAGGCTGCCAGCGAGAAGCAGTCACCCCGCCGCCCTCTATTCATGGTTAGTTTAACCCTCGCTCTCCCACTCTTTAGCAGCCTCGTTCGCCCTCCGTCTCGTTGCCTCGCTGCGGCCTCGTCACTCAGCCGCCGCTATTGGTTTATGAAGCTCTAACGGTTGGTTGTTGCTCCGCTGTCTTTGGATGTTTATACCACTGAACGGCGGCTTTATTGCTGAAGGAAAACTACTAAAAAAGGATCTCAGGGCAGCGCTTTACGGCATTCCAAAAGCACTAGCATGCCTGCAGGGCACATCAACGATTCAGCACTTTGTTTGACTCCAGAGTCCCCTGAACACGTTTGATGCACACCGCCGAGAGGGTCGTCTTGAGTTTCAGGGCTTAAAGGTCCCTTTGCCTTAATACCCCTGCCTGTCGCGCCGTAGCCCTAAAAGACGAGTGCTCACCTTCACGTAGGACTTCTCCGTGTCCACCAGCTCCTGGATCACCTTGCACAGTCTCTCCGTGGGGCTCATGTGCCTCTGGCAGGGTCTGAGCAGCGTCGCGGCGGGGGCGGCTTCTGCGCCGGGGCCCGACCTGGAGCCCTGGTTGGACGCCGCCGCCGCGCCCTTGGCCCCCGAGACAGGTCCGTCCTGGAAGGACTGGTAGAGGGTGCACACCGTGTCCACGCTCTGCAGAGAGAGAGAGAGAGAGAGAGAGAGAGAGAGAGAGAGAGAGAGAGAGAGAGAGAGAGAGAGAGAGAGAGAGAGAGAGAGAGAGAGAGAGAGAGAGAGAGAGAGAGAGAGAGAGAGAGAGAGAGAGAGAGAGAGAGAGAGAGAGAGAGAGAGAGAGAGAGAGAGAGAGAGAGAGAGAGAGAGAGAGAGAGAGAGAGAGAGAGAGAGAGAGAGAGAGAGAGAGAGAGAACAAGTGATGAGTTGTCTGGAAGTCTGTCATTTGGAATGTTTTCATGCACCATCGTTTCATGTATCACCCATCACACAACGGGTGATGGGCGATAGGGCAGATGCCCACGTCGTTACAACACATTGTCTTTTGAACGATTATGCAGCTTAAAACAAAATCAGCACTTTCCGGCATGCTCTAAAGAGTGCTCTAAAACAGGAGGTGAGCGAGAGGGTAGGGTAAGGACGATGAGCATTGCATCCCACAGGGGGGTGAGATCACTCCCCCCCCTGGAGATGTCACACACCCACACACACACCCACACTCTCCTCCAGAGCAGGCTACAATAAGGGGACGTGCATTGCTGCGTCCAGTGACTTTACAGTCAGTTGATGCGACAGAAGTCCTTAAAAGATCAAAATTACACAAGTAAACTGTCAGACAGATGCTCGGGAGAGAAAAAACGATTAAATAGACTGCACTCTTCAGCACATTCCCCTGTGGTGAACCTAATTTAGATTCAGCCACTGTTCTCTACAGAACAATACTGTATGTAATTCGGCATCCATGCAGCAATAACAGAGAAGAAAAATGCTCCAAAACAATGGGATGCTGGTGCCGGAGCATTGTGTAGATGTGCCCATGACGTGCTATAAGCTAACCCGCATCACAGCCAGCTTTATGCATAAGTCTCCTGGTGTTGGGGGGGGGGGGGGGGGGAGAGGGGTTGGAGGAATATCCTAGAAGGTTCAGCCAGCATTAGCCGCGCGGTTAATTATTTCTCACGGATTCGTGACGGACAGTTATGCCGATTTACGTCCCATCAGTTCCAGGGGATTTGCCACGCTAGGGGTCGTTGAATACATATTTCCACTCCGAGTCGGGTCGGCGCTGGCGTTCCCGCTCCGCCGCCAGAGACCGGGGTCTGAAATACCCCGCACTCCTGCGCACGTTGCGCTTCCTATGTGGCTGCTGCTCCCCGGACAAGGTCAGCCTGGTGTCTTTATGGGAAGGGAATCATGATTCATAACGGCGGACTAGCCCCCTGGGGTTTGGGAAATTAGCTCTTTGGCTAGCAGCACAATGGTGACTGTGTGCGGTGGTGGACGAGGTTATAATATCGGCTGTAGCGTCTGTGCCTCTGTGATTTATAGTTGCAGTTTGCCCTAATTGGCTATAATACCGGTATTAATGTTTTATGACATCCACAAAGACTTCATTGTGAAAATTCAGAGTATTCTGGCCGCAATACAAACTGTACATAAAGGAAACACATGAATCAGAATTAGCCTCAACACGAGGGTCCGTTCTCAGACACATCAGGTGTTTGGCTGTGGGCTCATCCTTGGTCTACTGTCTGTCTGTCTGTCTATGATGTATTGGGGCCGCTACGCTCCGAGGCCAGTCACTCTCGCTGGCTGTGGCGTCGGCTGACAGACCGAAGCGCCGCGTTGGCATGGCAACGCGGCAGCACAGTGAGAGCACTGCAAGCGCGCAGGGGCGGCGGGTCAGCAGTATCGGACGGCTCCCTCAAACACTGTGTGTGTGTGTGTGTGTGTGTGTGTGTGTGTGTGTGTGTGTGTGTGTGTGTGTGTGTGTGTGTGTGTGTGTGTGTGTGTGTGTGTGTGTGTGTGTGTGTGTGTGTGTGTGTGTGTGTGTGTGTGTGTTTGTGTGTGTGAATGCTGCATAAGCAAGAACCAAAGTGAGGCCTGTCACTAAAGAGAAGAGAAGAAACACTCACGCAAAGATCAATATACCCTTCACTCCCACACTAGCACATCCACACACACACCAATCTGCTGATGTTAATCTAGTCTGTCTCCGTATGTACACCCTGATCCTATGAGACTCTGCTGCCCACAACTCCACACTGACAATAATAATAAGAGCGACAATAACAAACCAACGATGAGACAGCCCTGACAGTGTGGCCGTTACGTCCTTCAGACTACTGATACACTGATGTTATTGTGTTTTATTTCCATGTGTGTGTGTGTGTGTGTCTCGTCGGCAGGCTCCTTCAAGCGATCTAGCTCCCACCACCCGGCTCGTGCTCTGGGGCTCTCTGAATGTGGCCCGATAATTACACGGAGACCAAACATCTCCCAGCACTCTCTGGCTGGGAACACACACACACACACACACACACACACACACACACACACACACACACACACACACACACACACACACACACACACACACACACACACACACACACACACACACACACACACACACACACACACACACACCTATAGATTGCATCTGCAGCAAGCTGCAGCCTGACCGGGACACAGTCCGCGAGAGTTAGAGGATATAGAGGTGACAGATTTATCATAGAGCCACCTCCTTCACATGGATGTTGAGAAGGTGGAGGCCAGCCTTGAATAAACAAACACGTTTCACAAACAAAGATTCACAGCATGGTGAATCCCCCCCCGCCCTTGTGTGTGTGCACATGCGTGCGTGTGACCATGTAATGTTGTCAAAAGCCACATATTCAGCAGAAGGACGGGCTAAACAAACAATACACACGTGCTGGAATGCATGCGTTGGGAAACCCGCACACGGTGCATACAAACACTGTACGGCGTTCACTGAAATCCCCTGCCCCCCGCCAGAGGCAGACTGCTGGTCACACAGTGACATTTCCATTCAGGTCCTGAAAGCAGGTACCTGCAATGAAGCGTGACTGTGAGCAGTCAGCATAGAGACAGGCACAATGAATGAGAGAGCGAGAGAGGGAGCGAGAGAGAGAGAGAGAGAGAGAGAGAGAGAAAGACGCATGGAGGCAGGCAGGCAGACACTGTGTCGTGACTCAGGATTCACTATCGCCTCACAACAACACCACCACCACCACCAAGGCAGGATGAAAGACAGACCAAATAGCCAATTGAGAGCTGAGGAGAGGAGTGAGGAGAGGTGGGACTGAGCCCTGGCCCCAGAGGGAGACTGGGGGTGGCGGGGGAGTTTGGGAAAATCCACACCAAGTCGATTTTTTGCAATAATTTAGCTTTTAGCCCAAGTCACCCACTGTGATTAAAACGACTACACACGCTTTGTCACTAAAGAGTATGTACAAGTATAAACGATCAGTACCAAGGAGAGACTAGTGTGAGATTTGAACCAAGATTCAATAACGCTCAACTCTCTCACTCGCTCACTTTCTCGCTCTGATAAATGTCATTACTTTGCAAATAGTATTTAACAGGTGTGACATTTAAAGAACAACATTTTGTACACTTCTGGTTGAGAGGAAGATAAAGTGAAAAAAGAAAGTTGCATTACAAAGTTTGGTGTTTAGCGTGAACACAGCACATTTTCTGCCGAGCTACAGTCGACCTAGCTGGCCGGTCAACAACATAGCTAGTTTCTCTTAAAGCGCACAGAATACACTTTTAATTCCCCCCATTACCAACAGTGGCTATCATCTGCATAACTGCTCTCCATCTCCCTGTACGAATAACTGTACTCCATTTACCGCCTTCCACCCAAAAACTCCCCATGGAATACAGTCCCAATAATATAGTCCCTGTCATAAGTGGCAATACTCACAACAGAAAGATGGAGTGCCATTCAAAACGCACTTATACCTCAATCCTCTGTAGTGTGAGTCCGCGCACACACACACACACACACACACACACACACACACTTTGATCATCACCAAAAAAAGCCGCGGCGGGGGTATAAAAGCGGAGAGAGGGTATGGCGGTCGCCATGGGTTACCATGAAGAGCAGCCGGTAGAGGAGCCTCCAGGCGGCCGTGGCGTGGCGACGCGTCCGTCGCGCCAAGGAGCAGCCCTTCCTGCGCACCCTGATCGCCCTCCCCGCGGGCATGACACCACACACACACACACACTCACACACACACACACTCACACACCCCTGGCTAGTTTACTTCCTCCGTCCACTCTCCGGTCGTCACTCACACTGAGGACCACATCCTGATGGCCGGTCCTCCCCCTACTTCCCCTCTGCTCTCTCACACACACACACACACACACACACACACACACACACACACACCTGGTGTATCTCACACAGAGCCCAGCATGGACTGTGCCCCCCCCTCCCCCTCCCTTTAGAGCGCAGTGTCAGAGAAACCCACGCCACCCCCACAGCACCTTCAGCAAAGAGAAGATTCAGTAGTTGGCTGGTGATTGGGAATCAATAATCACTCGCAGAGAAAGAAAGAGGTGATGGGGGGGGGGGGGATTGGGGACAATATATACTCTCCTCCTCTTTTCCTCTACTCTCGGCTCGTCTCCTTTGGTCTATCTCCCAAGCCGTCCATCCATGTTCCCCTCGCCTAATCCTCCTCCTCTTCTTCTTCTTTCTTCCCTGTCTTGCATCTCCTGCTGCCTCTCCTCTCCCTCTCTCATCCGTCCCCGTTACCCTGCCGTACGTTTCCACAACACACAGGGGTCTGTAGGGGCAGGCCGTGCTGAATAGCAGCAGCACAATGTGGACTGTTCTGGCTTGTTTATGCAACGCCCTCACTACCACCAGCACCCACCTACACCCCATCCACCACCACCACCACCACCACCAATTCCACCGCCACCACTCCCACCCTCGCTCCAGATAAACAGCCAGGAATGGCTGACTGCGGTAAAGTGAAGATCCGTCGATGCGCTGTTGATGACCAAACAGGAATTCACGTCCCCGGCCTTGTTCAGGAACGAAGTGAGAGAAATAAGGCTCTTGTTGTTTTAGATTGGGAGGTGTATGTTTGTGTTTTTTTTGTAGTAAAAAAAAAAAGGCTATTATTTTTTACTAACGCTTTCATCTAAAGTTAGTGAATTTTTAAGATGCAGGTTGTGGTTCGAAAGCCTGGCTCAAGGGTGAACCTGGAAGGCTACAGACATTGGGAGTCGATCAAAGTACCTTCAGGCTCAGAAGGTGAAATCAACCTCGGCATCCTGGACTGTCTAAATTCCCTGCAGCCACATCTGATCCAATGTCTAAAAAGGAGGCCGGGTAGGGAGTGGAGTCCGCAGTCACTTTCATAGCATTAGTCTGATTAAATACAGATTACCAGGCCTTGGTTTAGCAGGTAAGCAGCAGGTGGATACACTCTGGCGGTCCCTGATTGGACTACACGGCCTGGGGGAGCGTGTGGTCAGGCGTGCGCGTTTGTGTGCATCCATGTGTGTGTGTGAGAGAACGAGAGAGAGAGGCCTTGGCAAAGACAAGACAGTCGAATTAAGAGGCGGTGCGTTGATGCCAGCACTGCTAACTTGCAGCAGGAGGCCAGCCGGCGCTCTCTCTCTCTCTCTCTCTCTCTCTCTCTCTCTCTCTCTCTCTCTCTCTCTCTCTCTCTCTCTCTCTCTCTCTCTCTCTCTCTCTCTCTCTCTCTCTCTCTCTCTCTCTCTCTCTCTCTCTCTCTCTCTCTCTCTCTCTCTCTCTCTCTCTCTCCTTATTATTTGCTCCGCGATAATGTGCCGCGTTCACAACATGTCACAGCAGTCCCTTATATTACCTCCCCTCACCTGCATAATGAAGCCATTTACCAGATCACACTGACTCTCACAGGGGCCGCTGTGAGGACGACAACAACACACAGCATCCGTTGTAGTGTTTTGAATTCAGTTTGGGTTTTGTTTCCTCTGAGCATCTCTGCTTCCAACCGCAGCGCAATAAATCACACGTCTAGCGCGGGGGAGGGGGGGGAGCTTTATAATAAAAAGAGGAGGAAAAAACACTACAAATTCTGTCTGTTCTCTCTCTGTATCACCGGCGGTTTCCCAGACAAAACGCTGATCCAATCAAAGTGGAAGCCTTGTCGCCTCCCACTGTACAACCGCAATGAAAGCCGACACAAGCTAAACAAACAGGGAGAGCGACGCGGAGAATGAAATGAAGGAAAAGTGCAGGTGAGCAGGGGAGGGAGAGCGTCGGGGGGGGGGGGGGATATGAAGCACAGGCACATCCATGCGGGGATGGCTTCACGCATCCTTCACACGGGAGAGAGCCTCGATGTGTCAGAGAGAGAAACAGAAAGGCAGAGAGCACCAGAGAGAAAGAGGGAACAAGAGAGAGAAAGTGAACAAGAGAGGAAGAGAGCAATAAAAAGAGAGAGCAAAAGCTAGAGAGAAGAATAAAGAGAGACAGACAAGGAGAATGAGAGACAGACAGGGGTAGAGAGAACAAGACAGACAGGGAGAGAGGAAAGAAAGACAGGGAGAAGGGGAGAGACAGACAGACAAGGAGAGAGGGAGAGACAGACAGCGAGAGAGAGGGAGAGGGATATAGAGACAGAGACAGCAGGAGGCCTGTGAGGCAGGTAGGCGAGTGATTCATTCGGCCAGTTAGGCTACCGTGGTGCCAGGCACTGCCATCCTCTTCTCAAGCTCAATAAACCCAGAGGCATGACATAAATCACACACACACACACACATACACATACACACTTTGGGAGGGACGGCGGAGAGGATGAAAGAAAAATGGGACAGGGGGGTGAGGGGACCAGAAGTATGGGAGGCGGCCACACCCTCCCCAAGCCTGGTTTATAATTCATCATAAACAAATATTACCCCAGAGAGTCTTGGAAGTATATGTGTGTAAATAATGAAGCAGCATAAAAAAAAAAACGTGATATAGAGTCCCCCTGGGATATTCAGAGACCCCACCCCCCCACACCGACACACTGTGTCATTGCCACTACAAAGAGCTAAAGAATATGCAGGCCATTTTATTCTAGCACACACACACGTGGCCAGCAGAGAATGCCCGCAGCCAACTGAAAAGACAAAATGATATGCATGATAATGGTGCATTATTACACCGGTACAACCCATGGACCTCGTGCAGACACAAAATACATTCCACGTAATACGAAACCAAAACAAAAAGCAGGGGTGATTAAGCAGCCAGCTTATATCAGTTGACGCAGGGGGGAACAAGGTATGTCATGGCCCCCCCTATCCCCCCTGCTTATATTGGATCCTCGCCACACTGTGTGTGGGGAGCGTTTTAAAGCGACTCTGCAGAGCTGTTCTAATCAGCCACTGCTCAGATTAAACACTGTAATCGACCCTAATAACGCGCTGGCTGCCAGGACCCACGTCCCGGATTGAAATAAAGTATGTCGGTTACGGCGTGTTGCTGATCAACTCCCCATCCATCCATCCCCCTGTAACACGGCCCTACTCTGAACCAGGGCCGGTACACCGATGTTGGTACAGGGGACGGATGGCCCTGAAAACTTATTTGCATACTCAACGGCTGCACTGCTGCATGAATTCCACTGGCAATCGTCCAAAACGACTACTTCATCAGGGTGCTGGATAAATATGCCAGAGACGGAGCTAAGCGATGCAGTGAAATCGTTGAATTTAGATTAGATTGTCTCGAATGACTAATATCTAAAGATCGCGGTATAACAGTGCAAAACCCCTTTTCTAAGGGTTTCCCTCAAGCTCAGACATTACATCCAACTACAGGTCACCAGTGGACCACTACACCACAAAATGTATGCAGCCACAAACAACGCAGCATATAAAGCCCCTTTATAAAAGAACAGCGATGGGGTGACAAATTTAAAGATACATCGTAAAAGTAGGAATTCAAATGACACGGCTGTCTCAACCATCGGACTCCCGCACAACACCAATCTTACAGAATGAAAGCAGGTCGACACCTCAGCCCTCCGACGACCAGAGAGCCTCCTCCTGGAGCCCATAGTTACCCTGTGGTCGTCCCCGGCCCCGGCGTGCGTCCCGCAGGTCAGGCAGGCGGCCATGTCCTGCACCATGCCGGCTAGCTTGTCCTTCAGCAGCCTGCGTTGGGCCAGCGGCGCCCGGGCCAAGAAGAGACCCCCCTCCCCGGCCGCCTCACCGCCGCCGCCGCCGCCGCCTTCGGGGGGCCGCCCTGACCAGCGCACGGCTACCAGGGAGCGGGGGGCCCGCACTGGGGACCGGCCCCGCGTAAAGAGCTCTGTCACAGCGCCGAGGCACACGCGAGGTCCCGGGGGCTCTTGGTCACCGCTCGGATCCGGACGGGTTACACCCGTGGCGTCAGAGCGGGCGTTGGAGGGGGCGTCGGGCGGCTTCCTGTGCACCATGGCGTGCTGGTTTGGATCATGCCGTGCCTGGGCGTCCCCAGGGGCCGCGCATTATCCCTCTGCTCTGGTGTACACCGGCCCTCTTGTTTACAGCCAGACGGACTGAGTCAGGGGCCGGCTAGCGCTAGCATTAACAGCATTAAGCTCAGATGATTAGTCTGCTTAGGGCCATATGGCGACTGACTGGCTTAGTCATGAAACAAACACACACACACACACACACACACACACACACACACACACACTAGGATAGAGTGCATGTGTGAACTGGAGGGAGAGATTGACAGTTTTGCGTCGCAGGAATCCATAACTTCAGGGACATCACCCTGACATAAACCCGGCATTGAGGTAGTAAGAGAGGTTTAAAGAAGACAGTCATGCACAATGTCGAGGGACATTTGATGGAACTTTTGAAGTTGTAAAAAAAGAAAGAAAAAAAAGACCCTACTGAATATTATAACCTGTCCCGTCGTCACACTGTCCCAGAAGTGTTAGACACACCTCAGACACCAAGGTTTTGGAGCGGCACTGTGCGTTATTCAGAAGACCCATTGAAGTGTATTGTACAGGTATCATGCGAGTCTGTACCCATCTCTGAGACACGCGACAGGACAAACACATCACCAGCAACTCGAACAAGTCAGTGTCCTCCTTCTGTTCTTGACAGGGACAGAGGAAGAAGGTCTCGATCACGGTCATGCTCTTTAAACCGTTTCCATCACTCAGCTTAAAAGACCGGAATAGTTTGCAATCAGGGGCATAATGAGATCAATTAACCATTAACCCTCAGGAATCCCACTGATGTCATTTTGAGCCAGTTCTAATAATGACAGCAAATTAAAAACTGCACAGTAATGCTCCAAAGGACCATTAACATTCTCACATGGACACCATTCAGCTATGGCTACAACCAGGGTAGTGTGCTGATATGGGCCATCTGTGCAGGGCACGCATACTGCAAGTGTGTGCATGTGCACGTGTGCACGTGCACATCAGAGGCACTCCGTTGGAGGGGGGGGGCAAGTGATGGGATCGGACCAAGACAGATTTCCCCCAGCGCCCGTGTATGCAATCTGTCTACTTGAGGTGGTCTAGTGTGACTGTGTGCGTATGTGTGTTCAGGTGATTGTCTGTTTGTATGTGTGTGTACACTCGCGTGTGTGTTTATGTGTGTCCAGGTGATTGTGCGTGTTTACGCGTGTCCAGGTGATTGTGCTTGTGTGTGCGACGCACGCGCGTGTGCATGCGTGTGTGTCATTGATCTGCCAACCTCTTCTCCACACAATAACAAACCGTAATCTAGTCTGTCCCTTTGGGAAGCCTGAGAGATTAGTCGGCCAGTGAACAATTCCTACAGCAGGATTATCATTGTTCAGAGAACAATAAATAACACATTCTCCCTATTACTTGACCAAAACAGCATTAGCACCTCCAATCAATGTAAAGTGACATTGACTCGAGGAATTAGGCAGATACAGTGGTCTCCTTCTCAGAATCGATTCTTTGAGCCCGTAATGGTATTATAACACAGTGTTAATCTATTAGCATGCTGCGGTACAGCCAACATGCGTATTATTAAGCCAACCCGCACACTCATACAGTCTCATTCAATAGACCACTGGTGACGGCGGCTGTTAACTCTGCTTAGTAAGCAGCTCCACCCCCCTCTTTCATCTCTCTACCACAGGCGCCACACAAACACTCTCACACACACACACACACCTCTGGTAATAAGCACAAATTGGAATGCGCCGGACCAATTAATCAGCAGTAGGCTATGGCGGCTGTTGTGTGAACAGCCTTGAAACCAGCCATTCTGTCCCCATCCGTCTCCATTGGCTGTGTGTCTGCGGTCGCTGCACCTTCTCGAGCCAAAGCGCACCATGCTTTACGCTCGGCAACAACAACAACAACAACAGCAGTAGCAGCAGCGGAGAATTTTTCACTTTCCAACTATAAACCACATTACCTCCCTCCACGGTGACATCAGCAGTCTACATCAGGACACCCATGTCTCCCATTACTGCTTTATCATCTTTATTACGCATGATGCGTGTGCTTTTACAGGCTGCGATGGGAGCGATTGGCACATAAACCTTTCATCGCATTCTCTCTCATCAGCAAACACACATGGAAGAAACGGCATGCGTGTTTGCCATGTGTCACCCGCACAGACACACACACACACCCCACCTTTTTCCAACCTTGCACACGCACGCACGCTCAAACACATAATACACACACACACACACACTGCCTAGTAGAAGACGAGAGGCTGGGAGAGGAGCAGCAGTAGCCACGCTGCTGCTGCAGTGCAGATCACAGCACAGGGGGACTGAGTCACGGAGCTGAACAGACAAAAGGAGGGAGAGAGGGGGAGGGAGGAGGAGAGGCCGAGCCGATAGATAGAGAGAGATAGAAAGACATGGGCGAAGAGAGAGAAAGCGAGGATGGAGAGGTAAAGCTCCTTTATTCCTTCTTAATTCACCAGCCGGGCGACCCTCGGGTCAAACACTCAGCGGCTCCACCTCCAGACTTTAATACACTCTGTGACGGACAACATGGGCCACACACACACACACACACACACACACACACACACACACACACACACACACACACACACACACACACACACACACACACACACACACACACACACACACACACACACACACACCTAGAGGCAGATGGAGGCGATAGCATGTAGCATCCTCAAGCACTGCATGCGCATTTTGTTCATTAGCATAACACCGAGGCTCATGAACCCAGCGGGACACGAGCCTCCGGCTTTAAGGACTTCTATCCCGTTGTTATTTACTGCCCAGGAGGGGGAATACTCGTTTAACACTAAACGCACACGCTTTCACAAAGGTGGACGGCAGGCCTTTAGTGTAGATAAAGTGAAGTGTTTTTTTGCAGGGTTCGATTTAGGCCATTGGATCAGATGTGATCCGGACCAACTCAGGACGTGGTCCAGCTCAGTGGAGCCGTGACTGTCCAGGCCAGAATAGCAGGAGTGGGCCGTAAACACAGTACTAGTGCGTTTGTCAAGCTAATGATTCGTAAGGCTATTTTATTTACATTTCTTCCTCATGTCTGCGATTCAACTTGCAATGACAATCATATTACTGAGGCGACATCACACTAGCCACAAACTAACAGACACACGCAACAAACAATTCAAAGGCTACACAAAAAAAAAAACATGCGCGACATCCAACGTTAATAAACTCTTCCTGATATTTTCATTGTTTACCTGACATTGTGTGTGTTTATGCATGCCTGTCTGTCTGTCTGTCTGTGTTTGTTTAAACCTGCTACCAGGAAGGGGCAGCTTGAAAGAGGCCTGCACATGACAGCTTTCCCAGCTGCTCTGCACGCACGCACACACAGTGATGTATCGAGGACCCATGTGACTACTCTCTCTTGATGTCCAAGTAGTTAGTGATAATTCCCCCCCACACACACACACACACACACACACCACACACACACACACCTTAACACCTTACCTTGCTGTGTTGAACAGGCCTGTGTCCGTTTTCCAGGCCCAGGGATTCACCACCATCACTCAGCACATCTGTGGTAGAGAGATAGAGAGAGAGGCGGTTTGAATTAAGAGGCGGTGTGAATTAAGGTTTCTGCATATGAACCCAGACCCTGCCGTGTGTTTGCGTGTGTCGGCATGTCTCCACCTGTCACTAATCAGCGTTTCTTATTGGCTTCACAGGGCAGCAACTCAAAAATTTGCGCTTCTTCTGTGTTTATTATCATTTCTTTCATCTTGCCTTCTCTGCAATTCCAACTACTCTCATTTTAAATATAAATCATAATTTACATCACAGTTATTGAACAACTGAATGGGAGGTTTGGCTTGAAAATGTGTTTGTGATGAGGAAAAACAAGGAGCACTAATGAAACAATGATGAAAGATGATTACTGAGATGTGAAACATTATTACATGAACAGAATTATGGATACGGCTGAATGACAATGGGTAGAAAGGAAATTGAAAATAAATATGTTTTATTATGTTATTATATAAACATAGATGTAACGATATAAAGATATAGACTGTAGATATATATAAATATAAATAAATGATCCCATTCAAAATGTCTTATGTTTCTTATTTCTTATTGCAGCAGAGTTTCAAAGTTATTTGCACGTGTTCTGTTTCAGGGTAAACTGATAATGCCTTCTTGCCTGCTGAAGAGCCCGCATGGGATAGTGCTCCCTCTAGAGGAAGAGGGGGAAACTTCAGGCGGCCTTTAGGGTTATCGTCATCGATTTCTTTCAACTTTAGTTCTCCCAACAAAACGTATCGCTGTGCCAAAATGACGTCTTTGACACGTGCAATGAATGCGTGAATTATCGGACTGTTTCCATGTCATGTGTTGCGGAAGGAAGAAACAGATGCAGGAAATCTACTAGCTGAAGCTTAACGACGTGAAGTGAAATCGGTCATGTTTACTGACTCTCTGAACAAACGCCTGGCATCAGACTATGAATACGTTTGTTTATATTCTGCAGAGACGCTTTTTATTTGAAGGTACTTGCCAGAGCACCGGCCTACCTTCAGGACCGGGGCCGGCTGCCGTCAACGACCGGCGGCCAGGCTTGAAAGGTGCAAAGAGGCTCCTCAACCACGTCGCCATCGCGGTTCTCTTCCTCCATTGTTCCATCTAGCTACGTCGGTGACCTTGCTATTTACCTCAAACCGGCAAATACAGCCCCGAAACGAGCCAACACTGGACTGCAAATTGGCACCGCTAATGAGCCATGTCCGGCCAGAGCTGGCGTCTCTCTATCCCCCTCCATCTGACGCTGCCTCGGGGCCGCGGTGACACAGAGAGCTGTGACATGTCACCTCGACTGGGCTGTTTTTAACCGCTAATAAGGGGCTGTTTGTGTGACTCTATCCTTCAAGAGGAAGTGAAGAAGTCACACTTGACCTGATCCAAAAGCAGAGGACGCGTGCCGTTCCTCCTCGTCTAATGAAGAGAGATGTTTTTGCGGTCATTGTTTTTAAACAGCGAACGGGTTTTCCGTGATGCTGCATGCATGCATGCGCGGGCGTGTGCGTGTGCATGTGCGTGTGCGCGTGCATGTGTGTGTGTGTGTGTGTGCGCGGGCGTGTGCGTGTGCAGGGCAAATCTAATGGAGATGAATCCCCACAACAGACCTGAGATGGACTTGGCCCGTTGGTGGTGGTGCGGGGTCGGCACCTCCAGTTTGGGCCGCGGGGGCGAGGAGGCGTCGTGAGGGGGGGCGGGGGGCTGTGTGGGCAGGACGTCCCGTCTCAGGCTCAGGCTGAGCTGCTGCTCTGCGAACAGCGTCTGGATCAGCACCAGGTCCAGACCCGACACGCAGCGACCGTTCAGCACCAGGATCTCATCGCCCGGCCGCAGACCTGGAGACACACGGATATGATATATATACACGACATCATCAAGAGGAGACCCGCTCCTCAATTCAGCATCAAGATCATTCCTGATCATATCTGCCCTACCGAGCACCCCTTAAACACATTTAGAGTGTGTGTGTGTGTGTGTGTGTGTGTGTGTGTGTGTGTGTGTGTGTGTGTGTGTGTGTGTGTGTGTGTGTGTGTGTGTGTGTGTGTGTGTGTGTGTGTGTGTGTGTGTGTGTGTGTGTGTTGGACTGTTGACCATCACTTGCGCTCTGCTAATTATTTCACAGTGTGGATAAACTCATCTTACGTTCAAATCTACATCTACGTTCACACACATGCCCAGGGAAGGCATGTTAAGCACTTGTGTATAAAGTCATTCCAATTAGTCTCCCCTCTGAAAGATACAAATATGAGAAGGCCACACACCCACACACACACACACACACACACACACACACACACACACTTTAGCAAGGCAAGTTGCTTGAAATTAAAGAGCCGGTCATGGAGGCATATCATTTTCGGACGGTACCTTTGTCAATGGCCAGTCCGTCAGGGAGCACCTCGTTCACGAAGATCCTGCTGTTCTTCTGCGCGTCGATGTGGCCCGTCACGGCGAAACCTGGTGGCCAGGAAGCAGACACAGACAGTCAGCCGGTGGACGACTGCTGCAGGTACAGACTCAAACAGATCACGCCCCCCCCCCCCCCTCGGTTCGGTCTGTGCGGTAGACAGCTCACCAAAGTCTCCCGTGCCGCTGGGTCTCCTCATGTGCAGATTGAACACGTTCAAGGGGACCACCTCCAGATGATCGCACATCTGCAAGGAGACAGGAGGAGCACAGCTGAGTTGACAGATCTGAGCACGGTGCAGCCAGCAAGCGGGGCGGGAGGAAGATAGAGCACGGGAGGGAAAACGGTGTGTAATGAAGCACAATAATGAGGAGACTAATTTGTGTGTGTGTGTGTGTGTGTGTGTGTGTGTGTGTGTGTGTGTGTGTGTGTGTGTGTGTGTGTGTGTGTGTGTGTGTGTGTGTGTGTGTGTGTGTGTGTGTGTGAGTTGATCATGGGGTAGGGGGGTGGCAGGAAAGTGCATTTTTTTGGGTATCTGACTCCCAGCCAAAAGTTACTGGGTTCGATACCTCAGCCTAGCCCAGGTACCTCACCCCCTACCTGCTCCTTTGGGACATGCATCTGAATTCACAGCAAATGTCTGCTGAATAACCCAGCAGAAAATACCGCCTATAAATACAAATCAGGGCCCCCTGCTCACAGTGTCCTGGAGGAGCTCGTCAGGGGCCAGCAGCCGGCCCTCCTCCGCCCGTCCCGTAAGGCTGTGTAGTCGCAGGCCGTGCAGGCCCGCGTCCAGCTGCTTCACCTGGAGCACAAAACAGGCCCCACGGTGAGTGTACCACACACACACACACACACACACACATTCGTACGTCACACACCGGCACCGAGCCCCGACAGCTGCGGCCCGGACCCAATTCTGCAGAAGCGGCCGAATTGCTCATTGATTCCACGCCAAGTAACAAGAAGCCATTTGTAATACTCAAGTGGCCAGACGTGTGTGCGCGTCCGTGCGTGTATGCGTTTGTGTGTGTGCATACAATTAGGAGAGGACGAGGTCAGGTGATGATGACATATGCTTGGCTTTGTGTGAGTTTTTTGTTGCAGTCCTTTTGTTGGACGCAGGCGGGTGTCAGGGCGGGGCTGGGCTCGCTGTTTAATCAAGACGAGTGGCCCCCGTGCGCGTGCATAGATCACCCTCTCGGCGGCGCCCGAGTGGATTAGCTCGTGAAACACAAATGGCCGTGTGCTATGAGTGAAACACCCAAATTATGTCCAATAAATCAATTCCTGTTTGCCTCGTGTATAACCGACGAGTGCTATATTGCATTTGAAGAGGCAGGCAAAGTACATATCTAAAAACGTTGTTTATAGCAGAGAAACTGATTCGGTCAGAATGTCGTATGTTGTTCACCGCTATGCATAAGTCAACACAAATATCTCATCCTTTCTAGTTGTTAAAGTCAACCTAACACAGAGAAAACCGCCACCATGCAGTTTTGAGGTACATCCGGAGGTGCTTTCGGGTGGTCTGGGGTGCGTTTGATACCTTGCAGGCCGACGCCAGGAGCTGGGCGGCGGTGAGGTCAGCCCTGATGGGCAGCTGGAGTGTCAGACCGTCCGGCGTGCGGACATGAGCCAGTGCCTCGCTGCCAGCGCTACCACTGCTGCTCTCCCAGACGCCGCCCTCGGGGGGCGACATGGAGTAGATGTTGGTCAGCACGTCCAGCCTCTGCAACAGGAGCAGGGGGAGAAGGAGGGAGAAACAGGAGGAGGGAGGGGGCAGCGTGGAAATAACAGAGAGGGAGAGAGACAGAGAGAGAGGCAGAGGCAGAGAGACAGAGAGAGAGACAGAGAGAGAGGCAGAGGCAGAGAGACAGAGAGAGAGACAGAGGCAGAGAGACAGAGAGAGATACAGAGAGAGGCAGAGGCAGAGAGATAGAGAGAGAGACAGAGAGACGGAGGCAGAGAGACGGAGGCAGAGAGACAGAGGCAGAGAGAGAGAGAGAGAGAGAGACGGAGGCAGAGAGACGGAGGCAGAGAGACAGAGGCAGAGAGAGAGAGACAGAGGAAGAGACAGAGATACGTAGGGAGACAGAGTCAGAGAGACAGATGGACAGAGAAGGGGGGGAGGGGGTGAGGGTGAGAGAGCAAACAAATCAATGCAAGTCCATTAGTCTAAATGCAGTGCCTAGATACGGTGGCTTAGGCAAACAGCGTGGACAAGTCACACAATCGGCCTTTCACAAAATCATTTGACAACGCAGACGCCACATAAATAGTCTATAATCATGCTGCACGCTGCAGATCTGATTGCGGATCCATTGGCGGGTTAAAAGAGCACGGCAGCATCTGTGATACGAGCCACAATTCTGCCTCCCAAGACTTCGGCTTTGGGTTCTAGCCATTTAGTTGACCAGCTGCAGTTACAGATTAGCTAATGGCAAGTCTCCCAACTCAGACTTAACTTCAGATCTAGGTACTGCTGGATCCGAGATCAACTAGTAATGGCTGCCACACCGTCGACTGGAAAGAAAGTGGGGAGACCACCATTGTACTCAAAGAGTATTTATAAAGAACCGGCTAGTAGGGTGCTTTGATGATGATCCACGGAACATAATTGCCTAGCCCCTGCAATAGCACACACAAAAAAGGAAAAATAAATAAATCAGTGGGAGTCTTTGAAGTGAAAACATTTCTCTGTGGCAATTAACGGTGTGGTTTGGTCGGGGGTACGAAGGGCCGTTAACAGTGGCTAACCGCCGGAGCCCCTGCACCACTAGACCACTTATAACCGTCTCCTGGTTGCGACTGTGTGACTCTGCGGAAGAGAGAGTCACCATTTTGCATTTGGTGGCTAGCGGAGACGCCAACGCCGGACCACAGCCTCCAGGGGGTCTGAAACCCCACGCACACAGCGTGAAGGAGCAATCCACTATTTAGCTCTGTGGACGGGAACCGTCTGCACCACACTATCACACTGAGAGGAGGTACGAGATCAAGGGGGAGGACTGCCTTAGTGGCCAGGCCACCAAGGTGCTGCGCTCATGCAATTCAAGAGCTAGACCACAACAGATGAGTGAGTGAGTCTGTCTGTCTGTCTCTCTTTGTGCGAGTCAGTGTCCGTCTCTCTTTCTCTGTCTCTCTCTCTCTGTGAGTGAGTGAGTGAGTGAGTGAGTGAGTGAGTGAGTGAGTGAGTGAGTGAGTGAGTGAGTGAGTGAGTGAGTGAGTGAGTGAGTGAGTGAGTGAGTGAGTGAGTGTCCAATGGATTCAGTCACTGTGTGATCCATGTGTTTGCAAAAACAGGGTGGGGTACCTAATTTAAAACGCACAGGAACTCTCTAAGAGACATGACTACCCCCTTGGCCCCCCTGCTCCTACTGAAACCATTAATTACCTAACCTGTTAAACTGAGCCCTCTTTGATTCAGGCCGTGGAACACTGGCTCCACAAACACACAGCGTCAGCGGACTTCATCAACCTTCCGTGACACACCTCCTGGTGAGGACAGCCACCCAATGTTCTGCTCCACCTCGGCCCAGGGGTGACGAGGCAAAAACCAACCAACAGGGCAACCCTGATGTTCCGACTCCCCTTGGCTGACCGACACATCCGAGTGGTGGCCAAAACAAGCCACGCGCCAACGGCTCGCCATGTTCTATAAGAAACCCAACTTTCCTTGCTATTTTTGGACAAACAAGAGTGCTGCTTAAAAACCAACCAGTCTCCGACACAAGTGTGGAATCATGAGGTCATCTCTCCACATTTAGGGCACGGATGGACAGAAGTAGAAGCCACCACGATCCCCGATTGGCCCGCGGTGGCTGACTAACTGTGCTCTCGTTCAGGGTCTGGAAGACCATGGGCGGTCCGACGGTAGCCTGTAGCATTGTTCCACTGAGGGCTGCCAAGTCGCCCCGTGTCATGACACGGGGCGGTGACAGTGAGTGAGTGAGTGAGTGAGTGTGTGTGTGATTTAGGCGCGTTTGCATATGATTTACCTAGCCACTGGGCGAGGGGGAAAATAAGAAGCAGCATGTTATATGCAAGAGCGTATGGAAGAGTCTAGTCTTTCTCTGGTCAGTGTATGGAAATAATCACAAACACGCGCGGCCCCGCCCGGTAGATTCTAAAGATGGACTGTGAGGTTGCAGACATTTGGTGACCATGGCGGAAGAAAATAAATAAGACAGTGTTGCCTGGTGAAGGACCTTAGCAACTGTGCGACCCAGACCTTACAAACAAGCAAGGCTATAATAGTCATGGGTCATTTTCGCTCATTCTCATTTCCCGCTATTAAGTCTGTTAAAAGGAGATTCACGCCTCATTTCCTCGAAACACCAACTGACTTCCTCTTTAAAGGCATGGGGTGACAGACAGAAACACACAGACAGACACACACACACACACACCCACCCCCCCCCCCCCCCCCCCCCCCCCCCCCTTTTGGGGATCGGTGGCTCCACCATGTTTGGGGTCATAGTGGTCACAAAGAGCAGAGCTCATGGGTAGTGGACGATTGTAGGAAGTGTGGAGCATAGATAGCATAGTTACAGCAGTCTGCGCTAGACAGCGAACAAACAAGTTTCAGTGCATGGGATCCTGAAGCCTATAGGCTAACCCACGCTTGGTTACATTCCCACCAGTCCCGACTTTCCACAAAAACAAACTTGCATAAGTCATGGATTTTAAGGACTGCACGTACAACGTCAGAAAAAGTCTGAACCCCACTCCCATGGTCTGAACATTTCATTTCTGTATATATTTCGGTGCATAAGTGAGGCGTCAAAACTAATTGAGCTGCTGGTTTGCCCAGGGTCTGTGAAAAGGGTTGTGAACGGGTATTACTGTATTCATAGAGGATTATAGCTGGGGACCCCGAGGCCGCAGTGGTAAAAAGATTCAGCCCTGTTCCTAATCCCCTACAGACGCTGCACACAGTATGCAGAATTCATCACCGAGGCAGGGTGACGGCAAGACCATGACTCCCTCACCCCAGTGGGTTAAACCAATGCCCGACTGAACAGATCCCCTGGACGGATACCTCCACTGCACGCATACATGCTAATTAATGACACCCATACGCCACCGACATGCGGGGGTCTGCTTCTGCATTGCTTGGTACATAGATTCTCACACACAAGTGCCTGCCCTTCACTTGACTCCACTTTGAGGCATTAGGGCAAGATGATTGGCTGAGGGAGTCGTCATGGGGATTTGAGGCATCCAAAAGGAGGACCACAGCAACAACAGGGAGCGTGACGCCACACAGGAACAGGGATCGATACAACCCAAGTAGCACTCCCTCTCTCCCAGTCTCACCCTATGTTTCTCAGCCATCTCTCTCCTCTCCACTACTTTCAAGTCTCTTCAAGACTCTTAATCCCGAGCACATCAACAGGGATCCCAGGCCCGGGCTACACATTCTGGCTCACCAAAACAAAGTCAAATTTGGAGGAGAGAGCGACGTGTTCAAAGGGACACTAAGCTGTGTAAAGAAGAGTGACATCATTATCCTCAGCGCTACTGCTTGTTTACGTCACAGTCTGCGCCGCTTTAATCCTGCAAAGTCATGCGGGAGCGGAGCTCACAGAGACTCAGTTAACCAAATACCCTTATCGAATGGGTAGAGCTGGGGTATCAAAACAGCGAAAATAAAAACTAAGCGGATCAAACTCATTAGTTTTGACAAGACCAGATGGGGATATGGCCACATGGACTTCAACAGAACACAGAACAAAATTCGTACCTGTTGCTGCAGTGTCTACTGTGCACGACTATAAGAGTGGCAAACCGCGAGAGCAAAAACAAAATGGCCTTCTAGTAGGACATGGAAATTAGGCGGTTGCTAGAGGAAGACTGGGACAACGACTTCTCTGTGAGACCAGAGAATGTGTACACACATCCATGTAACAGACTGGTGTACTTGTTAGGTCTGCCCTCTCAGACAGAAAAATATCATGCTCCACAAATTCACACGGAAAACCCAAAGCCGAAAAGCACACACACACACACAGGTCATTGAAGGCTGCATTTAAATTGTATATTGGAACTTGGTTTCCAGCACAACATTGGGAGCAGACAAGGTGAAACAAATCACTTTAGGCACGCTGTCTGTCCCTTTTCCTGACACCTGCAGATAAACAGATAAAAGGAACATGTGCTTTGATCCCGCTGGAGTAATACAGACACCCTGTCTGGTGTGCAAAACGTACATGCGGCACGTGTGTGTGTGTGTGTGTGTGTGTGTGTGTGTGTGTGTGTGTGTGTGTGTGTGTGTGTGTGTGTGTGTGTGTGTGTGTGTGTGTGTGTGTGTGTGTGTGTGTGTGTGTGTGTGTGTGTGTGTGTGTGTGTGTGTGTGAAGAATGTCATTACACGCTCTGACATCAAAACCCATGAAAGACCAAAGAGGTCCAAGTGAGAGAAGGCAAGCTCCTGCATCTGCTGAAAAAAAAACCATCTCTGGTTTGCATTGGGTCCATTCCTCATTCATTCATTAGAACGTTAACGACAGTGCTGCAGCATCAATAATAATGAGCCAGTTCTCACCTCGGTAGGGGGTAGGCAGTAGGGCTGACCTCCGCTGGTGCTCTCGAAGATCTGGAACAAAAGACGTACGGACAGACGGTGAGACAGACATGAAGGCACCCCACACCGTGACTCAGATGTAATTAAGCACCCAGCGACCTGCGGCAACACATTATCAAACAAACATGCGCACATGCATACACTGCTATTATACAGCTAATTAGAAACTATGTGAGCAGAGGTTTGATAGAGCAACCACATGGACTCTGTAGGCTTTGATGGTCCAGAGGTTGTAATAGGATTTGTGTGTTTGACCATGTGCGTGGGCGATTTGCCTGCGCCGTTGTGTGTGTGTGTTTGCCTGTACTCGTTTGCCTGTGCCTGTTTCGACTGAGCCCGTCTGTGTGTGTGTTTCGACTGAGCCAGTCTGTCTCCGTGTGTCTCTGTGTGTGTGTGCGTGTGTGTGTTTCCTTTTTCGCCTGTGCCTGTGGGCAGAGAGATGAAAGAGATGGTGGCGAGAGAAGGAGAGCTTCCCCACTCCATCTCAACACCAGACGATTTTATTAGCCACGATGATAAAACGAAAAACATCGCTCTACACACACTCTGACACACACACACACACACACACTCACACCACTCCTGAAGCACCAGGGATCCACTGGTCTTGAACTACGACCTGGTTCCTCCTCCCTCCCAGGGAGAGAGGTATATTTGTAAACCCGACGGAAATAGCGATGCCTTGCCGTGAAAGCCCTAAAGCTAATTTTAGAACCCATTTAGCTAAACCCACATCAGCAGCAAATCCCCCAGTCCTTTACGTTGGCCTACTTCCCACCGCTCCTCCGTCGTCAAGGTAACAACGTTTACCTTTGTTGGGGGGGGGAAAACGGAATGAGAGGCGCAGGGGGGGGGGGGGGTATAGAGCGACGGAGCGAGGGATGTGGGATGGAGACGGTGATCGGGCGGGTGGGGTAGAGAGGGTTGGATTATGGGTAAATGGGATTTGTTTATGTGTCGACACACGGATGAGACAGTATCTTGGAGACTATGTGGGAAGAGAGAGGCATGCTTTGAGGGTCCGGGGGGGGGGGGTATGTAGACCGCTTGTAAACACTGAGAGAAACCGGTTGGTCGGGAGAGAGGCAGGCATTAAGAAAAAGGTAGCAAGAGAGGGAGATAGCGAGAGAGGGGGAGATAGAGACACAGGGAGTGAGAGATAGTGAGATAGATATAAAGAGAGGGAGACACAGAGAGGGGCAGATGCGAGAGAGAGAGACAGAGACAGAGACAGAGGCAGATAGTGAGATAGAGAGAGAGACACAGAGGGGCAGATAGCGAGCAAGAGAGAGACAGAGAATCACAGAGAGGGGCAGATAGTGAAATAGAGAGAGAGACAGAAAGGGGCAGATAGCGAGAGAGAGAGAGAGAGAGAGAGAGAGGGGCAGAAAGAGAGACAGAGAGAGGGACAAAGAGAGGCAGATGGGGAGATAGTGAAAAGAGGCAGGCAGATAGAGAAGAAGACGGATAAGTAAAGAGAGCCAGAGGGAGGCAGAGACAGAGGGAGGCAGAGACCGAGAGAGAGCGAGAGAGGCCGATAAATGGAGGGACAGGGAAGGTCGATGACAGCGTTTTTTGGTATCCAACATGCTTGACAGATTCAATGACTGAGACGTAGAGAGAAGTGACAGGCAAAGCGTCGCACAAGATGGCTGACGATGATGAAACGCCACAGGGAGAAGGGTGAGAAGGTTCGAGGACAAAGTATATCATGTTATACCAAGGATAAAACATGTGGGGGTCTTGGAGGGGTAGGGGTGTCCACACCTGGGGACACTGAACATGGACATGAGAAGAACAGTGATAGCAACAGCCTGGGCTTCATCCAAATCCCACTCAGACACATCTCTGCTACAGAGAGCACAAGCATGGGCCTTATAAGGTCACACTAAGCGTCCGTCTGTGGATCTACTATAGTGAGCCTGAATCTGAATGATTGGCCACCATGGAATGGAATAGTGCCTGGCGAAATGGTGCAGTGTAGAATTAATGTTGAAATAAATCTTGCTTAATGGGTCATTTTATGTTTGGCACGATGGACAGTTTGAATATATTATAAGAAACCTGTGGCACACAAACATATTGAACCTGAAGTCTATCTATTTCACTTGAGTCATCAGATTTGTTGAAAAAATAAACATCTTTATTTCCTGGTACCTGACAATATGCTAAATAATTCCAGACACGTATTGCAACTAAATCTTCAATAAACAGAAGCCATAATTTCATTATCCATGGATGGATTGATTTTCTTCACATTAATGATCACATTAATTAAACGTATATTGAAAGTGATTATATAGCTGTGTGAGAGAAAAAAGTGAATAGACACAGCAGGTGCAGAGTGGGAGAATTATCTTGAAGCACTTGCTTGCCATTAGCATGTATTCATAATCTTAAATTAGATGAGAAAAAAAAAATAGATGATCCCAATGAGAACACTCTAAACAAATTGGAGGAAAAAAAAGGGGCGACGAAAACCAAAGCGAAGGCAGGGAAATATTTAGCCCTGTTAGGGTGACCATCTGCTGGTTGGCCGCTGGGGACTGAGGTGAGAGTGGAGCCTGCCATGAACCACATATGGTTCTTAATAATTCACGAGTGGGATGCACCGCCACCAGGCACTAGCAGGACGCACTGGGTCCCCACCAGCTGGAAGAAGCACTGCTGGCCCCCACCGCCTCCCAGCTCAGAGATAAGCTGTCTTCAAATGCTGGGAGACGGCACGTGATCCACATTTACGCACACGCAAACGACACAAACACAAACACGCAGACCGGATGAGATTGTGGCGGAAACAGAGGTGCACAGGGGTTTTCCCACGCGTCAACTGTCAATACACAAACATTTCGAAACTGCCATTAAAGAAACAAAAGGTCTTACTTTAATTTAAAAAGTGCTTGGTCAAATTTTCCTCTGAGGATTCGAGAAGGAGCGCTTCCCAGGACAGAGATCCTCATATAAACGCCTAAGTGGAGCAGGCTTAGTCCTACGTGGGGTCCTACCTGGGGGGTGGGGGGGATTCCAGCCAAAATAAATAACCAGCCGGCATGATGAGTTTAATTACTAACCTGAGGAAGATTACCCCCCTCCCGCACCTGCGCTTGGAATGTCCCATAGTGTTGCTATAGATGGGAGCCTTGCATTAACAGGGGTTGGGGGGGGGGGGGGTGGGGGGACTAGCAATGTGTTTCTAATCAATTCAAAGAAGCCCAACATGGTCAACATGGCTGCAATTAGCACAAAGGGGTTTTGCAAGACAAGCAAGCAAAGACCAGCTCATGTGTTGCGCCGGTTGTTGTTGTTGCAGTAAATACGAGGCAGTTGCACCGCCCGTGTAAAGCGACTGAGTGTAAAATACACATTGGCACGCTTTACACATCCATCTCCGCTCGTGCGTGTCGCGTGCATGCACCGGGGAACATAAACGAGACCCCGTTTATACTCCTGGATGTGTGTGTGTACATTTCCACGTCCGTACCTGGGACACAGAGGGCCTCTTGTCCCGTCCTCTCAGGGTGAGGTTGTCCAGGCCCTTCAGAGACGAGAAGAGGCCTCGCTTGCGCTGCCGGGACGCCAGCGTCACGGAGCTCCGCCTCCTCCTCCGTCTCAGCGTGGCCTCGTCCCGCGAACAGATCTGGTTACAGACACGGCATCCGTTAGTCCCCGGGTTTCAAAGCTTCTGCTAAATGACCCCTTTAATAGAGTAATCCACTCCATGGGAAAACCTTTGCTACAACCCAAATGTTATACCCATTTAAAAACGTGAAAGTGGGCAAAATCCCCCCCCCCCCCTTCTGAATGCTTGGTACTGTCTCTCTGGGAGATCTGTGTTTAGGTTCTTCCTATTATTCCCCCGCCTTAGGCCGGCGTTGCAAACCAAGAGAGATTTACACTTAAGCTTCGGAAATGAAACATGGAAAACGCACAACAGAACCCATGCATTAGCTGCTCTGTTGTCTACATGCCTTATGTCCTGTGTGTGTGTGTTTATGTGTCTGTGTGTAGCGTGTGTGTGTGTGTGTAGCGTGCAAGAGCTCCTCACCAGTGCGTGGAAGGAGGACACGGAGAAGATGCCCAGGCGTCCCAGCGCGGCCTTGCTGGGCCGGCCGGCGGTGGCCAGGAGGCTCTTGGGGTTGGGCAGCTCCCCTCCCTGCAGGCTGGCCAGGTAGCAGCGCATGCGGAACAGGTCCATGTTGAAGCGCTCCAGGTTCTGCTCCCACTGCTGGGTCTGAGGTGGGGGGGGGATCACACAGAGTTCAGATTAGGGTGGGAGTGGGTTGGGAGGAAGCTGTGAGTCACTCCCCCACCTGGGATCAAGTGTCAGGGACGTGTGGTCTGGGATGAGGGAAAGACCACGAGATACCTAATCAATCCCAGACTGGACACTAGGGAGTTTCAGGGAGGTCAAAGGGCGATTGAGACTTTAAGAGTTGCCCATTTTCCTGCAAAACTTTACCCTTCCAATAGATGTAGTACATGCTTGTTTGTGTGTGTGTGGTTGACGGCTGGTTTAAGCAGCCTCACCTGGCCCGAGTCAGGCTGATTTGGGCCAGGGGAGGCTGCTTAAGCCAGCCGTCAACCAGACACACTCCACAACATGAAATAAACCCAACACTGATGGAGACGGTTAAGGGCTGGGGGTGATGGGGTTGGGGAGTCATCGGTTGGCGCGGTAAGGTCGTGATATAGAGGGGGTTGGGGTGGCTTGAGGTCAGAGGACTGCATTCCATCAAGCAGCGATTGCTTACAGATGTGAAAGGCTGCAGGGAGATGTTGATGGTGAGGGGGGGGGAGATGGTGTATCTTAGGGAGGAGTGTGTGTGTGTGTGTGTGTGTGTGTGTGTGTGTGTGTGTGTGTGTGTGTGTGTGTGTGTGTGTGTGTGTGTGTGTGTGTGTGTGTGTGTGTGTACCTGGGTTATCAATAATAAAACGTCTACCCGAGGCACAATGACACAACCCAGACCACCGTCGTTAATCCCATAGGATTTACATGAACGCGCACTAGAGCACTTAAAAAAACAGACACACACACAGTCTCATGAATGCACACACACACACACATGCACCATTCTGGCTTTCCCAGCTTGTAAAGCAGGAGAATCTTCCCTCTTTTGGTGGGACCCACGATGTAATGAGGACCTCTCATGTATACAACCCTAAAAACAACCAGGTTTAATAGGGATTAGGCAGCACTATGCCATCTTTTACCCACAATATAAATAAATGATGCTGCACCCTGTAGAGATGTCCTATTAACTCTCAATAAAATCTGATATCAGTCTCCCCATGGCTGGGGATGACTCACAGTGAGGGGTGCGTGTGCGTGTATGTGTATGTGTATGTGTGTGTGTGTGTGTGTGTGTGTGTGTGTGTGTGTGTGTGTGTGTGTGTGTGTGTGTGTGTGTGTGTGTGTGTGTGTGTGTGTGTATGTGTGTGTGTAGTGGAGGGGAGGGAACATGGATGCATGACATTTCAAACACCCTGTGTTGAAGGATATTATCCACGTTATACAGAGTTATGGTCCAGGTACCCCCGACATACTGGGCCTAATGCACAGCTGACCCATCTGCTCTCTTTATCAAGCTGCACCTTCCGTTTCCATACCATAGGTTGAGAATACTGCAGGTGGTTGCATGAAATCATAAGGGGGGAGTTTGAAGGAAGTATTAGCTGTTAATACTGAACTATGCATTACATAATGATTGCCGAATGATTTCCCAGTAATTCCCAGTGAATAAAATACTAGGAAATGGTTTCATTAACTATGCCCAAAACCCACATAAACTTCTCTCATCTCTCATAGGGGAGGAACTATAGCAGTTGTAACAATCATAAGCAACAAAAACTGTAGACTTCGAGCATTAGGAGAGTTGTCGCATTGGGTGAATATCAATCATAAGAACCCCTGTATATAACCATTGCACATGGTCTCACAACCCTTGTGAGAGTAATCTCTGTAAAGTTGTGTTGTTTAGCAGCTATGTGTGAATGCAGCCATGTGGCTGACTCTACCCATCTGGGCTGGAAAGACAAACGTATTTAAGTTTCATTTCAGATCCATTAAGTGGAGCGGGAACACAGTCTCCCCATCGATAGATGCCCATCTCTTCTTACCTCCCCACTCTCGCATCTGCCCAAGAGAGAGCACTCTAATGCATGATAACCCCTTTGTAATGCAACTCCATCATGTGTGTGTACATGAGTGAGTGTGTGTGTGTGCGTGTGTGCACAAAGGGCAGCGAACTTCAGAAAGAAGTCTTGCTCGTGCAGATTCCAGTAAACATGGGTCAAGGTTTGGGGGGGGGGGGGGGGGGGGGGGGAGGTGGTTGAGAGATCAAAGTAGCCCCCGCTCAGTGCTTGGAAACCACCCCGCCCCCACCGGCCCAGCCGTCAGGCAGAGACCTTTAGATCCATCATCCGTCTCAGGGCATGCTTATCAGAGGTCCAGCCATGCCGGCTTCGCCCTGACCCCGTCATTGGTCCCATAGCCGCTTGCCTCGCCGTTCGCCCTGACTGAGCGTACCGGCTAGTTGCAACCAGATTTAACCCCCAACACCCCCCTCCATCCGCGCATCTAGTGTGTGTAGAACACGCACGCACGCACACGCACACACACACACACACACACACACACACACACACACACACACACACACACACACACACACACACACACACACACAGCAAATAACTGAGTCTTGACACAAACTCTCAACTAGTCTTCTATAAAGCCTTGTATAAATAAACGATATAGATCAGAGGGACAGTGTAGCTGTCTAGTCGTGCATTCTCCTTTCATGCAAAACCTCACTTGTAGACTCCATTGAGACCTACTCTAATCAGAGGCGTCTGATTGGGGCGACCAGAGGGAGGCGGGGGGGCAGCTGAGTGGTGATGAAGTGGGCTGAAGTCCCTGTCCCTGATCTCCAAGTCTAGAGGAGAGGCACGCCTGTGGTCGGGCTCTCCGCTGTGCGAGGCCAGAGCATGGCGCTGCGCTGGCTGGCGCTTCAGGCTCAGCCCCCCCCCCCCCCCCCCCCCTCCCCCTCCCCCTCCAGGCTGCGTGGTGCAGGCGGAGGAAGAGGAGGATTATGCATGTTGAGAATCCATTACCAGGAAACATCTGGAACCTCCATCTGATGGCATGGGAGCTGGCTGCTCCCCGGAGTCCCAGCGGCCCCCCATCTCCATCCCCTCACAGCCCGCCCCCCCCCACCCCCCACCGCTGAGGCACAGCGTCTTGGGGGCCGCAGCGTTTAGGCCTCTTATGTTTATCCGTCTTGAATCCCCCCCACCTCCCCTCCTCCCACTTCAGAAAGATCAAATACAAACAGACAGACGTTGTGCCGCCCTGACGGCCCCGTCTGGATCAGAGGAAGTGGAGCACCCTGTTGAGTGTGTGTGGATGGGCCGGGGCTGGCGTGGGCGCGAGACGGGGGCGGATCAGGTGCATGCCAGGGTCCTGCCAGGTTTTTTTATGAGTTACTGTCCCTAGGACAGATGAGACTTCTCAATACAAAAAAAAAAAAGGAGTTGAAAATGTACCTATCTTAAAAATATGGTTACACTGGTCACCGTAGTGAGCCCTGAATACTGTTTCACAGGGCCTACCCCACTCTTGGTTTGTTTTATTCCAAAACATACATTGGAGCTAGATAATACAACATAGTACAAAAATAGTGAAAAAACCTACTAGTCACTCATATATTTATATTACTCCCTCGCTCTTGCCCGGCGCTGCAAACCCAGAGATTTACCCTTAAGCTTCGGAAATGAAACAAGGACAACCCACAACAGAACATCCACCCATGCATCAGCCCTCTGATGTCTTCATGCCTTATGTCCTCTCTCTGTGTCTGTCTGTCTCTGTGTCTGTCTGTCTGTCTCTGTATCTGTCTGTCTGTCTGTCTGTCTGTCTGTCTCTGTCTGTCTCTGTGTCTGTCTGTCTGTCTGTCTGTGTCTGTCTGTCTGTCTGTCTGTGTCTGTGTCTGTGTCTGTGTCTGTCTGTCTGTCTGTGTCTGTGTCTGTGTCTGTCTGTGTGTCTGTCTGTGTCTGTCTGTCTGTCTGTGTCTGTCTGTCTGTGTCTGTCTGTCTGTGTCTGTCTGTGTCTGTCTGTGTCTGTCTGTGTCTGTGTGTCTGTCTGTCTGTCTGTCTGTCTGTCTGTCTGTGTCTGTCTGTCTGTCTGTCTGTCTGTCTGTCTGTCTGTCTGTCTGTCTGTCTGTCTGTCTGTCTGTCTGTCTGTCTGTCTGTGTCTCTCTGTCTCTCTGTCTCTCTGTCTGTCTGTCTGTCTGTCTGTCTGTCTGTCTGTCTGTCTGTCTGTCTGTCTCTGTCTGTCTCTGTCTGTCTCTGTCTGTCTTGCGTGCCAGAGCTCCTCACCAGTGTTTGGAAGGAGAACACGGAGAAGATGCCCACTCAAACATATATCAATATGTATTTCAAAAATGGCAGGGAACACTGTCGAACCTGTCCTCATAGGACTGTACCACTTTATAACTTTACAGTGCAGCTAACTGTCAAAGTGGTGACAGCTACCCGATAGCCCGCTCTGGTGCTCAGGGCTGCAGAACAACCAACCTCTTTCTCCTGTCTCTACGTTTTATAATCAAGTCAGACTAAGTAACAGGGAGCACGTTGAATGGAATTACAGCTCCTGCATTATGATGGCGTTCTGCTGCAGTACAGTATGTGCCAGGGGAAACTCTCAGATAAAAAGGCCTCGGGGGAATCCTCCGAGAAGATACCACCTATTCTCATCAGGGACGACCGTGCACTCACCTGGTTCTCGATGGCCTTGCGGTTCTTGGGGTCGGCCACCACCGTGAGCTGCAGCTCGGCCATCTTCTTCATCTTGCCGTCCATGTCCACCTTCTGCAGCAGGCCGCGCACCTGGCCGCGCAGCAGGCGCACCGTGTCCTCCTTGCCCTGCCGCTTGGCCACTAGGGAGGCGCTGGCCGAGTGCACCGCCGTCACCCAGTTCTCCAGGTCCGTCTGGTTGCTGGCCTGAGACGGGAGGGAAGGATTAGAAGGTTTGGTTGTTAAGAAAGTCCGGCGGTTTAGGCTTCTCGCGCTGCTCCGAGGTCTCAGAGGCAAGGTTAAATGATTGGAGAGCTGAACGCCGTGAAGGTTGTCGCCGGTCGTTCCTCGGACAAGGTGAGATGTCGTGAGGTTTTATTGAGGGTGTAAACATGATTGGCTGCGTGTTGGTATGTTTGGTTTATTGTCCGAGTGGACCATGTCCACTCGGACAATAAACCAAACATACCAACACGAATAGTTCTTCTATCTATCCATCCCTGATAGAAGAACTATGCGTGTTGGTATGTTTGGTTTATTGTCCGATTGGACATGGTCCACTCGGACAATAAACCAAACATACCAACACGCATAGCTATCTATCCATTCCTGATTCCATCCTCCACCCTTGTGATTCACCTTCCGAACACAGAGCCTGTGACACCACCCCATGCTTCCCCTCACTGGCCTCATGACTCACAGGCCGCAAGCTGGGCCTGTGTTCCTGAAAAATAAGAGATTTCTATTCACCCTTCCTCACTCCTTTTCTTCCAACTGCATTCCAGATCACATCAACACACTCTTCTTTTTGTCACATCTAGATGCGAACATCCAACCTGGGACCGTTCTAATTGCTGCCTCACAGAAGCAGTTAATCAGATGAGATGGCTGTGACCTTCAAGGCCCGTTTGAATTGTTTGCACCATGTCGTCTGGCAGGGTTTACAAAAAGGACTACACGGATTAGGAGAGCAATCGCTGTGAAAGAAGGCTGACGTGCCCGTAGGAGGCACGGTCTATCGAAGCCAGACCGCAGAAGTACATCGACACGTCATGTCCGAAACATCCAGGCTTCTGCTTTTCATTTGTGCGTTTGGACCACGCACTACACTAAAACAGAGCCGGGCTCAAGTCCACACAGGAATCTAAGAGTTCATCACTTGTCCATGACACGACCAGACGCTGGCACTAGAAAATACAACAGGGATAAGTGGGCGACTCGAACGGATGGTGGGAGTCATGAATGAGTGACTTTGGTAGGAGAAGCTTTGGCAGTGGGGTCTCACCTGGAAGAGGTAGACGTCTCCATAGCTGTTGCTGAGGCAGAAGACGTTCTCCTTCTTGGGGTGCTCGGGCACCGCCTGCACCACGCTGTCCTCCGCCAGCAGGGCGTAGCGCGGGGACCCCTCCTGCTCCGGGGACCCCTTCCCGTAGGTCTCGTAAAACAGCAACGTGCACCCTGGGGTGACAGGGGAAAGGGTCAGAGACCAGGTGGCGGGTGCATCTGAAGAGTAAAGTTTTGTGGGACAATGGACAACTCTTGAAGCCTCCAACCATCGCCCTTTAACCTCCCTGAAATTCCCTAATTTCAAGTCTGGGATTGATCAAGGTTCATTCCCTAGTCCCAGACATCAACTTACTTTTGATCACATTTAATCATTGTCGCCAACTGAAAGGCAGGGAACGTGTTATAGTAGAACCATTATTTTCCTCGGAAATTTTGTTTTCCTTTATTATTTTTTAGCGCGTTTGTGGTTATTGTTTCAGCAGGATGGATGTGTATGCAACTGTCGATCACCAAACTTATGGTTTGTTTGGGGTTCTCGGAAATTTGTTCATATCTTCTCATAACGGCTTCCAGGGAATATTACCCTAGCGTGTTGCATAAGAGCTTTGAAAAGTAACTTATGTTATGCTTAACGCCTGTTAGGCGTTAAGCATAACAGGCACTTAGAATCCTGGACATGAAGAGAATGTCCTTGCGGTGTCAGTGCTGGCCTTCGTTGGCTGATAAATCTCAGATGTTTTCGACAGTAAATGCTTCAAATGAGGGCGTAGGGTTATGTGTCCTCGTCTAAAGGTGCATGAGCACTCCTGGATTTAAAGTGCCAACACACACACACACACACACACACACACACACACACACACACACACACACACACACACACACACACACACACACACACACACACACACACACACACACACACACACACACGCTTATCTATTTCGGCCAGTAATGCATAGTAGTAATCCATAAATCCTTCTAAGATTTTAGGGTAACAAGGCCAGATAGAGGCTCTAGCAACAGCAAATATTATATCATGGCCAAGGATCCAAAAGGCCTTTTTAACCTGATACAATAAGAGGCTCTCCTTTAATGTAATATTGACTTTATGAGAATATCCTTCCTCAGGCAAACTACGCGGTAACTATGACAAAGATTTTGGGAACCAGAGGTGAAGCAGGCTCCTCCACCCTGGCTGGTGTTACTTCAGAGTGGAGGGGGTATTGGCTGAATGCAGCCTGCTCACCTTTCAGGGTCACCCAGTACTGCTTCCACCTGCGGCGAGACACCAGCTCCAGCTTGCGGTCCTTGTGCAGGGTGAGGAGAGGCTTGAAGGAGAGCCACCCGGCGCGCCGCACCACCCCCTGCTCCTTCTCAAACAGCAGGTCCAGCTGCTCCAGCGAGCCCTCTGGCGACTCGCTGCTGCTCCTCTCCTCCTCCTCCTCCTCCTCCTCTTCGTCGTCTTCCTCCTCCCCCGTGCCCGTGGACTCGTCCTTCCTCCCGCCCGCCCCGCCGCTCCCGCTCCGCCGGCCGCCCCCCGTCTCCCCCAGCTCCCTCATGAAGTTCTCGTAGATGTTCTGGCGGACGGCGTCGCCGCTGGCCTGGTGGAGGGCCCCCTGGGACTGGGCCCGGGAGGCCGCCGAGGCCCCCGGGAACCAGGGCAGGCTGGAGACCTGGGAGGGAGAGCTGGTGTCGGCGGTGAGGCCGTCCACGCCGCTGTCGAAGGCATCGCTCGGCGCCTTGTGCCTCTGCTCCTGTCAGGGGGGGGTGGGGAGGGGAGGAGAACAGGGTGAGAGGAGAGTGACACACTGGAGACAGAGGCTTCAGAGCAGAACCACAACAATGGATCGGGAAGTAGAACAGTAGGTGTGTGTGAAGTGGTTGGTACACAGGCTACAGGAAATAAAAAGAAGGTATGAAAGGCAACAAGTGTAAAAAGAGAATAAAGATGAAACCACGACAGAGAGCGACACGACAGAGTATACATATACTTTTATCTCTTTCCGTGTTTCTGACGGAATACCCTCCCAGTAAACACTTTCATAAAACGTGGGATGTCTTCCGCTTAAGGTGCGAGCGGAAGACATCATTTACGACCGTTTACGACTTCATAAAGACTGCCTATTAGCCCCGGGATTAGCTTTCATTGATACTGCATAAAGAGGAATGTATGGTTTCATTACCAGCACCAATATAGAAACATCACACAATGGCAGCTAGAGCAGGCATGGCAATCAACACCCGGCATGTTTACGTATGTTGTGTTTATAAGGGGGGAGATGTCCTTATTTCATTCAAACGGCAATGGAAAGCCCAAGCTGACATGGTTCAGATCAAAACGGCTTTCACGGATGTAGATTGTGACATGTTTTTTTGAAGAAACCATATCCAACAACTTAATTGCTCAGGATGTTTCCCTCAGAGGCAACTTACCCTGAACACAGGGGATTGGATATCTGCATTTAGGACCTGCATTTAGGAGCAGGAAGTGTGTCTATTGCTCAAGGATAGGTACAATTAGGACAGCAGGGATTAAACCTTGAACTTCCTGTTTGCGGTTCGAGCACCTTAGCCGGTAGATGTTGGTAATGCATTTGAGGAGAACACATATCTGTAGTACAACAACGATATGGACTTGGATCAGGTACACCTTTTACTTCTTAACACTACTCACATCTCCACTTAAAGTGCAAAATAGAAGCTGGTATTGCTTGCTACGGCTGTTGGACTGAGAAATTGGGCCAAATTGCCGGTGATTGGACCCAAGTGTGTAGAAAACACAGAGGCACGGCTGATTTCACGTCATCTGAGGCCTGCAGGGGGTTTGACGGTTCCCCAGAAGACCACTTGATGGAATCACGTTCTCTTTCGGCTAATGAGAGACAACCTCTCTTTAACGAGCTCTTGCTGCATTGATTCTCCCCCGCTAACAATTGAAAAGAACTCCCTTCATCTCGATGAAGGGAGGAATTGATTCCTTCGCCGTCTGTTTTTGTTGGTTGTTTCTTACTTCATGACTATCATTCCTCGTCATTAAATCACCTCATCTCAAACATGAGTCTTTTTCTGCTCCTTCCCTGATACTTTGCCTTTGGTATCCAATGACCTCATTCCCCAGGATTGGAAGAAATAGCGCACTCATACCCTTCTTGTATATATTTATAGATCAATGTGGCAGCAGGAAAATGCAGACGAGAGACGCCGACCTGGGTAAGTCAGTTTTCCTTTTCCCTAAAAAAATACGTTGTTCTTGTCCTCATCCAGATGTTTTTAACAAGCTGCAGGCCACAGCTGTTGGGCTCTGAGGTCCCACGCTGACCTCTAAGCCCATTCGACAACAAAAGACCTGCAGTGCAGGTGGAGGGGGGCAAGAGCCAGAGCTTCTCCTGGGTCTGGTCGACCGGATGAGACAGTGGGACCTGGGCCCGGAGTAGGAGATATACGACCAGAGAGGTTAGGCCGGCCGGCACTGAGGGAATCCAGACATAAGGACGATTATGGAAGCGAGAAAGAGAAAGAAAAAAAAACGAGGCCTCTTTCCAAAGGCGACAGCCCTGATTTAGGCTATGTCAGGCGCACATGGAAATTCCCCAAAAGAAAACGGTCTTTTGATGATTCCCTCAAAACGGTGCATTTATCTCTAAAAATAGATTGTGGCTAATGACGGTTTGTTGCCGAGGCCTAGGTTTTGACTATGAATCACTGCGTATTTACGGGTTTAGGATTGGTGCTTTTCTTATGATCATCGCAGATGAACGCCTCTTTTTCTCTGAAGGTGAGCTGCTAATAAACAAAGCTCTTTTCTCTGCTTTCCAATCAGGCATCAAGTGCTAATAACATAGGAGCTAAATCTGCTGGTCCTTGGCTGCTCCCAGAACCGGTTAAGCACCAACACATGGCCATAGATTAGCAGGGCTTTTTTCTGTGACACTTGGAAGAGGGCACTGCTAATGTAAAGTGAAAGCCTTATGCATGACACAGATTGTTGTACTTTGAGACACGATGACATGGCGCACACACACACCCCCCCCCCCCCCCCCCCCGCTATGGTCAAAAGAGCAGAGTTTTGGATGCAAAAAAAATCGAAACCACACAAAAAAATCCAACTGAACACGCAGAAATCCCTATTAGCAGATTAGTTCACGGAGGGTGGCGAGAGGACTCCACCACATCTCTCCAGAACAATACAAAACAGCCATAAGTCCTTAATAATGTCCAAAGAGGCGGGGGGGAGGGAGAGTTAATCTTCAATGAGGAATTAGTTGCTCTCCAACAGAGCTTTAGAAAAGGCTTTGGGCAATTCTCTGGGCATAGCCTCAACATAAAGCATTTAAAAAAGGTGAATTAACTGATGCGGAAGTTTTTTGTTTGAACTCGCAAAAACAAAAGGAACTTTAAAGCTACACATTCTGCCAAATTACAATTTAAAGATAATCCCTGTTTAGGGCAGCAGTGAAATGTTCATCGGAACATAATACACAAGCTTGCAGTTTGTACTAAACTAAAACTACTTATAAATAATATAAATGTAGCATAAAGCATAAAAGGCCAATAACATTATTAAAGTACAACAAAATTAACTTAGCCCCCTTTTTCAACTAATTATAGTCCAAGCAAACCAAAATTTACAATAACAGTGAAATTATAAGAATACAGACAATTTAACTAAGTCACACACATACGACACAAATGCATCCCCTTTCATCCATTGTCTAATTACACAGAATTCCACCCATCAATCTGACACAACTAGCGGCATGCTTACAAAGAAGGCATCGACCCACCGTTAAAAACTCATCGTGAAACTGACAGCGCAGCCCTTGGCTTCTGCTGCGTCTGATCATGTTGTCCATATCTCCTACTATGTATCCACTGGCCCCTTGTCCCTAACCTCATCTCCTTTCTATTCAGGACAAGTAATGATCATTTAAAAAGACATGAACAACACCCGCAGCTGTGCCAATTTCATTTCGTGACACCCCACAGTGACCGGTGCGCGGGACAGATGGTGTTGTGGTTCTGAGGAAGGGGGCCTTGTGGTAGACACCAGGCAGTGCCAGGCAAGGCCACAACAAAACCCTCACCGGGGAACACGGTCACTTGGGGCCTTTATCGATTCCCTTTCCATCAAAACAAGCCGACAATGAATGCCCAATCAGGTAAGGGGGCATGGAAAAGATTCACCATTTAAAAATAAACATCAAAATGTTAAACCAGGGGTAATGGAGGAGGGATTTATCCCTTCAAAGAAAGGAATACAATTTGATATACTGTGGCCTTGAGATTCTCTGTAAGCGCCCTGCTGTGACACACAAAATGATGCAGTCAAGTGTCCCCTCTAGGCGGCCAATCAAGCAACAACGAGACCCTCCAAGTCTCGTTTGTAGAGAGTGCGAGAGAGTGCGAGAGAGAGCGTGAGAGAGCGAGAGCGTGAGAGAGAGAGAGCAAGTGAGAGAGAGAGAAATGCTCCAAGTCAGGAGGAGGAGAACAGACGTCTGACTAACCTGGGACTTCTTCTTGCGGGCGAGGCTGCCCGTCCAGTCGCTGAGGCGCCTGATGCGGTTCTTGATGGAGTCCTTCTTCTGGAAGCCAAACTCCGGCCCGGCCTGGTACTGCTCCGGGTCTTGGCACCCGCCCAGGTCCTCGCTCAGTGTGTGGGCCTTGGGCCGGCGGCAGGGCAGGGTGTAAGACGAGTACTGCCGGGCCTCCAGGCGTTCCTCCTCCTCCTCCCCCTCCCCCTCCCCCTCCTCTTCCTCCTCCGCTGGGACGTCCAGAGCGGACGCAAACGAGGCACGGTACGGTTTGTGAGACAGGCTGTGCTCCCGGTACAGGCAGGCCGGCTCCACCGTTGCGGGGAAGGTGGCGGCCATAGTGGGGTCCCTGTACAGCTCTGGGACGGACATGGGAGAGGACTCATGCTCGTCCAGAGACTCGTGGCCGGGGGAGAGGATCAGGGTCCTCGAGGCCGAACACGGCGGCTCCTGCTCCGCGCACAGTTCCGCGCTCGGCCCCCAGGGGGAGTCGTACCAGGAGCCGTCCGAGCTCAGCGAACTGCCCTTGCTGGTCCTCGCCATCGAGGAGGCGGGGCCGGGGGGCGGACCCCCTCGGGAGCCCGGCGGTCCCGGGGCGGCAGCGGCGGCGTCCACGTTGGGGGAGAACTTGAGGAGCTGCACCGGACCCCCGACCTCCTCCACCACGAGGGGGCTGCCGGGGGTGTTGGTGAACTCCACCCTCAGGCTCCCGTCCTTCTTGATCACCACCCGGGGGCTGCTCTGCTCCTCCAGGCCGTCGCAGCCGTCCCCGGCGGCGTGCCCGTTGAACTCGGCGCCGTACGGGTTGTCCCGGTAGCCGCCCGGGGCCCGCCTGCCCGGCGCGCCGAGCCCCGGGGCGCCGCACCACTGGGGGGGCTCCCTGAGGGGGCTCCCCTTGGCCCCCTGGGAGATGTAGTCGTAGTGCCCGCTGGAGTAAGGCGGGCGGCTCCTGGCCGGCGACAGGCAGCCGCGGCCCAGAGACCTGGCCTTGAAGCCCGAGCCGCGGGGGGCGTTCTTCCACCACGTGTGGGGCGACAGGTCGTCTTCTTTGGAGGAGGGGAACTTCAGGGAGTAGGGCTTCTGTTTCACGGGGAAGAAGAAGCTGGTGCCTTTGGGCCCCTGGATGCTGTACTGGCTCTCAGAATTCCCCATTGCCACCTGAAGGGTGGACATAAGATACAATTAATTTCGGTTTGTTTGTACCACACTAATTAATAGCAAATAGTTATTACATTGACATTTTGATTGCAGCAAGCCTAGGCTTATTAGAATTTTAACCTTCAGCCGTTACGGTCCAAACTCGACTAATTTCGCCTTCAACGTTTCCCTTAAAGTTTGACAAATGAGCCCCAGGTTCCCATGGCTGTTACGTGTGACGATACAAAAGTCAAATCACTTCCAGACCGTCCTATAGTGAATTAGTGATGGGGAGCCCTGCCAAGACACGCGTTTCATTACGTTGTAATGAAAAAAGTTGGCCCAGGGACCCGCCATGTTCCTCTAAATGTGACTCTAGCGCGCTGGCAGATAGCACTGTGGCTGCCCCTGTTCTACAGCGATTACATAAGAGCTTGGGGTTAACACTAAAAACCCTTCAAAAGTATTTAGGCGTTGTATGTTATGTGACTTCATCACTTAATTTTCTATACATATTTTAAAGCAGATTAAAAAGCAGAAAGTAATCCCACTGTGGATGGAGTTAACTTACCCGTTTTAGAGACTTTTTTCAGAGTGTATCCTTCGTGTGGGCAGCATCCTCTGTTTCCCCTTGCTCTAAACACACTTTTTCATTCAGGGTCACACTCATCTGAAGGAGAAACAGAAGGAGAAGAAACAGTGCCACGGTTACACAGTTTTCCCAGAACAGTTGTTCCATTTAGCCGGTCATTACGATCATGGGGACAACATTTAAGCACGACATAAACACCTCATTCTGCGAAGTCAAGTTAAACGAATCAGAAGCCAACAGACTTCACTCATCCAATTTCATCTAAAAATAAGTCCATTCAGAAGGTGGAGTTCAGATAGTGAGCATTGAATTAAGAACACGTCCTCATCAACAGCAGTTAACAAATCAAATGTTACCTCCACACATGGACAAAAAGTCCTCCCTAGTATCCACACACGCCGAGGTGACCAGGGTCCTCAGAAGCCAAGCCAGTGTCTGAGTGCTAGCCCTGCCCAGAGACTACTGAGGACCCACACTCCTGCCCCCGCATAGTCTTCAGCGCTCCGGCCATCCTTCCCAGCAAACTAAACATTACTTGCATTTTTCCAACTCCGCACAGAAACGATGACGTCGTGTTTGATCCGGTTTGGGAAAATATTTTTTCAAAGGCTGCTACAGTTTGCCCTTGTTTATTTTTGAAAGTTGGAGCTGATGCTCCCCCTCTTTTTTTCCCCCATTCCAACGGTCCACACCACCAACTTTGTCAGAGACTGTGGGGGGGGGGCACTTCCTTTCGCCACATCGACAGGAATTGTGAATCAGCGTGACTCCTCACTGTGTGTGTGTGTGTGTGTGTGTGTGTGTCTGTGTGTCTGTGTGTCTGTGTGTGTGTGAGTGCGCGCGCGCGACACAACCCCTTACACGCTTGAAGCTCACTCTCCAGGAAACCTTTCACACTGCGCTCATGACCGTCAAGTCTGGGTGCGCACGTACAGCCTGTGCGGGGTTACGGCCGCGAGCATCCCACTGCCAAGAGCCATAACCTTGGGGATTAAGTGATCTAGGGCATTAACAGAGAGTTTATCTCCCTTGCTTGGAAGCACCATGACTCGCAAGCGCTGGTAATGAGTGTTCTCTCGCTGAGCAGAATGAACTACAGTACGTACAGGGAGAGAGGGGAAATGCCACGGTGGAAACTTGGAAGGCTTGACTAAGGGAATGATAACACACCCCTGTACAAAAGTAGAAAGGCGATAGTTCTGTGTCAGGGCTGATATATCAAATATGACAAGGAGCCAATTACATATTGCGCCGTTCTAATGAAATTATCTATCCCCCATTAGGCTTTGCTAAATGAGCATGAAGTAAACAGCTGGTAACTTGAAGCAGTGTCATGGGACTATATCGCTGTCCAATGTTACGACAGAGCAAGTTAAGAGAGCGATAATGAACTTGAACCTACGGCCATCCCTAAGCTTGGCTAATTGTGGTGAGAGGACTTGCCGAGTGCCTCGCTGTGCGAAAAAGCAGAAGCGCTTTGATTTATCAACCACCAACACCCAAAACCATTTCCTGTCTTTGCCAAGACACGAAACAATTTGGTAAATTAACCGACGGTGTAAAATTAATTAAGGCCAAAGGGGAGTCTAAAGTCACTGCACATGAATGAGCCAAACAAAGCTCTTTTAACACAGCAAACCAGCTGTGAGGCAGAGAACAGCTGTGCACTACGCTGCAGGAGTCGGCATAAAGGTTGTTGTCATTCTTGTCACAAGGGCCACTTTCTTCCAGCTCTGTGACAGACACTCTCTTACCAACTTTATTCAGGGTAGACAAGGCCTCCGGTATGAAAGGCCCAAGGCGTGGCGCCATACGAACACACACACACACACACACACACGTTTGCCTTCTAGTGCGACTTGAACAGGGAGCATTGTGGTGGCGATTTGGGTGAACAACAAAACAAGTCCCCTATTTAGTGGACAAACAAACGCTCAAACACATACACCAGGAGCTTGGTTTCCAGATTTCCCCTCCCTGGCTTGAGCCCCTATTCGGTCCCTCTCGACTCAAAGGGTTCTTCCCGCCGGCCATCTGCTTGGGAGGGCAAGGGACGACTAGCAACGCACCGCTCCTTTACAAACCCTTTGACCTGCCATTCTTCCCCTCGCTGCCCTGCCTCCCACCCAGCCTCCATGTTTAGTCTGGAGGCATTTAGGTTGAGGTTGTGAGCGTCCGAGCGTGTGTGTATGAGTGTGTGAGCGTGTTTGTGAGTGGGTTGGTTAGTGGGTCGATGGGTCAGCCCGTCGAGTATATACAAATCCGTATTGTGCCTGAAGTGTGGAGCCCATTGCCTACTCCCAGAGGACAAAAAGACAAAAGAGAAAAGACGATAAAAATAAGACGTATCGAAATTATGATTGGGTTTGAGGCTGTATTGATTGACTGAGAAGTCACTTCAAAATGAGGTTCCTGAATGGGAAGAGGAGCTGGAAACCCTGCACGTGCACGCCCTTAATGGTTTTCTCACCTCACGTGACCTTGAAGGCAAACTTGAGAAACAAAGGTGGGGGGGGGGGGGGGGGGGGAGTGGGAGAAAGTATTGACGCAGCAGTGTGAGGCCACGAGCTTACCCCCCCCCCCCCCGGAGAATCAGAGCGTCGAGTGTGAAATGGCATGCTGCCGCTGCTGCACTGGCCTTTCACCCCTTCTGCTGCGCTTCCTCGGAGATGAAGAAGTGCTTAGTGGACACGTCCACCCCGGGTGAGAGAGGAATCACGGGCGGGAGGAATCAACCATGGAAACCGTTGACTCATCCTATTGCCACGACAGCGTGGCCTTAGGGGAAATTAAGGTACTACACTACAAACGTGGCAGAAAAAGAAATCGAAGAGAGTGTACAACACTGGGAAGAACAGCTGCTGTAGCAGCAGCAGTGGCAGCAGCGTTCCTTCGAAATGTGATCCGAATTTGAGGAGGGAAAGGGGCTCGACTGTCCTCTGAACGCATTTTGGCGGGAGGAGTTCGGTCATGTGTTTTTGTAGAGAGCCCGATCGCACTGCCTTCCTGCTGTCAGAGACACAACCCACGGGAGGCCCATCTCCTCACCTCCCTGTCGCATGGGGACGGCCACTTAAAGGGGCCCTGAACTCAAAGACATGGCAACGGCCCACCGGGGGGGCCTTTCAGAACACATAAACAGCCAGAACAACACGTCGGGATGTGTCCTAAAACCGTGTTGGGGGAGCCTTAGAGCATGGCATATCCAGCTGATTCCTGTCATATTAGATTCAGAGTGTTCCTATGCTTGTTTCCTCGCGGAGGAGTGTGTTTTCTCTATGAATCACCCCGGCTGCAGTCCCCATAGTACGGCGTGGTGGCAGAGTTTTAACTTTATGGCCCCTGGTCGGCAAGCATCCATCAACGGGCTTGTTAGCGTCCTTTGGACCTTTTCATTATAAATTTAGAAGGTCCAGGAACTGGCCCCTGTCCAAAAATGACATGGCGCCTCTTGAATGATTTATAAACACACAAAAAGCAGTGCACCAAACCATCCTAGAGTGGTTGGAGCCGGGTCACTCAAAACATTTCAAGACCCTCCTTCTCAGACGACGTGGATCTTGGAGCCCCCGTTTAAGCGAGCGCACAGTACTTTCGCCACACCAAACGAGGTATAAACGCCAACTCGGCTTGTATTTTTACTCATCAGGCTTAATTACACTCTGGTGTGTCACCTTGGGTGAAAGCGGGCACGTAAAACGAGTCGACGGGTGAGAACACGACGTAAGTGACATGGGGTGAGTCGGCACTCTTGACGCGAACCGGGCATAAAAGCTGACGACGGTGAACACACCGTGAGGCCAGGTGATAACAAGCCTCCTGAGAGTATGTGTCAGGCCCAGTGTTAAACCTTAAACTCTGCGGTCTTCGACCGACAAGGAAATAACATGCCTCCCACAGAAACCGCCACATAAACATCCATCAAAACATATCCCATCGCCGAGACTGTCTTCCACACACACACACACACACACACACACACACACACACACACACACACACACACACACACACACACACACACACACACACACACACACACACACACACACACACACACACACACACACACACCAGCCTCCACCTGTGCATCCAGACAAAGGACAATACAAGCCAACTTTTCTTCCCCCCCATTCTTTCAGTCTGCGAGTTAATTCCACCAAACAAAAGTAACAAAGGGAGTGGGAGGTACGCTGGCAGACAGCAAAACATCTCTTACCTCTGTGGTCCCGGCTTTAATCTAAAAGCTCTTTGAAGAGCGGGCGAGTGGAGAGCGAGCCGATGTTCACTGATCTTAAAGTGGATTCTGCTGCGGAGGCTCACAGAGACTTAAAGCGACACACACACACAAACTCACGAACACACACACACACACACACACACACACAAACACGCACTCGCCCTATAACTGAGTCACTGCCACAGCAGAGACACACGTGGAAACTCCCTCCCCTAGAAGCGACTCCTCCCAGGGTATCCCCGGGCAACAGGGAGCCCAGAGGGGAAGTAAGAGGGGGCTAGATGGGAGGAGGGGACGCCCCCTCCCCCCCCGGTGAAGACTCTATGATGACCAGCATCCAGTCTGGACGGGACTATGGATATAGATCATCACTGAGATCAGATAAGATAGCTTAAATAGATCAATAATTATGTGTAGCTTTTAATAAAGGGTAACAACAGATAATAAGTATGCATACTAAGTATTGATTTGAAACATAAAAAAATACAAATAAACGCCGTACACAGGCACATCTTAAAAGGGTGTGTGTATTTGTGTGCGTCTTCTATTTCAGTTACATCTTAAGTAGTCCAAAGTACTCCAAAGTGCTCCACTAGCAAACAAGTGTTGCTGATCCCTACTTCCCCCCCTTAAGCCTGCTTTCCCATTGGGCGGCCAGGAAGATGCCTGGCGTGTCCAACCCAATGGGTTGTTTGAGGCGAGATGGGCTGGCCTCAGCAGCGCCTGGGAGGAGTGCACTGGAGCCACGGACAGAATGACTGACGCTCTTCTCCCCAAATAACCATGATGACCCTTAGCCAGTAGGTAGCCAGGGAGTGCAGACACGCCAGTCTGTCAATCTGTCCCGTCTAAAATACCGTCTCAGGGGTAATTAAAGGGCAACTGGTCTTGCGGCGACCCTTGGAATTTGAATGACCGCTGTGTGCTCCAATGTGTCATCCCTCACATACAAAATAACTGTGGTCACATTCAAAACCGTACCCCCGCTCAGAGATGACTGCCACGACTCCAAGTCCGAGGACTTCAACGAACAGATTATGGTATTTGTATGAAGAAAACCTTTGGACCAAGTCCTGGCTGAACGATGGTCCAAAGTCACGTGCACCCCATCCCCTAGTGTGAAAGAGTCTTCACAAACTGAGCTGACTCAGCACTGAGGGGAGGTCAGCGGGCGTCAGCGGTGGCATTAGCATCAGCGTGGCGCGGGCCACAGTGTTAGTGGATTACCAGAAGACATTGTGCTAGACACAATAAGCCTGCACTGCTGGGAGCCGGGATGCTCCTCAAAAGCCCATTGTCCTGCAAATCAGGCTGCTTGAAGGGGTCCAACGCAGAGACGTTGCATCCCTGGAAGAGGCAGGGAGCCACACTGCGGGCTGTAGGGAGTCAGAGCAGGGAGAGAGAGAGAGAGAGAGAGCACCGTGTTGCATATTCATGCGGAGCAGGTGCTGCGCCGTCTAATTTAAGAGTTGCAAAACGGACTGACCCCCTAATCAAGAATAATTAGGGCCCTTGACGAGCCGTTTAAGGATCATATTAAAACCCCCCCTACGGTATGCAGGCTCAGACTGCCCGAGCCGCCCGCTCCAGTGCCACGGAGCCCCCCTCCTAGGAACATCCCACACACAGCCCTCCACCCCCGGCACCGAGGTACTGACGGTCGTAGACCGCAGGGAGCAATGGGGTTGTCATTTGGCTCTTCATGTAATAGTCGGCGTTCCGCGTGAGCCAAGTCACGTGATCCACAGCCGACAGAAGGCACGGATGAGATTGTGGAACAGAATGTTAATCAGTGCTACAAAAGTGTCGTCTTGTTAATTGATGGTGAAAAAGATGGGAAGTGGGATAGACAAGCATCCTCGTATCAAACTTATCTTAAACTACACAGAATTTGCAGGGCAGTGAGATACCACACAGGGAGGAGGGGCTGGGGTAGCAGGGCTTAAAGTTCATCACGGGACCCTTCCTGTGACATTGTGCCTCAATAACGACGTTAGAACTAGCCACAGGTACCAAGAGCCCAGATCAATTCAATCTAGTCAGGCATTCTAAATCAATGGACCCCATTCATGTTCAGAGTAGGTTGGTATATGTTAATGAGTAGTGAACAGGGAAAAAGGCTTTATTTAAAAATCAACATAACCTCAACAGACCAGCCCTTCAAATCGAAACTAGCTTGTTTTGACTCCAAGAATATCCTGTGGAACCTAGCTGGGATTAGAGCTAGACGGGGAGGGAGGGACAGACAGAGCAAAATAAAATGGGCAGAATATCCTCCTCATCATCAAGTATGCCAGAGCATTCTGTCCCCCTCCTAAACAGTGTGACACATCTATTGTTGTAGCCAGGGGCTGTTGAAGAGTTGACTGCATTGATCATTCTGCTCTCGAGGGACATAAGCCGCACATGCACAGTGGGAGCCAGAGATTTGTAAACATAGCTTCCAGTAGCGGGAAATAAAATGAGCTTAATTGACGATTTTAGCACAGACGGCTGCTCCGCAATGCCTCAAAATTTGGATCACGCAAACCTGGAGGGAAATTACAAGTGGAGCGGCTCTGCATAGGCGCGGTGGATGGAATAACTGTCTGCCAAGTTTTAACTTCTTAAAATTGGCTATAGATCCTGCCTGATCTTTAAAACAAGGGTCAACGTGTGAACCTTAGCTTTGCATTATTAGCCCGGGCCTAGAGTACTTGCTGAATTTGCAGAAAATACTGGGGTGGGAGACAAGCACATTAGCGCTCTAATCCAAAGCTTTAATTAATCAATCCCAGCCTTTACCCCACCACCCCCCCCCCCCCCCCCCCCCCCGACAAATTGATAAATGTTTATACGGCAATATTAAGTACATGAAGTTCAATACGCCGCAAATAGTGTGGCCTACCCATGAATCCGTCATGTCTTTCATTTAATATTTGACTTTAAACTACCAACGAATCCTACCCATATACATAAGAAGACATCTGAACTGACGATGCAAAAAGACCAGTTTCAGTTTGGATTGAGAGTTGTGCTAATGAAAATGTAAGTTTGGATGGAAAACTTTTGACCAATGTTTTCCATCTCACCAGCTCAGCGTGGACATGGCCAGAAATGGATGACCCTTTTAGTGAAGTGCGTGTGTGCGCATGTACTTGGTCCCATTATGGTGTGGATACATAAATCAGAAAATATGCTAGAAGAATAACTGGCCATGGTTGAAAACCACGCTGTGTAAGCAAGTGCATGAGTGTGAGTGTGAGTGTGTGTGTGCAACCCGAAAACGATCCTTTTCCGTTCATTAAGCTGCTTAATTGGGGGAAAAGCTGAAGGAATGCCAATATGCACCTGCAGTTTCCCAGCTGTTTAGATGACCTCTCTCTTCCGCCCACTCTCACACACACAAAAGCTGTACCATATCAATCATGAAGCTTGGCTAGAAAGCCTTAACTTGCATCAGAGATAATATACAAGCATTTCTGCATACCATTATACATGCACCTGATCAGGGCTTTTACATAGGATATCTGATGCAATAAAAATGTGAAATATAGCTTCACTAATATGTGTTCACCAATAGGAAAAAGATCCAGCATCATTTGACTTCAGCCACCACTAGTGGGGGTCGAGACCCCAGGTTAGGAACCAAGAACAGCTCTAATTTTTCCACAAACAAAGACCCTTCCAGTGTATCTAGGAAGATAAACAGGATCCATTATTATTTTTACCCAAGTGTGTAATTTGAAGATTGACGGTTCTCTGCAACTCAAGACTGAGAGACTAACGTCGAGAAGAGAGGTTTCAACATTCCACATGGATGGATTCTCTATGAAATCTGACGCAGCAACTAATAGGTGTGCAAACTGGCCAAACCCCAAATAGCAGGGCCACATTTACTGACGCATTACCAAATCCCCATGATTCACAGAGCAGAACCAATGCAGACCTCACCACAGCTGAAGCAGCTCTGTGTGAAAAGAAACAAACTGATCCCAGGAAACGGTAAAACCACATGTAGGGGCTTAACAGAGGATGTAAAGGAGAACTCTGCTCGGACAAGAAATAATAAAGGAAAAATTCCTAGGTGTCATTTGAGCCAAGATATTCACCGAGATACTTAAATGAAGTGATTAAGCCTAAAATGAAGTGATTAACTTTGTAATTGATTGAGATTTCAAAAGTCATACATTGAATTTGTACGACCGAGCATGTAATTCCCCCTGCAGAGTTCACCGGTGTTGGATCTGTCTCCCAGTTCTGTTGGACGGACGGCATTGTCCCAGAGGTTGAACTCCACTGCGGCTGCCCGCTGTGTTCAGGGGCCCAATCTGTCATCAGGCTGGTCACAGTGATCCCTGCTGATTAATGCCATCAGCTTAAGACTCGCTCCCTCATTACCATGGCAATACCCTCTCTGTAGTGTGCGGCAACTGGAGGAGCTGGGCCCCACTCTAGGCTCCCCGAGGTGATCCATCAGGGGAAATTGACTGGCAGGGGCCCAATGTCGGGGACACGGAACGGGTGGCTGGCGGTCAATGAAATTCACTTGAGGATTGGGGTAAAACAATGATGTTCTGGTGTGGGGGAGGGGGGGAAGGGTCGGGAGAGAGACGGATTCACGAGTGCATGCGCACAAGCGTGTGTGCATAAATAACCCAGGAATGCGCAAATAAAACCCATCCTTCAGGACCCATCCTTCAGGTGCGGTCAGTGCACAGTCTACACATCTGCCAAATAAAGAAATGATTATCACATTATTATGGAAATTTAGCAATTAGTTCTTTGTGCAGGGAATGGTCAGGTTAAATGCTTTTCTATTCTGAAAAAGGATCTAATTGTAAAAAGTTATTTTTGGAAAATAAACTTTTGGAAAATACACACACACACTCCAATAAACAAGCACCTGACACCCGGGCAAATAATGCAGACGGGTAGAGCCCAACTGTCTGCATCCAGATGCTAAGTGTGTGTGCACTGCCCCCCTCACCCCAGAACCCATCGATCAGTGCCAGAGACATCCCATCTGAATTCTTTAGGAGCTCTGACGCCTATGTGGGGAATGCCTCTGTAACCCTCCCCAGAGGGGGGAGTCCTCTATCTAGAGACACAACATCACCCGACACCCTGGATCCAGTTTTTCTCCCCCACTCCGGGCCTCTAACTGCACGAGGCATCTTCGGCAGTGTCGGTTGATGGATCATGCTGAGCAGAAAAAAGCCAGAGGACAAGCCGTTTCTAATGGTTATGGTAATTCAAACATTAGCCGTCTACGCCGGGTGCATTGCAAATGATCTGACATTTTTATTACATTTTAGGCGCCGGCATAAAGCCTGAAATACCCTCAATCATTCAGTTCCTTGTGATCAAATTACCTGGCATGATCATAGAGCCCCTGGGGTTATAACAGAGTCAGATACACAAATAAGGTGTGCACCTAGAAAAACCAAATAAAACGTCAAAGGCAAAATGATGAAGCAGGCTGCATTAACAAACTAAAGAGATGGTTGAGGTCAGAGATCATCCATTTTGTGCAAAGTCTGCATTCCAATAACCTCTAATTGGTCACCGTCACGTCCACCAAGACCCTTAAAGCAAGGAGTAAAGCTGACGCCAATACGGTGCCTTGCAGATATTCCCTTCGCCTAGACTCGCCCGGTTGGTTTGCCCGTCGTGGTCAAGGTTAAGCCAGGGAGGAACAATAGAAGCAGGACTAAGCTAGCTATTAAGGGGCCATTAACCGAGGTAATTACACTTGACACTGGAGCCTTGCTTTCACCCTGCTGGCAGCTTCCTAAGGACTCCCTTTGTCGAGGGCTTACAAGGAAACCTTTTCACCGATGCACTGTTCGGAACATTTCGCAAATGTCGTTGTGTCCCTAAAAACCATCAAAAAGGAGAGCGACCATGCCATTGCTATGGCATCAGCAAGTGTAGTGAGCAATGAAGTGGTTACCCTTTATGTATCGGCAGACAGCGTGGCATTTTAATGCGGTAAGGCCTTGGTTCCCTGGGACTGGAGCCAGCACATTCTCCTCTGTCGTTGAGGAGAGCATGTCTGATAGTAAGGGTGTGGAAAGTGGTCCGGGGGGGGGGGGTCAGCAGCCTAGGTGGCAGGACCTCCGTGAGAGCAGTGTAAACACTGGGCCACAGTCGCCGCCACTGAATAAACCATGGAGCAGATTCAATCTACACTCGGGCTGTACCTTTGTGTTTGCGTTAGCCAGGTGTCCCACCTTCATCTACTACATGTGTACTGTGTGTGGATGCAGATATGCAGCCCTGTACAAAATCCTGTGAAAGCACATTCTGCTTGTAGTAAGACACGGTGTGCGTGGGTGGCAGCAATGCCGTTTGCAAAACACAGTACATCCCGGTAACCTTTTAATATAAAACAGTTTAATTTAAATGAACGATAGGAGGGTTAATGCTAGTCTCAATGCCGAATGCTGTAACATCCTTTTGTGACTCACAGGACAACCTCCACTCAGCATGCATGACATAAAGTGAAGAATGGCAACAGCTGCACCAAAGGCAGACGTAAAAAACAACTCGGCTTTCACTGAACAAGCTTACATAATACATGTACATCTTATCAAAAAGTGTTCACTCCCAAAGTACCAAACCAATTATGGATTATCTACATGTTTATTACAAACCCAACCCTTTATTACAGCACCCCTTATTGCCACCACTTCGGTGTCTAACCTGCAGCTGACTATTGACCATTGACCTAGCTTCGGAGAGCACTTGGGTATTATTCTGCACGCTCAGCGTCTGAGGCTGATCGGTAAAAGGCTTGGCGACGCGGTCACTCCAGCTTTGGAGGTCTTACGTTACACACACACACACCCCCCCTGCACAAACTCGGTGTTATACACGACAAATGTGATTATGTACACCAAGCGTGTTGTGCAATCAAACTAGATTGAAGGACGGACACACACACACACACACACACACACACACACACACACACACACACACACACACACACACACACACACACACACACACACACACACACACACACACACACACACACCTTATATGGTGGTCTTTCTCGTAAGGAAAGACCACACCGTCTTGAGATACATGATGCAAAATGCGGACCACATTTACACCCACCTTGATGGGGCCTTCATCCCACTCCATGCTAGCAGGTCATAAACCAGCGCGCAGCTGGGCACATGAAACTGTTTAGCGACTGTTAGTTTCATGGGGTGCCGGGGCTTGGGAGTGTGTGTTTGCTTAAAGGAGCTTTATTACTGACTGAGCAGTGATGAGGCTGTTTTGACAATGAAATCCCCGGGGGGAGGGCTTAGCACCTGTTGTTGGTTTGCATATCTCCCTCTCTTTCTTCGTCTCTCCCTCTCTACGAGACTAGGTCAGAAGAATACGGGTGGGAAACTAAGCGGTTGTGTGTGTGTGTGTGTTTTCAGTCCTTTGAGCAGTTTGTTTATTAAAGTTTTGCCATGAATTATACATAAAATTAGTTTATTGAAGGAGTCTGGGCAAGATTACTGCTTTAAATGGGATGGCTTTAATGTGTAACTGGGGTTCCTCAAAGCTTCAAACTGTGCAAATAGGGCGGGGGGCGGGGTGGGGGGATAGTCAATTCAAACTATTTTCTCATGTCACGAGAGAATGAGAGGCATGTGCACTAACCCAACCAGACTTACGATATACCTATGAAAATAAATAAGCTTGACCCTATTCTGGTCCTTATCATTCAATCCTTTGTTCAAACAGGAATGTTGTTTCTCAAAGCTGGTCACCTGGTGACTGGCCCATTTGGGCATCGATCGACATAATGGCAAAGAATGAGGCTAGGCTAGCCCGGGCCTGGCCAAAGATGCGGGTACAGTGATAGCAGATCATGTTGCATAACAGTAGCCCCCCTTCAGCAAAATGATTAAATTCCACCCTCCGCCGCAGTCATTATCGACACAACTATACAGCTCGGAAAAACGCCAATAAGCATCAGGCTCATTGGGTTGATCCGCCTCCTCTCTGCCTGCATAAGTGGCCTGCCTTCGCATGCATAAACCTCAGCAACAAATTAGTGAAGCATGCACATGGCGAATCTTAGAGCCTTGAGGTTGAATACGATTACATTCACCCAGCAACAAACCCACTCATCAAGGAAAAAAGTACTGCACCAAATCAACCAATCAAATTACATCTCCGGAACATCCTGCTGGTTCCCATAGGGCGGGCCGGAGGAAATCGACAGGCAGATGCTCTAACCAGCAGAGGTCACCGAGGGTCAAGCGGCTCCATTATGAGAGGACAAGAGGGGCTGTTTGTTCACGACCCTTTAGCTTCTGATCCGCGGTGGGCTTAGAAAGGAATGGATCCAAGCTATTTAAGCCCCTAGGCTACAAGCGGGACTACACAACAACGCCTGTTGCGCTCATAAAAGTGTCTGGGGGGGGGGGAGATCAGTCCATATCCAATTAGAGATTGGCAATAGCCAAATGAGCCGCACCAGCCCAAAGAAAAAGTCAGGGTTTTTCTTTCTTCAAAGAGGGAGGACTGCATGACTCATGAAAAGCGAGGAAGCCGTGTGAGGAGCCGGGTAGAGAAAGGACTGCTTAATGACCAAGACGTCCGATGACATCACATGGCTGAGTGTACGCCCGGTTTTCCAGCAGCAAGGCGCGGAGCGGGCCCTCTTTTTGGCTCTCATTTACCGTGTTATTAATAGTTGCGGCGCGGTGGTAATGGCAGCGCTAACCTCCATGATGTAAAATGTCACGATAATGATAAAGAACACGCCCACACGTTTCCAGGGAGGCCGTCTGGTCCACGCGAGCAGACCGCAGGGCTCACTGCTGCCAACGCACACGCACCCCTCTATTACCGGGAGGAGTGCCGCGCCGAGTTCAGGAGGACTGGAAGGAAATATTAGGATTGCTTGGGCGGAAACTCTCAGACAGAAAGTGCAACACAATATCACAGCTTCGAAACGGCCAAGATCTTATTTTGTGGCGTGTTCCTTGTTTTTACTGAATAGTTCCCCCAGTGTGTTCCCGCCGTACATATATCTTTTATCCATGTAAAATGACATTGTACCGGATATAATGAGAATATGTCATTCATTCAGACTACTTTAAACAGACATGTGTAAAACAGGAGATATGTTTTATTGTCTCTCCTCAGTAGACCAGCCGGTTTGGATTCCTACTGTTCAGTCAGACGATTCAAGTGGAAAGGAAGGGAGAATGAGAGTTCAGAACTCTGCAAAGCGACAGCCGCTTCCCCACAGGGCTATTCCATCAACACAGAGGCTGAGGGTCATGGGACCGCACTACCCTTAGACACACAGAGCCCATTATCGGGCCGAGATGGAATGCAGGCAGAAGTTAGCCTGATGCCACACAACATGTGTCCGACAGAGCCCTCCCCCCCCCCATCCCTACGTTCCCCAGCGGTGACGCGATCACGCAGGCTATCCACACACGTACACACGCGCTCACACAAACACCAGTTGTTCAACTACAAATTGGATTAGTGTGTTGTTTCCCCCTTATAGTGAGTCACGTCTTCCTTTTCCCTCCCCCACGGAGAGCCAGCCTAAACCCCAACATATCAGACACAGCCTTCCACCCCCTCCCCTCCAGACCAGCCAATAGAGCTCCTGTTGCAAAACCACTAAAGTTGGGAGGGGAAGGTGAAAGAAGTGCCAAAGCTACTAATCCTACGGGTATTGAGTGTCTGGGCTAGGCTGCAGTGAGGGTTGGGGGTAGTGGTGGTTTTGGGGGGGGGGGTCTATACATCATGTAAGCCTAGTCACAGTTCAGGAGGTTCCGGAATTCCTGCTCAAATGGAGTAGAGGAGGGCGAGCAACGGGAGTCTATAAAACACGCCGTCCTGTTGTTTTGCTTCCAGCGCCGTTCCGACGTGGACACGGAGGGAGAAGGGGGAGAGCAGGGAGTCGGGTTCTCCGAAGATGGCTGAATGTCAACGGCTATTATTAGCCACCCACACACACACACACACACACACACACACACACACACACACACACACACACACACACACACACACACACACACACACACACACACACACACACACACACACACACACACACACACACACACACACACACCTCAAAGATCATCAACCTCTGACTGAGCCTTTGTGAGGAATGACCTTTACCAAAAATAAAACTCTCCCGACACACTGGTGAGCTCACCCTGGCCAGACTAATCAAACTTTAAAACATTCAGCCTTATGGGATAAGCAACGGGGACATTTGTTCAGACGTCACCTGCTGACCGATAAGCATCAATATTGCAGGACTTTCCCAGGTTGCTACAAGTTGAGTGAGCAGAAACCGGTGCTTTGCATAATCTCTTGGATAGCGTTGAAATCTACACACTCAACTTTCACACAGAAACCAAATGGGTGGTTAAAACTATGGACCAAGTCAAGATAGACCGCAAAAGTCTAAAGCAAACTTTGGACACAGTAAACACTTCCAATTGACACAAATCATAGGCCTCAACACAGCCACCCCTCTACAACAAGATCCTGCCTGAGGAGGAGAGAGGTTAAGAAAGGATTTTCCCATTGCAGGAGTACACTCCGAACCAAGGAAATCCAGGCCGTTTGAGGGTTTTGAAGCCGGCCTGGGTGGCATGGAGATCTGGTTGAGCACTAGAGCTCGAGCAGCTCTCCTCCTGGGCCGGGAAGAAAGTGTGAACCCCTAGCGGTGGGCTCCACTACCCTGATGTCTGTCTTAGCATGGGTAGATTGGAGAGGAGGGTGTGTGTGTGTGTGTGTGTGTGTGTGTGTGTGTGTGTGTGTGTGTGTGTGTGTGTGTGTGTGTGTGTGTGTGTGTGTGTGTGTGTGTGTGTGTGTGTGTGTGTGTGTGTGTGTGTGTGTGTGTGTGTGTGTGTGTTTATGGTGGAACTGGGACATTCTGGGCGACACGGAAACACAATACGAGGCATAGAGAGACGTAGAAAGCGAAGACGATACGGAGGGGATTGTAAAATACAAAAGCCCACACACATTATCCAACTGTGGCCTGGCCAGCGACCCACTTGGCTCTCTCTACGAGCTGACTGAAGAAGAGATGCATAGTGATGCCCAACAGACTTCGTAACCCGACTCCAACCAGTATTTCCATTATATGTAAAGCAGAGTGGGATGTAAAAAAAAGAAAATAGCCAGGCCAGACTGCCACCACCAAAAGAGGTTTGGGGTTTGACTTGACGGCGCCACACAGCTCGACGTGTCCGCAGCGGTTTGCTTCTCCTGACGTGATGCGCTTCATGTTCCGAAGTCTTTCGCTGGGGTTTCCCCGTACCCCTGCTGGCCAGCCAAGCATCCACGCCAAGAGAGATGATATGACTCCGGGAAGGGAGTGATTTGGACACATCGGCCCCGTTTAGGAAGAGCTTCTTTTCAATAATAAACGAAAGAGCAAACCTCAAAGAGCTTTGATTGAGCGTGTGCAGTGTGAGGGTGCCAGAACGGCCGGTGACCCCAAGCAATCTGGAGGCGGACTTTGTTTAGCCGGGCCGGGTGCCAAGCGACTGAATCAACATGACAAGACTGGGGGTCGGAGTGGTGGTGGAGGAAAGGGCTTATCTTGCCTGGAGATCAAACATCGCCGGCTCTCAAATGGGGCGGGAGTGAGAGGGCCGAGTAATGAGCCAGCAAATGCACCTTAACGTACCACCGATAAACCTCATGTAACTTCTGCCCAAACAAAACCAACAAACAAACCACTAAAGCCTTTTGCGTGTAGCAGCAAGTCCCACAAGGACTTACTACATCCAGAGAAGAACTCACCAGACGACGTCTCCAAGGCTAAACCCAAGAGCTACTATCAATAAAGCAGCCTTTTCGGGATTCAAATGTATGAATACCAGGATAGCTGGGGAAAACAGGTCTGTGCGGTTAAGACCGTCCTTGCATTAGCCCTCTTTTGAACGTGATCCCCAGCATTGTTTAACAAACCCATCTCACAAAGATACAAAGGCGGGAGTCCATTCTGGCCCCGCCCTACACCAGTGAGCAGGTGGGCTGCATGTGCAGTAAATGTGTACCTAGCACATCCTCCATCCATCAATGGGAACAATGCAGGACACATGGAGGCACCAGGAGAGCCCAGGGTACGAGGCGTCCGCCTGCAGCACCAGCTGTGTTTGCCTTACCAATAGGCGCTCGGTTGTAAGTGGGACCTTATGGCTACTGGACTCGTGGAAGTAGCGGAGATCAATCACAATTACTATTGTTGTTTTGCTTGACTTGTAAGTGTGCGCTCCGAGCCGAGAGAGAACATTGATTTGATTGTCTTTCACATCAATGCAGACGTTTGGACGTCTTGTGTCACGGCACTACATGTGCTGACCATTTTTACTTTAAAAAGGAATTACACAGATGCATAGTGACTTGTGTTTTTTGGGTTTTTTAAGTGCATACCCATGTGAATAGCATGCAGCATGTCAAGCGAGACGCAACTTGACTCCGTCCGGCTCTTGCTCATAATCAAAGGCTCATCAGGGATAAGCAAAGAGGAGATAATGTACCAAGGAGAATTTGCTTTGAGCATAAAGGATCAGACAGACACACAGACACGCATCCCTAGGCTACAAAATAATAATAATAATGCTTCTTGCTTGTCAAAATGCCAGGCGTCATGTTGATCAACGGAGGCGCAGGGAGAATAATTATATTCTATTCCATTCCATTGTTCATACATCTGAATTAACGTACTGTGGGGTGTCCATCCAACAACTCATCAATCATGTGAATTCTGCTGAGGCGGCACCTTTACCAGACTGAATTATTATACATTGTCAGCCATTCACGATTATTGCATCCAGCGAAATTGTTACCATGGGTACCGTTAATGTCCCGTCTCCTAGTAACCGTGTGATTTATACGGCCTGATGATGGTAATGCTCATTGCCGGTTAGCGCACGTCTGTTAGCCTACACACATGTGCCTGGTGCATGGAAGACCTCCGGGGTCTATGTGCCGACCGGTCGCTTCGCGGGGGTTAATAGGAGCCCAACCCAAGAAACCCAGCAGCCTGGCAGCACTCCAACGCCTCCCTTCCTCCCCCTGTTCACCTGCTCTCACTGCAATCTCTCGCTTGGTAGGGCTGCTGCTGTCGGTTAAGCTCACCTCTGCCATTTAATCTTTGTTTTCTGCACTGAACCACACAGGGCGTTCGGCGATACGTGACCCCCCCCCTCAAAGGAAACACAATTTAATTAGGACCAGAGCATTAATCTCCATGCACAGCCCGCCCGGGTTTGTGTCTGTTTAAAAGGGGTGACTACAGGCTGAACGTGCGTGAGCATATCAGCTCCGTCACAAACAGGGTCCAGGCTTCGCCTTCCGGCAGGAGCGGGGTTTTCTGTTTTTGTGCAGCAAAGCACATCAGCTGTCTTGTGTGGTTCAGATTAGTGCCGCTCACTGAACAAATAAAAGTGGATGTTCTTCTAAATTCACCACCGATGAATTATGCAGTATGGACTCCTTTGGCGGCTTTTTCTGGGGTTCAATATATCTTTGTTTCTGGCCCAGGAGCCGCTATAAAACAGACAAAAGTACAGGAGCAGAAGTGGCCTCACCAAAACGAGTGCCAGGAGGGCATGCTGGATAACGGTATATCTCAGAATTCACTGACACACACACACACACACACACACACACAGAAACACAAACACACCCACACACACACACACTGAAACACAAACACACTGACACACACACACTGTGGTTGCCAGTGAGAAGTAGAGGCGGCCAGGAGGCTGTCAGCAGCCCGGCTTTGCCTTCACCTTCTTTTTATAGACGCTACTCCAGACATCGCCGCCCATAGTGCCATAAGCACACTCCAAACAACCAAAAATACAATCCCAGCCACAGCTGGAACAAAATAGAAACACACAAACAGCCGTCGGCCTGGCTAGATAGACGGTAGGCTAGCAGGAAAACTTGAGCATGGTGAAAGAACCTGAGGAACTAATACTTGAAAATAATAGAAACTGCATCATAGACAAAAACAAAGAACAATACTGTAAAAAATCTACTGCCCAATCGAGACAGCTCTGCAGACTACGGCTAGCGGAGGCTGGTGGGACAACAGTGCAGTGCCTAGTCAGCGATGTGGACCCCCCCCCCCCCCCCCCCCTCTGCAGAACCTCTCCACCCAGAGACATTATAAAAGCCTTGTTCCCTACTTACGGAATGTGACAATGAGCCCAGATGTTATCCTTGGCTGATCCCACGCATGCGCCACCTTATATGGAGAATAATGTGCCGGAGAGAAGACGTGAAACATTGGCGTTTCTCCGCTAGTGCGCTTGCACTTCAGAATTAACGATGACAGATATTACTGCACTGTTTTCACACGGGGCCGGGGAGCAGAACAATTCGAGGCCTCTGACTGTACTTGGCTTGTAGTCACACAATACAGAGAAGCATAACTTTCCCTTCAACTTAAATGTATTTGCTTATCCAAATGTCTCTGATGGCCATGAATGATGTTAAGCAACATGGACCAAATAATAAACTGTTATCTGTTGCCAACTGATTAAAGTTACGAAAGACCCTCACGCAGAATTAGAGGTGTGATGATTTGCAGAACTGTAATTAACAATTTCCCTGAGAGGAGCATTTTCAGAGTCAACACCGAACGTATTGTGCCACTGGTAAACAAACTTAAATAGACAGCCAAAAGCCAACATCCACACGAGAAGGTAAACGTACGCTGTCTGCTTACTGACAACTCTGGGCAGTCTAGTCGGCTCAGAGTCTTTCCCCCTCAAGCCCTCATCTCAGCCGAGTCAGAAAACAAAGCATTGAAAACAGAACGTTCCTCGTGGTCGGGCATTTTGAAGGAGAATAGGAGGCAGAACCACAGAGACCAAGGCATGTATGCTGCTGCATGCCCGCCAACCGACCCTGATAGAAGCAGTTGTTTTCAAAGAACAGGGCTCACATATTGGAGGCAAAACGGGCCGGTCATTACACAAGCCAAACAAAACATACCCCTCTATTCATATAAATAAACATCACACATACTTGTGCAGACCTCTTCAACTATTCCTTGCCTTCTTTGCAAAACAAAAATGATCATTGTTCCAGAATCTTTAATAATGGCTATTGCCATTGTATGCTTTATACACTGCAGTGTTGACAGAGTTGTAAAAGTTAATCTTGTTCCTAAAGTTCTGTCTGTAATCACGAATTATACCCAGGCTCTAAACAGTCCTTAGACTGATAAATGACCAGGCTGGCCGGGAACTCGCCAGGTCAAACATTAGCTTGTGATTTTATTAGGGGGTGTCGGGCAAGAAGAACCGTCAAAATTGTATTTCAGGGCGGGGCCTGGTGGTTACCAGGGAACGGGGCACTGGAAGCCAAAAGGCATGCCATGGTCCTTCCTCCCTGTTTCCCGGACTCTTGTTTGCTCTCGCCAGGCCCTTAACCCCAGGGGGTTCCTGGGGCCCTTTTGTTGTCTCTGTGTAGCAAGAGAGGCCCTCCACCTTAGCAGACAGCTACAGCACTCCCACCAACACACAGCAAAAGGAGGCCCAGGAGTTAAATCACCCCTTAAGTAACATCAGCAGAACACACCCCAACATTTACTGGAACGTCCATTACTGCACTTCTCCAGACTCATAAATCTGTATTAAAAAAGGAGTACAATAACAACCTGCCTATCACTGCTGCGTACAACGTGTTGGACATCTATACACTATTAATGAGTTTCACTAGGTGTACTTGCATTGATCCATTGTGTCAGTACCAGAATGAAAACTAAATTATTCAACACTGGCGCGCTTTGAATTAGTATCCTCAAAGGGAGGTTGGAGTTATGTGATATTATGATGGACGTCCGTAGACGGTGGAAGGGCACATTACACACAAAACATAAAAAAAAAAAAATCTATTTACTAAGTAAAGTCTGAGAGATTTATGACCAGGGTCATATTTAATGTCAGATGATAAGACTACAAAGGCGTTCATCTCGTCGCGGTCTATCTTTTCTTGAGTGAGGGGGACCCCCTTAAAATGCCTTGCTATTTGTTTTACAATAGGCCAGAGTGCACTGAGTTGTATGGGTATTCTAAGCTCATTAAAGCCGACCAGGTTATTTTCCATGCAATTTCATTCCAATTTGATCCTTCTTCTCATTTTTAAAAAATGTGTTAACGTGCACGCTCTGCTGCAACTTAATGGAAATCGAAATACAATGAAATTCATTTGTTCATTAATACTAACTTTTGTTCTCCAGGAAAATATACAAAGCGAACGTTTTTAATGCACGTTGTTAAAATACCTGTTTCAGAATTCACACACACTGAATCAATACGCACACTGACAACATTCAGAATCCACACACACACACACACTCACACACACATGTAGAGACGCTTCTTTGATTTGACTAAAACAAGTTATACCGAGCGAGCACCTACCGGTTAACGTCCGTTTTCTGTCGACATCGCCAAGTTTGACTCGTTGTTTTCCAGTTTCTTTTGAATCCCGAGTATGTATTTCTGTAAGGTTTACGCGAATATTTTGGAGTAGAGCGGAGCGGTGTTCCCCGGACGCGGCGCCAGACCCTGTGGGCTCTTCCCAGACAATGTGGGGTTAAACTCCTCCTTCCAAAAGACTCAGGAATCACGGAGCCATTTAAATGTCCCGAGTGTAGATTCTTCTCAAATCTGGCGTTATTTTACCTTTAAAATATCGTTTTTATTTTATTTGATCTTAGTTAACTTTCCAGGGAAACCTAAATAATGTCCGTATACTTTTTTCATTTTTTTCTTAACTCTATAGTTTGTTTTTGCATCGGTTTTTTTTTAATCTCATTTGTTTTTTCTCATTTTTGTATGCTTCATGTGCTTTAGCAATGCAATTGTACATTTCACATGCCTATAAAGCCGTTTGAATTTAATCAAACTTAATTTGGAGAACCACAGATCTTTCAATCCAGGTCAACCTGTCCTGTACCTTCACATGGGCAATCGAGTAAACATACTGATCAATCTCCTCCCTGCATGGTAATTCTTGTTGTGTTACATTCTGGTGCGTTGTGCATCTTGTCTCCCAGCCCGGTCTAATCTGCATATCAGCCTCTTTTCAGGTGTTGTCACCGGGCCTGAACAAAGATGCTATCTCTCTACATTGAATTAGTAGCAGCAGCCACATACTGTATCACCCTGCTAGCTCCACAGTAGACCTGTATCCCCCCCCCTGCAGAGCCTTTAGCAGTAGGCTACACCTTGAGTAATGGCTCCTTAGCACGTAAGAGAGGATTGGCTATACTAGGGTGTCGAGTATAGCGTTTGAACAAGGGTACAGTGTCTCTACTTTAATACTTTAGGGTCATGTTGTCATTTAGTCCTTCCATAGTACACACAAGGTGAAATAGTTGACAACAAAACCTTCGCCATCAAGGCTTTGCTTGGAGTTAGCATTATCTCAGCAAGTAGTAAGAAACAGGTGGAACGCAGGTTAAAAGAGATAGAAGACCCATAGTCTCCACTAGAACAGCCCCATATGGCTACCGCATACCAAAACGAGTTGAACTCTATTGTCTCTCAAGGATATAAAGTCATTCTACAATTTACAATTTACCAATCTACAATTGAATGACATACATAGGCTGCACTATTCAAAGGTTCAGGTAAGCAAAATGCATCCAAACGGCTCGTTAATTTTGCCCCAAAGCCAATTCTGGACCTCTTTATTCGACTTGATCTCCAAGGCATTTGATGATTTGTGGGGGCCTGACTCACTAGGAGCCATTTTTTGATTCACGGTGGACATTATGCCAAATCCAGGGGAGAGACAAATGGCCAGTGTATCAGGAATCTGTATCAGCCAAAAAAGGGATAGAAATTTTGGAAAACTGAGGCTCTGCAAACATGCCGGTGAGGGAGCTGGCCGAAACCGTCCACGTGGGGAAGCTTAAATTGAAAATCAGTGGAAGCAGAAAAGCCTTTGATACAGCATGGGGACCTGTGCTGGATTACTGTAAAGATCAGAGAGTCTGAGAGCATGGTATTAAGTCAGGACTATTGATCCAGTAATAAAATCGCCTGTGTGAATGTGTGCACTGTATTATATTTACTGATTCATTTTCCTTGTATTTTCCGACTTGTTTATGCTGCGTTATAGCTGTACCGTTCAATATTTATGTGAGCTGTCATCATGTAGTCGAAACGCATCTTTATGGCGCTGTTTCTTTGTGCTATGTCTGTCATGTTTCGTTAAAAAAATTAGAAAACAGATGTATACTGGCAACATAGCCAGTTATATCTTGCAATAAGAAATACTGTAGAATAGTTTGGCACAGATCCACATCCAGTGGTATCTTGTCAAATTGAATATGGTGGAACAGTATTCTGGATAATTATGGACATATGGAGGGTGTGTGTGGGGGTGCCTTTCACCTGATAGCCCCCAGCAGCCCTGGCCACTGTGCCTCTCATTAGGGGGTTAATTAGATCAGACATCGGACATCCTGCTAACCATCAGCCCCCATTGTCAGCCCGTGACAATAGAGCGGGATAACCCTGATCTGCTGCGGTCTTCTATGGTGTGTGTGTGTGTGTGTGTGTGTGTGTGTGTGTGTGTGTGTGTGTGTGTGTGTGTGTGTGTGTGTGTGTGTGTGTGTGTGTGTGTGTCTGTGTGTGTGTGTGTGTGTCTGTGTGTGTTGCGGTGAGGTTGTGCCTAAGCAAACCTAATGGCAGACCTATGCCTTAGGTGGCATACTATGTTGGGAAACACCATGGTAATGGACGCTATAAAAAAAAAAAACGATAGTATGGTTCCAAAGAAAAAGGACGCGTCGACAGTTTAATCGCAATAGTGGTGGGGAGCAGAATGATGAATGGAAAAATAATCTAACCCAATGGCATGCTCAGCCAGCATTCCTCTCTTTCTGCTGATGCAGGAATACTATATGGACAGGTGACACACATATACGCACCTAATGAGATGACATACATTGTACACACATGGCAACACACAAAGCGAGGTACTTGGATTCATTTCTCTCTCTCTCTCTCTCTCTCTCTCTCTCTCTCTTTCTCTGTCTCTCTCTGTCTCTCTCTCTCTTCCTTTGTGTCTCTAAATCGCATCCAGCCTATGCCTCACCTCGCTGCTTTGTTCTAGTCATAGTAGCCCCAGTACAACCAGGTCGTCATGGTAATTATACCAGCGTGCGTTAAAATGGAGAGAGGTGGAGGGTGAAGGATGGCGGGTGAGGGGAGAGTGTGTGAGGTGGGTGGGTGGGTGGGTGGGGTGTAGGTAGTGACTGCTAAGTGATTTTTCACCCTTCTCGGGGAGAGGCTGTCTTTTGTATAGTTGCGATCCGATCCCAGTCTCTCATTACCGGTGATGCTAGGTGCTAGCCTGTTCGATGCGTAAATCCGTCCGCGCACAGTTGTCATGTGTGCTCCTTTCTTAGGCAGCGTTGCGGCGGCCTTCCCAGTGGACGGTAGAAGGAGCCCTCACATGCAAGGCTTTTGTGTCACAGGCTGAGGTGAGACAGGCTTTGTGGCCCAGAGTGAAAAAGGCTTTTGTAGAGTGATACAGGCTTAATGCAGACTTGGTCTAATACAGTGAGACAGGATTGGTGTAATACAGTGAGACAGGCGTTTGTCTACTACAATAGGATATATATTGGTGTAACACAGTGAGACAGGTTTTGGTTTAATACAATGAGACAGGCTCTCTCTTCTTCAGTAAGACAGGGTAGGTCTAATGCAGTGAGACGGGCTGTCTTGTACAGTAAGACCGGCTTGCTATAACAGAGTGAGTCAGGCTCTGTCTTCTATAGCAAGACAGGCTTAGTATAACAAAGAGAGACAATGAGACATGCTTAATCTAATACAGTGAGACAGGCAGTCTTGTACAGTAAGACAGGCTTCGTTTAACACAGTAAGACAGGCTGTCTTCTGCAGTAAGACAGGCTTGGTATAACACAGTGAGAGAACCCCCTTCTCCTCCGTCTCTCTGAGCCCAGATCAGACTGGGGCTGTAGGTTGGTTGTGGTTGCCGAGAAGATAGCCAGGTTGTTTTTTTTGCCTGCTTTTCACGTGGCTTCATTTTTAATCCCAAGGACAGGGTTGTTTAAAGGTGTGTTTTTGTGTGTGTGTGTGTGTGTGTGTGTGTGTGTGTGTGTGTGTGTGTGTGTGTGTGTGTGTGTTAGGAGGAGGGTGGGGGCCGGGAGGGGCAGGGGCGGGGTAGCAGGACTATAATCAGACCCTACCACACCCAGGACAACTGAGCACTTGTTTCCAAAAGAGAGGTGCAGACACAGAAGCATGTTCGCCTGCAGACAGCCACAAAGAGCCCTCTGTCGGCTCTCTCTCTCTCTCTCTCTCTCTCTCTCTCTCTCTCTCTCCCTCCCTCTCTCCCTCTCTCCCTCTCTCTCTCCCTCTCTCTCTCTCTCTCCCTCTCTCTCTCACAAAGTCTCTCTCTCTCTCTCTCTCTCTCTCTCTCTCTCTCTCTCTCTCTCTCTCTCTCTCTCTCTCTCTCTCTCTCTCTCTCTCTCTCTCTCTCTCTCCCTCCCTCTCTCTGCCCACTAGCTAGCCCACCATCTCCCTCTATGAACCCCCGGCGGGGGGAGGGCGATGACGTTTTTGGAGGCGGCGTTCTTTAATTGAACAAGACGGTGACTGATCTTCAGTGATCGCGTGTACAGGATCCTGAGGGCCCCACTAATGACAAATCAATGACGACAAAGAGGCATGGGCCCTGTTTGCCACAGCGGTCGTCTCCTCTGAACTCTGTCACGAGGTCCACTCAGCGACGGCCAGGGACAGCTCTCCAGCACTCATTTACATCCGCACTCTGCCCGATCAATGCTGTGTACCATCGATTGTACATGAGGAGATATACACAAATATTTACGGTTGATATCTGTGGGTTTGTCTCATGTTTTATCATGCTAGACATAGATTGGTGGCCCATCGTACTTGAGTCGTACCTCAAAGGAATTGTGTGTGTAGAGTGTGTGGAGGACGGCTGGTTTAAGCAGCCTCACCTGGCCCAGAGTCAGACTGATTGGAGTCTGGGTCTGGGTGAGGCTGCACACCTGTTACACATTGAGCAATCAAACCAACCTTCTCCACCCACACTCTGGGAGAGATCTCCTTTTTATCATTATCTGCAAACAGTTCAATAAACAGGCTTCCAACACAAATACTCAAACGCTTCCTTGTCTGGATTTGCCCAGTAAGAGTCAGCAATGGGGAGTAGCAGCCACCTGGATCGCGTGTAGCGTGAGACATTGTTACACCTCACAGCAGGGGGTTGAGACCCCTACACACCCAACAGAAGGTGTGTTTGTGGCAGTTCATCTTTATGCTGCTATTTGTAAATGCAAATAAGAATATTTGAGTGAGAAAACTAATTACATTTGTATGTAAAATCAACGTAATACTTCTAATAATAACAATACAAAGGTGTCTGATATCCTGACCCTGTCACCACAGCCAAGGGGAATCTATAAAATAATCGATATAAATGAAATGTCAAAAACAAAACATAAGATATATGGCTTCCACACGCACAGGAGCCATGCATGGGTGACCTAAACCATGTCGCCTGAGCAAGTGAAATGCTCCGTGTCGTGTAACGCAGAGGTTCTAACGGAAACCCCCGGGCTCCACCGCAGGCCGGAGATAACGCCTTTACGCTCGGGCTAACGCATTAGCTTCCTCCCCGCAAGGTCTCATCGCCGCGACGACGTAGGAAACTACGCGTGATGATGGATCAGCCTCGTCCACGCCGGGCCCCATCTCTCAGCGACCCACGGCCTGTCTGCAGCTCTACGCACCATTACAGCCGGGAGGGCGAGAGAGAGGAGGTGTGGATGTGTGTTAGAGAGAGAGAGAGAGAGAGAGAGAGAGAGAGAGAGAGAGAGAGAGGAGGCCAAGACAGAGATTGATCAGGATGAGACACTATGGGTTTTGTGAGAGACAGAGGAAGAGAAAAAAAAGTGAGAGAGAGATCGGGAGAGAGAGAGAGAGAGAGAGAGAGAGAGAGAGATCAAAATAAGACCACATGGGGCTTGCTTGAGGGAGAAAGCGAGTGAGAGAGAGGGAGAGAGCGACAATATGGATGGAATAAAGGGGAACTGTGTTGTTCTCCACAGGGGACAAAAAACACTGAACATCCATGTGAACGAGCAGAGAAAGAGCCTTGTAAGGTGTTATTACTGTACTTACAAGGCTCTGCAAAGGCTTTCACACACTACACTGGTGACGCAGAGCCACCAACAGGTTTCACTTAGCACACTCCCCAAAGTACAGAGCACGGAGAGACGCATGGCTGTGCCTAGAGTGGCCTCAACTCACCTCAAACAACCCATTCACCAGGTCTACATTTGTTCAGAAACCAATAAATGATGCTTGATATATCCGTCTATCAGGGCTCTAAACATAAAATATATAACCCTGGATGTTGGAGTACATTTTTAGGTGAGGTAGCCTACTAGACTGATCTACCTAAACACAATTCATTGTGGACAGATTATATTTGGTCTCTACAATAAAACCTGTATATATATATTGGCACGTATCCATTCCAGTAGATGGGAAAACTCAATGGAAAGATGACATTCCAAGATCGGGCATGAGCATTGTGTTCCACATCAGGTGGTCCAACCCTCTCTGCCACCTGGTTCAAAGGAGAACAAAACCGTCAGCAGAAACAGGTTGGAGCACCAGACAGGACCGAGCGTTCTCAAACAAGCCCCATTGTATAACCGTGGCAGCCCAGTTGTACCGCAAAAAGAACCCAACCCCTCTGTTAAACCGTAACTCTATGCAGGGCGACAGACGTATCGATATGACATATAAAAGAACAAGCTTTAGTATAGTCCAGAAATGTGACTGGGTGATTCATTAAGGGGCCGGTAATCCTATCAATACAACATGCTTCCTCTGTCGAGTCGACTTGTTCCGTTGATGCTGCAAACAACAAAACCATATCTGACGAGGAGGTGTCCAATATAGCCCTTTTCCGGTAATGGATTTTCTCAATATCACCTAGCTCAACTGTAGCCAATTTCCTGACTTAACTTGTCACCCGAAACGCCCTGTCTGCGAAAGATAACCCGCATGAGAGACTCTGCACACAGGGGGATGTCTGCTGTGACAGGCAAGAAAATTGCCTTCTAAAAAAAAAGAGGTAACAACAGCAACCAGGAACCAGTCATCTGTCTGCCACCGGAGTACCAGACACAGACACAAGGGTATCCCAGGTGACGGCTGTCCAAGAGGACAGCGTGAAAAGACGAGGGACTGGGCTGAGGACAGGACAGTGGGGTCCACCCAAACAGTGAATCTGTTTGGGTGATCCAGGCGTGATATCAGCTCTAAGAAGCGCCAGAGATGTCACACGTTACAACCTCTTCAAGTGAATGTGGGTCACGTCTGACAATGACCAAGGTGAGAGTTTGTAGGTGGCTGAATATATCCCGAAAGAGAACAGGAAGCTGTCAAAGTTTTTGGCTCATGGATGGAGAAAGGCGTAAAGGAGGGCTTGGGTCAGGCTGAAGATGAAGAAATTACAATCCTCTTCTCCTCTTTTACCTACGGAATAGCGTGACTCTTCAAAGCCCTTAATGTCACATGGCGTACCAGGTCACATGACCACTTTGCTAGCAAACAACCGGCCATGGAGAACTTAACAAGAACTACCTAAAACTAAGTCTGATTCCAATAAAGGTAAATGCTGTTATTCACTTAAGGCCAGACAGGGATTTGTACTGCAGCGGGATATCTTATGAAATGACTAATGAATAGCCTGGTCTTAATGCCACGTTTGAATCAGAGAATGAGGGATTGAATTATTGACTTACATTTTAATTGAAAACAGTCGTTACAAACCGATAACAAAGTCATTCATTCGAGTCATTCTAGGCAAGTGAGCGGTAACACACTATGTGCAACTCTATCTTCATAAGCTTCCAAGCTTCAAGCAGAAACTTGTGTAAGTCCCAGCACTGTTTTTGAACGCAAACATGGCCCTCTCTAACGTCTCCCATTAGCAGTGAGATAGTCCCCCCATCGAATAAGAGCTCTAAACAGCCTGTAAAACGTATTTCTTTTAGTTTTTCTGAAGGCTAAGCGTTCTTTCACACCGATGCCGAGTGCTGCTGATAAACCCACCTTGTTAAATGCTGAGGAACTGTAAGTCTTTTCATTTCACTTCCCCTAATGAGGAGCACACCCTCTCCTCTCTGGCGACCGTTTCCCACAACAACATCAGCCTCGCTAACTGGTTGCCATGTAACAGAAAACGCTGTCCCGACATAGCCTGGCCCAGTTCGGCCGTAAAAAACAGTCGTTAATGAATGACCAACCAGGACTTGTTAAAGGTGGGAAATACGATACACCCCCACCCTACCTTGCACAGCTAAACACACACACACACACACATACACACACACACACACACACACACACACACACACACACACACACACACACACGCATACACACACACCAACTGATTTGTTTGCAAGGAGCCTGAGAATGTGTGGAAGTTTGTGATGTGTGTAGGGTTTTGTGAGGAGAGAGCAGGGGAACACTTCAAGTTTCACTTGAAGTGTTCCACTACTGAGCTGGATACAGATTAACAATGATGATGTGCGTGTATGAGTGCGTGTGTGTGTGTGTGTGTGTGTCCGTGGCCGTGTGTGTGTGCGTTTGTAAGTGTGTGTATTCAGGTCATGCAAATGCAAACAGTCATGCAAACAATGTGCCTATAAAATGTGAATGAGCTATCTAGTAATTCCGTTTAAGTTTATCTCTAAACTTTATAAGGCAACTGTTAAGGGGAAGGGAAGAACAGTGACAGAGAATATAATCACACCTAGATGTTTTAGGAAATGTTCTAGAATAGCTCTGGAGGAAGACTAATATAAAAAATATTGGAATCTGTTAAGGGGTGAGTAGTAAGACCAACACTCCAACACTCATTTTTGTAATTCCATGTCAACATACTCGACAAGAATCAAAAGCTTTGTCCCAAAGCCCATGTGTGTGATTCGCAGTTAGCCTATTTAGCTAATAATCGCTAAATAGCTGGTCACATGTTAGACGCATTCATTTAGGCTGTGGAATCGGATTAGCTCTCCCAGTGGAAGGTGAGTGTTTGTGTGTGAGTTTGTGTCTATTTAAAAGTGTGTGCAAAATGGAAGCATGTGTGTGTGTGTTAGCTGATAACACAGTGATTGTGTGAAGTCTAAAAGTCTCCTTGAGAAGGGCACAGTAGGTACCTTACTCTGACTGTGTGTGGGATAATCTGTCCCACCTTTCTTGGCAGCAGTTATAACCTCTATGTGTGTGTGTGAGTGCATCGGGGGGTTTTACTGCAGTGGGCGCACGGTTCATATGCGCATGCATGTGTGTGTGTGGCTGTCTGTGCGCAGGTTTGCGTTTGTGTGTGTGTCTGTGTGTGTGCGTATGTGCACACGTGTGTGTGTGTGTCCATGTGAGCGCATGCGTGCGTCTGCTTGTGTGTGCGCACGTTTGCCTTTGTGTGTGTGTGTGTGTGTGTGAATGAAAGATATAGAATGAGTGGAGCCGAGGCAGACTGTTTTCAGTCTCTGAGGAACAAATTCATCCAGCTGTTTCTCTTTTCTCACAAACCCCACCACCTCCCCTCCAACCTCCCCCAGAGGACCACCTACCCCCCTTCCCCAGCACCACCACCACCAGCATAATCCATCTGACAAACAGCCACAGTCTCATGTTGTATGGCCCAGGATAGCCTTTCACCCCCCCCCCCTCCCCCGGTGCTATAGGTGAGGTGTGTTGGGGTTGGAGTGGACATGGATGTGTGTGTGTGTGTGTGTGTGTGTGTGTGTGTGTGTGTGTGTGTGTGTGTGTGTGTGTGTGTGTGTGTGTGTGTGTGTGAACATCCGCTCAGTTCTTGCTTCTCATTTCCCTGCACTCACCTCCCCCCTCCCCCTCCCCCTCCCCAGACAAGGTGTCTCATTAGAGACAGCATGAGGTCAACATGTACGTGTGTGTGTGTGTGTGTGTGTGTGTGTGTGTGTGTGTGTGTGTGTGTGTGTGTGTGTGTGTGTGTGTGTTGATGTGTGTACATGTGTCTCTATGTGCAAAATAGCGCCGCCCCCCCCCCTGAAATAAAACCTATATCCAGCAGCTCCCCACCCCTGCAGCAGCTAGTACCCCCTGCTCTATCGACCCACAGGCTCCGTTACCCAGACGGCTCACCAGAGGACGTCTGGAATCACTACGCTCTGTTCAGACGGAAGGGGAAAACTAAAGGTAGAAGGGCTGGTCTCACAGCTGGGAGAAAAGCAGGGAGACACAGTGAAGAGAGAGAGACCTAGAGACAGAGAGAGATAAAGAGACAAAGAGTCAGAGAGAGTCAAATGGAAAGATAAACAGACAAAGAGAGAGCGAGAGACAGAGAGAGAGAGAGAGAGAGAGAGAGAGAGATACTGCATTGTCAGCACAGGGCAGTGCCCTGGCTCATTTATTATCCAATTCGTGGGTGGCGGTCTCCTTTACAAGCATAATTTTCCCGCCATGCAACGAGAGACAGAGAGCGAGCGAACGAGAGAGAGAGAGAGAGAGAGAGAGAGAGAGAGAGAGAGAGAGGGAGAGAGAGAAGGCTTTCCTTTGTGTCTTCTGAGAATAGCCCTCTCCTCCAGTGCTGAATGAAAGAGCAGCATTTCCTTTTGCTTTATGGCAGGGACACGTGTGCAGCGGACGTGCTCCGCGTGTGACTCTTCCACCGCAGACGTTCATCCCCCCCACCATAAACAATTAGCCGCTCAGATCTCAGACCCCCTCAACCGTAGGAGTGATGGGGGCGGGGCGGGAGATTACAGCCAGGAAGTCTGTTCCTTCTCCACTGAACAGATGAGTGGATCCATAACTAACTAAAGGCTAAAGGAGGGGCTAAATCTTCCCCAGATACAGCCCCACCGTCGCCATGCCCACCACTGCCATTGTCGCAGAGCCTGCTGCAAAGAAAGACTCATCCACTGATCTGTGTGTGTGTGTGTGTGTGTGTGTGTGTGTGTGTGTGTGTGTGTGTGTGTGTGTGTGTGTGTGTGTGTGTGTGTGTGTGTGTGTTGGTGTGTGTGTTTCTATGTGCGTCTTTGTGTGCAAGCAGAACAGCAACTAAGCAGGCCCGCTTGTTAAACCATGATGTATTCCTCTCCAATTGGTGTGTGGAAGGAAACATTACTTTTGGAGGGTGTTTTGTCTGTGCATCTGTGTGTGTGTGTGTGTGTGTGTGTGTGTGTGTGTGTGTGTGTGTGTGTGTGTGTGTGTGTGTGCGTGCCTTTGCGTGTGTGTGTGTGTGTGTGTAGCGGTACATGGATGTGACAGCTCAGGGACCCCAGATGCCTCCTAGCCATTAATAAACATGATCATGAATGTTTAATCCTCTGCTCAGTGGGTGGCTTGGGGAAGCCTCGTGGGTGATATTGACGAGGGCGTGCACGTGCACGTGCACAAACACACATACACAGAGAACACACGACAGATTGGACAGAAGGCATGGGGGTGGTTTGAAGTTTGCTCCACAGGGTTAAACACTAATGAGCAGGACATTGGATTTCTCTATGCGCTCGTGTGCTGTAGAAGGGGTGGGTGTCACTGGGGGGGCGGGGGGGGTTGATGGGTTTGGGAGGTGTGCTTAAGGATCACACTGTCCGAGCACGCTGAATTAAACGCTGACCTTTACGCGTGAGCTAGCATTTTGCTCACTGACACCAGCAGCGGTTTACCAATCCTGGTTTAATTAAGCAGCTAGTGTCCCTCCCTGCAGACCTGGCCGTAGTAGCTCGGCTAGCTGCCCTGGTGCTCTGAGTCTGAATTATCACCGCTGCTGCTAAAGGGTGGAATTTATGAGACAGGAGATTGACTTGGAAAATGTACGGTCATTTTTTGACGTTTTTTACGCAATTTATTTTATCTGCCAAGCGACTGCAGGCGAAATGTTAACACAACGCTTGACTGTTCAACCTCTTGGTATAAACTGCCAATTTCGATATTTTAGACGGGCTTGTTTAATGATCAGACCACAAAATGTTATCTATGTAATTAACTTTAATTAATTCCATTTTATTCTCCTAATATGGAGCGCCGTTTGCAGTGCATCTCCACAGAGCATCTACTACCCCCCACCGAGGCCCCTAGACCAGAGAACAGAAACACTTCAATAAATAAATACGACAAAAGAGAGCAAAAGACTTGATCTCAGCAGGCATTGCAACTCAACGTCTCAATCTGGATTCATGACAAATTGCTGCCGATTCTTCTGAGGAACCACCGACCCTGCCTCCTCCCTCACCTACTGGCCGCCCCCTCCTTCCTCAGACCCCTTGAGACTGACGGGATTCGTTCTGAACGTGGGGCTGGGGGGGCTGTGGGGGATTCTTGATCTTTAAACGGGTCGCGTCTGCTCCACTTCCATCTCCTACATCTGAGTGACTCCTCCGCTCTCAGGAGGGGAGCGCGCGCTTCCGTCGCCGTCGTCGGGGTTGTAAACAGAAAGCCAGACTACACAGGAGGGCCTTCGGGGCTAATTGGCAGCTAACGCTAGGTGCGCTAGGCTAACAAACTGCCTGAAAAAAGTGAACAACAAACACACCAAAAAGGGGGTCGTTGGCGCTGCAGGGTGAAGTCGGGGGGATGTCGCGACGACGGATGAAGAACAGTGACGAGGGTGGGTGAGACGCGAAAGCACACTCACACCGTTTATGTGGGCGCATTCGTAAACAAACACGCGTATAAAAGGATACAAGCTGTTAACACATGTATAAACACACGTTCACACAGACACAGGGATGATCTCCTGTGTGGAAACAATGACACTTTCTATGGTGGCTGATGAACCAGGTGTCACATCCCCAGGCCAGCAGTTTGAGTCAGCTCCGTAATTACAAGCTTCCACACAATGTCTTTCTTCTGCAAAACGCATGACGCACACACACACACAGGCACACACACACACACACACACACATACACACAAACTAGACAGTCAGACACAGAAGCACTCACTTACACACACACACACACACACACACACACACACACACACACACACACACACACACACACACACACACACACACACACACACACAGTCAGAGCAAAGTACTTTATTGGAAAACATGACTGCTTTTATCCAGATATACGAGTTTGTGAGTAATGCGGTAATGATGATTTCATTGAGAGAAAGGGTACTGAAACATAACGACTGTGAAGAGGATTTATTGCGTTCTATAGGTTGCTCGGGAGCTCCCGCGGCCTACCTGACAGTTTTGCATAATTCTCTTCCAAAGTTCCCCAATTCCAAGGTCATTTTTCGCTGCGCTGTCAAAATGTTCCCTTGCAAGCTCAGCAATACTGCAGCACCACCTCTCCATGTACCCTGCCCCCCCCCCCCCCCCCCCCCCCCCCCCCGTCCTCTACCCTGCCTGAGTGTTGGTACATTTAATAAGCTCCCCTGTTGCAAAGATAATGCCCACACACACAACACACACACACACACACACACACACACACAACACACACAGAATCCAGCCCAGGGAGGAATGCAACCACCTAGTGTGTATGTACATGCGCGCAATCCACAGCGCCTTGAGAGTAGGTCTTCGAGTGGGAGATTGGTGTGTAGGCTTGGTTGTCGCCATGACTACCTCTCTCTCGCCCTCTCTCTTATTTTCCAAGACTTTCCTGGTTTCTCTAACCTTCTCAAATCAGAGGTGACTGGGCGACACAGAGATTCAAGTAGGTTGAATCTTCCAAACTGAACACAAAATGATGTATCCCAGACAGGCAGGTGTTTAGTCAGAAGCCGACTAAACACCTGCCTGTCTGGGATACATCATTTTGTATGTATAACAGCGTCCAACCGATCATGCATGGCAAGTCCTGAGTGAAGCCGGCAGCGGGGGAAGACACTGCAGATGAACATATACCAGCTCCATGGAAGCTACAATAAGTGGAAGCACACTTGTGGTGTGTGTGAGCTTCATGTTTGCAGTGATGTGTTCCCTTCAGATTACATTATAATATTGTTGACACACTGTCAATATACACAAACCAGTGTGTATGTCTGTGTGTGTGGGTGTCTTTGTGGAGGGAGGGGTTGGGGGCGTTGGCATTCAAACCCTGGCATGCAAAACTCTTACAAGCATACACACACAAACGCAAGCCCACATACACAAACACACACACTGAATTGAAATATTTTCTGGCTTGGCATGCTTCTTATATCTTCAGACTGAGTTGTCTCGAAGTGATTGGGCCTTGAAAAATAAACATCATTTCACAGCAAATTTCAAATTGCCTTAAAAAACAAAGATGAAATGCTTATTTCACGCAGTGTTAGCTTTGAACCAAGACAGGGCCCGGCGCTGGCGAGGGCAGAGAGGGGCTTTCATTAGGGTATTACCGAGTGAAACCATTCCTCCCACACACATAAAAAGACCAGACATAAAAGACGACCAGATTTATGTCTAGACACAGCGGCATTACGCTGGAGTGTATACCGCACATCAGACCTGAAGCCCAACTCCACGGATCAATACGGTGTTCTGATCGTATTGGTTCCCTCTCCAGAGGCCCCGCCGCTGCCCGATGCCCAACAAAGAGGCGCCCTGCAGCCGACCTAACGCGGGTTCATATCTTCATCATCTTCATACCGCGCCACGGCAACAAAAATTCCAAACTTAATTGCTACCAAGGGTTCAAGGCTGCTGCGATGCCGACTGAAGGAAAACCCACTGAATGCCTTTATCGATCCTCCAGCCCTCCCTCCCCAAGGCCCTCGCTGGTGGAGGGGGGGAGCTGGGAGAGGAGAGGGGCGGCGGCGGTGGTGGTGGTGGTGGTCAGGCAGCATTGGAGTCTGCGGGGTCTGATAAGCAAGGAGCCAGCGAGCCAGGAGCCTTCATAGAGGAAGAGGGGAGGTGGTTGTGGGTGTTGGGGGTGGGATATGCACATTCTCACAGGGTTGAGTAATTACCCGCGCCGGGCTGCCGACTGGGAGCCGAGATAGGGAGTTCCTCTTCCTGCAAAGCGCGCTGGATGAAATATAGGCGGGGCGCGCAATCCCGCTAGCTCATGCGTGCGTGTGTGTGTCTGCGTGTGTGTGTCTGGGTGCTTGCCGCAGGCGCGGCCTGTGTGCGTGCTTATCTCTATTGATCTTGACGGAGCATCACACCACCCTGTGCCAATATGTTAGCTGGGGTATTTTACCATCGCCGTTGGTGTGTGGTTGTTGGTGTGCGGTTGTTGGTGTGCGGTTGTTGGTGTCTGTCCGTGGGTATCAGGTTGTGTTTCCTAACACAGGGACTAGATTAAGGAGGACGACCATAGGCCCCACTGCTTTAGATTCTGTGCAGACGCCATCCCATTAGTCACACTTTGATCTCCCATCGATCGCAAGGGTGGGTTTTGGTAATTCATATTTGATAATACCACCATGGCACAACGAACGAGAGCAACTGCTGCAATTTATCTTTCCTTTTTACTTTGAAGATTTGTTTGTAAAAACAAATGATGCCATAATATTTTTCCACCTCGGCTCGAATCCATGTGTCTCAGTGAGAACAACAACACAGAAGGCAAGGGGCTGAACACTGCAGCTTCATGTCTCTGTCGCACTTTAGAAAAAAATAAACACATTCTGCAAATGAACCAGGGAGCATCTCCACTCTCTTCTCGGCTCCATGGGGATGGTGCTGCTGTGGACTGTGACCCCGCACTGCCCCCTACAGGCCAGACGGCGTAGTGCTTGTTCATTTCCGATCGACTTGGCCGTGGGCATGAGTTAGAGCATCAGTGTATAATAGCTTTTTTTCCTGTACCTTTCATTCGGAAAAACTACGTTTTACTGCAGCATTGTCTGAGACTAAATCATGAGCGCCACTAATTCATAGCAAGAGCAAAATGTGAGAATGTAACCATTAAAACCAAACCGTGTAAATCTAAAATACCCATATATCAAAGAATCTCCCAGGGGGCAAAACTCCAAGGACGGAGACCATGATTCAATACCAAGACATTACGTTTTTCTTCCTCAACCTTCTTTTTTCCCCTTTCCCTTTTTACAAGACTTTCATACCTCCCTCGAAGTCTGGTCTAATTAACTTCTTCACAACGGGGAACTCAACCACTCAACCAGCAGCCTAGCCCACAGAGTCCCTAATGATTACCTCCTGGGCCTGTCTGGCAATCACCAGATTTAATACTTCCATGGCCTTTTCCAGGTGGGGCTTTGATGCTAGTTAGCCATGCTGGGGTAATCCTGCACTGAAAGGTCAGCCTCCCTCTGCGGCCTCCCTCAGGGCTGTCTAGGGCCAGGGCCTTCATGGAAGGCAGGGCATCACACTGAGCTAGAGTAGACACAGCCACTGGGAAAAGACCCACCAGGTAGTCTTTTCCATTCAAGATAATGTTTTGCCTTTTTTACTTGCTCTTTGCTTATGTAGGGTTGTTTATCAAAAGCGCCGCACCTGAAGCAAGTTCCAGCTGTGTTTCACCTTATATGATTTATATATCGAGGTAATACTGCCCTAATTGTTAATGTAAATATAATACAAGGCTTTTTTATATTTTTTATTTGCAGCCATTTTCTGAGATTATGAAGTACAAAGGAGAGACAAGTCCCTGGTCACACTGATGTTTGCTCACAGTCTCCACGGGCCTCCATCAAGCCCACGTAGAGACCAATCAAAGCCGCGTTCCGCACGCAAATAAACAGCTGCAAGGGGTCTTGGCTGTGACAATACCAAGGGACCTTACAATAGCAGAATGATGGAGTACTGGAATGTTTTTTAATGCCAGTAAATAATCAAATATATACCATTCAAGTGAAACGGGTAGAGAGAAGGCGAAAGCGATGTCTACTATTGCTGTGGTTCATTAAAGTATGCATAATTAACGTTATGAGTGTCATCTGTGTTTTACCTACAACCTCTTTGAAAAGGGTCTATACCTAGAATCAGATGTTAATCTTAGCTGAAGCCTCCATGAAGTGGGCAGACAGGTGTATTCTGTTAACTACCGTATAGGTTAGAAACTGAGGGAAACTTTAAGTACATATCTAGGATCGTAAGGGTGAGAATAAGCAAGAGTTCTTAACTGGCTTTCTCACACACACACACACACACACACACACACACACACACACACACACACACACACACACACACACACACACACCACTTAATTTGTGCTTGTTCATCTACTATAGTAAACTGCTGCAGAGCAAGATAAAGCTCATACATCTAAAGAAGCACTTCATTAGCCTTAAGCCTGGTCCAGACGCAGCCAGCAGCCTCAGTGTGTGAACCTGCCCTGCTGACTAAGCACTGGGTGGGGGTCTCTGTCTGACCACACAGACAGCACCAGCCCCTGCTGCTGCTTCGGTTACTCTCGCCCTCATAACCCATAAACCTGGTCCCTCTCACCCACATACTTATACCACCGTCATTCCACTCTTTATCACTCGCTCAAATACTAACCTGATCTCTCTCACATTACTTTCCTAACCTTGCGCTCACACACATAATGAACCCTTTTCACAAGTTGTAATCGAGGACAAACCCAGGTGTGGCTCATAAACACTAATTAAGGGTCTGCTCCTGCTACGCACTGGGCCTCGGTCGTGGACTAATGAACACACATCGACGACGGACCCTTTTCACAGTGTGGGTGTAGCTCACAATCTGAACATTAGGCAAGTAGCCTGGTGTTCAATTATTTTGTGAAAGCCCCAGCTATGATGATGAGTGTCATCTTTACTTGTTTATTTAGCTATCGGTGCCCGTGAATATAAACAGAGCCGGCCGTTAGTGTCATCGATCGCTAAAAGGGTAGCCTAACCCTGCTCTCAAGGATACTACGGCCAGTTTCTCACACCAGTACTATTCCTCCCTCATCCGTACATAAATCGCACTCGCCTTCCTTCGACCATATGCTAACCCATTCTCACCCATATGTTACTCTTATATACTTAACCCACTCTCTTATACTAGCACCATATACCAACCCGTCTCACCCATAACCTAACCCTGATCTCGCCCATAAAAACCTTTCCCACTCCCTCCTCGCCTATACACACTAACACGGCTCTCTTGCATGGGCCCGATTTGCTGATTAATTATTGAATTTGATTTAATTGGAAGAGGAAAGGCCTTTAGTTCTATAGAGTGGGGGGGAATGTAAGAAACTAACCTTTAACGACAGTATGTTTCATATTTATATATAGGAGGCGAGTGATCTACATGAATGTCACAGCTAAGTGGCTGAAAGGGTTGTAAATGGCAAACCTCTCACTCCATAGACTAAATATATATTACTCTGGCAAAGATATCATGAGACTAGAATAAGAAGCAGACTCGAGTTCAAATGATTGCATGACTGGAACTAAGGATACCCATTTGTTTCGCTTCAGTTGTTCCTGAGGCATATAGTCAAAGCCTGAATGTTTGCTGGGCATTACTGTAATAATCTGAATCCCAGCCCGCAGTGGGGTTTTATAGTCATAGTGAAATGTGTGTATGGTCAGGCACGGTCACCATTATTAGAAAAGCAAGTAAAATAAAATGTAAGGAATTATAAAGTCCCGATTGCACCTTTATACTTTATTCAACAATACATCTCCTGTAGTGATCATTTGGTCTAACAGGACAGCAGACTAGGGTTTGCCCGCAGCGGGTAAACAGAAGACCAGCTCGCGGTGTGAAATGTTCAGGAGACAGAAAGGCTTTTTAAAAACATGGCTGCAGGCCTGCATGCACAGAGCTATGGAGTATAGGCGGTCTTGTTCTCTACTACAGGATAGTGCTGTACAAATGGCTACGGTTCACACCGGTTGTTTTGAGGGGGACAGGGATGGGGACGTGACAGGGGGCAGTGGTGTGTCTGTCCACACTGTGGTCTGGAACAGTTAAATATCACGCAGCAGTTCTGTGGCGGCTTCATCATGAACACTACAACTCCACACAAAAACAAATGAAAGGCACAGCCCCGTCCCCAGAGAAAGAGAGCGGGGCGGGGGATGAACAAGCCAGAGGGGTTTGAAACTAAGCACTATATCCCGTGGTTTCATCCAAGCCTTGTGGATGGAGGATCAAGCAGCGATTTGAGCAACAACAACAACAGAAACGGCAAATAATCAAGGGTTGTTCGAAACAGTGAAGGACAAATCAAAACACTGAGAGTCTGTTAAGTGGGTCTTAGTTTTCCACTGGTCCTGGGTCAGAAAATACAGTCCTAAAGCAAGTGTTTAAACAAACAAAGCAGGTTTATTTCAAACTAAAACAATATGCACCCAACATCCACAACCCCCCCCCCCCCCCCCCCCCAGAGATCCATGTCCCCATGTCTTTCCTCCAACGGGGCACGTTCGGTTTATGCTTTTTAAAATCCGGTGAAGTATATGAAACAAATCAAAGACATTTATTTGTAGCTGCGGGAGACACAACGATCATCGGCTTCCATCTTTTTAAGTGTATTTGTTCCCCCTCCCCCCGGTTCAAAAGCAGCTGTACCAGTATCACTGAATGTAGGCTATTGGTTTGGCTTTGGAAACAGGAAGCATTATAGGGCAGCACACAAAGCACTCATTTAAAACCTTGCAGCAGTGTTATTAAAAAAGAAGAGCAGGGGGAAAACGGGGGGCAGCCAGTGTGGTTTCAAGTATCGTGGTTGGACTGAATTCAATCCAAAGCCAGGGTTACTTACTTTCTTCCATAGGAAGGCCAAACTGCCGCCGCCCCAATTACAATTGAAACATTTGGGCTGAAAAATGATTAAAATTCATCAATGGTTGATTACTAAAAATGAATGTGGTGGCAATACAACTTAAAAAAGATGGGGAGGGGAGGGGGGGGAAGGGAGGAGCATAAAATACAAAATGATCTCCCATTAAAATAGCGTGCCGTCTACTTAAAAACACAGGTATTTGTGAGAGATAGAATATTGTTATTGTTATCGTTTCTCGATACGACAACGGATGTGTGCCGTGCCCCCGCCATGTCCCGTGTGGCGAGGGGGGTTGGGGGTGGGGGGGGTGGTTTGCTGGACATGAGTGCAGAGAAGAAGAGACAACTTTACAAAATGATCTTTTACCTACTGAGTGATGATTATGTCCCCTCAGTGTCTGTGTCAGTGTCTAGCACTGGCTGACTCGCAGCTCCCTCCACCGCATCACTCTGTTCATTGTCTACGTGCTGAGGGGAGGCCAGCGGCCCCTTCTGCTGCTGTGCCGGCGGCGGTGGTGTCGGCGCTTCCTCCTCGGCGTCGTCGTCCTCCGGGTCGCTGGGGGCGTCCTCGGGGCTGGATCGCGGGCCGCCTGGGGAGATGACGAGGTTGGGGGAGTGGGACAGGGAAGGGGATGGCGCCCCCTGGTGCGAGATGTCGGGGGACGCCTCGGGCGTGGGGTCGGCCACGCAGAAGGGGTCCATGGCGAGCCCGTTGGCCCAGCGGGCCTGGGGCGGGGAGGCTCTCCCCGGGGGCGACGCCGGCGGGCTGCCGGGCTCGTCCTGCTCCTCCAGAGAGTCGGGGCTCTGACCAGGGGAGCCGGGGGCTGGTAGGCAGGCGGCCGGGGAGTGGTACGGCGAGATGGCGAGCGGGGAGGACGCCTCTGGGGGCGAGTCTACCTGAGGGGAGGCCGCTCGCTCCGGGGGCGACTGGACCGCATCCGGAGTAGGGGACCGTAGAGACGGAGGGGTCTGGGGCTGAGGGGTCACAGGCCTAGGGGACACTGGCGCTGCCTCGGTGGCCGGGCTCAGGGCCTTGGTCTCTGCTGGCGACTGGGCTGGAGGGGGGGACTGGGCTGGGGCGGGGGACTGGGCTTGAGGTGGGGAATGGGCGGGGGCTGGGGAATGGGCTGGGGCTGGGGAATGGGCTGGGGGAGGGGAAGGGGACCGGGCCAGGGGAGGGGACCGGGCCGGGGCGGGGGACTTGGCCTGGCAGAGAGTCTGAGGTGGGCTGGGGCTGTCAGCCCGGGGTGCGGCCAGGGCGCCCCGGCTCAGTGCCGGAGGGGGTGTCTTGGGGGGACTCCCGAGCAGTGAGGGGTTGAGCTGCGGGGGCAGGGGCAGCTTGCCAGGAGTCTGGGGAAGGAGCATGGACTGGAACCTGGTCTGGAGCTGGGGGTTGAGTTTGAGGGGTGCCAGCATCTTGCCCTGGTTCAGGGCCAGGTTGGGGTTGAGGGACGGGGTGGGGAGCAGTGGCGTCGGCAGGGGCAAGAGAGGCGTCCACCCCCCGCGCTCACGCTCCCTCTCTTTGTCCCGGTCCCGCTCGCGCTCCCTGGGGCGCTCGCGGCCCCGGTCTCTGGTGTCTCTCTCTCGGGTGTCTCTGGTGTCTCTCTCCCTGTCCCGGTCCCGCTCCCGATCTCTGTCGCGGCCGTGGCGGTTCCCGTTCACCTCCCTCCTGAAGTCGAAGTCTCTCTCGTCTCGGTCACGCTGCCGGTCCCACGGGCGCCGGCGTTCGTCCAGGTCCTGGTGAAGGTCGCTCTCGAAGGGCGCGGCCGCTGCCGGGGGGGCGACGGCGGCTCCGCGGCTCCAGGGCTGGGCGGCGCCCGCCGACCCGGAGTTCCCGGCGGAGCCAGCGGCCGCCGCCGGTGTACTGGGGCGGCCCTCGAAGCGGCTGGGGAAGTTCTGGCCCGGGCTCGGACGTTCCTCTGGGAAGCCCTTGGGCCCTCCGGGGGCCGGCGGGCCTCCCAGGGCCTGCGGGGGGGGACCCCGCATGCTGTCACGCTCGTCAAAGTCCCCTCTGGTCTGGCCCCAGCGGCTGTCTGGGGTGAAGCCCGCAAGGGCCTGCAGGCGGCCCACCAGGCTGGACCTGGGGCCCGGGGTCCCTGGGGTCTGGAGCAGGGCGGGCCTGGGTCCCCCTGGTCCCTGGCCTCCGCTCCCACCGCCGCCCCCCCCTCCGGCGCCGCTGCCCGGGCCGTCGCGCTGCTCCGGGGGAGGGGTCCTCAGGAGGCCGGTGCTCTGCTTCTCCGGCGGGGGGAAGCGGTAGTCCTGGTCCTTGCCCTCGTCAGCCCCGGACTTCTCCTCGGCCTTGGGCAGGCCGTCGCTGGGCGGGTTGAGGCCCCTGCCGAAGGGGTCCATCTGAGCGAAGGGGGCCCTGGCGCGGGCCTGGGCCTGGAGGGAGGCCTCCAGGAGGCTGCTGGCCTGCTGGTTCAGGCTCTGCTGCAGCAGCAGGGGGAAGCGGGCGGCCGCCCCGGGCTGCAGGAGGTTGGGACGCATGTCCATGGGGAGCAGGCCGGGCATCCGCTGTCCGGACAGGCCCGCGGGGTGCAGGGGGTGGCCCAGGGGGGTGCCCGGGTGCATGCCCAACAAACCCATTCCGCTGCGCACCGCGTTCTGCATGCCTGGGCAACGGAGGAGAAAGAAACACGTTGATAAACAAACCTCGGGCCACCAATATTCAGGATTCTGTTCAATATTTAATGTCATCCTCATGAATAATTGCCAGACTTGCTTTCTCCTTTCTATTAAATGGATTATGATTAGCACCTACATTCTTAATATCCTCGGATTACAAAAGACTTTAAATACGTGCAGCTGGGATATAAATGGCCTTTGGCATTTATAGATGTTGAGCGTTCTTATTCTACCTTGCAGGGCGAGTTCTGCTGCGGACTCCATGGCGTCAGCCGACTGATGTCCTTTGTCGTTGGCACTGTGTTGAGGGACCCCCAGAGGGTTGAAGACGCCCGTACCGGGGAGGCCCGGGGGCATGTAGCTGCCGGAGATGTTGCTGGTGGGGGGGATCATGCCTCCATACAGAGAGTCCTTGACATTATCCTGGCCGGAGGTCATCGACGACTGCACTGTAAAGGCACAAGTAAAGAATGGGCTTCACCGGCTGAACAACAACGTGATGCCCGTTTCTATCACGCGATATTCGGAAATACTTACATGTATTTGAGGACATGCCTGGTGTCTGAGCTCCAGTCATGAAGCCTATGGAATTGAAGACAAACCAGCCATATTATTAACGCAATACATTTTTTATGTGGAGTCATGTGGAGTCAGTGCAACTCCATAGAAAAAATAAGTTTCTTTCTTTCCAAAGATGACAGCGTTTACCTGGGGGAGGCTGAGATGCATTGAAGCCCGCTCGGATGAAGGGTGGTGGGGGTCCATAGCCAGGTGGCGGCATCCCCATGGAGACTGGGAAGGATGGAGGCACCATGCCCACTGCACTGGAAACAGCTTGGGGCACTGGCAGCTGCAGAGGTGTGAGACATGAGACTCAGTGGTGAGGCGACAGGAAGCATCCAGTATCAAATCATCACGCCAATGCAGGCTCCAACAGAAACATGACACAAGTGGGAATCAGTGATTAATTTTGGTAAAAATAAGTCAATATTGGTTATGTTATTGTATTTGTTTCAAGATGAACAAACAGGCATTACTACCATCAAATTAAATGATGCAATCAAATTAATGATTTAAAAGATAGCCTTTTGTCCACATTGAATAAATCAACAGAACAGCAACTAATCATTTTCCTCAATGTAGCGCACGTAAGATAAGAAGAAATGGTTTCTTGCTTCTGGACCGTCCACTCATGGCATTGAGTCAACATTTGCTGTAACATTGCTGTGGGCACGTTGTTTGCGCCATCTGCCTGCAGACTCATGACACGACCACCATGAAACCTCGATATATAATTTTAAATTGTGTCAGGAGGGGATGTGATTGTTCACAGCTCCAGTGTGCAACAAATTACTTTCATTGAACAAGTGTATTGTTTTTCTTATAAAGTCTGCGATTTTCCCCGCACTACAAAATGTTACCATTTCCCCTCCCCTCCCATCACACCATGCCCTCCCACTCTGGGAACAGTGGTTTAAGTACAGCGCATCAATGATTTGAAAGAGGAAGTGGAGGATAGCTTATTTGTCTTAAGGTGCATGCCGTGACAGCAAAAAAGGCCTTGTTCATAAACAAATTGGTCGCATGAGCCTTTGAGGACTTTAAGCACCCATTCGCCCTGAGAGCAGGACATTTATTATAACAAACCGTCACTTACAGTGCCACAGTGAACAAACAATCTGTGTGACCGCGCTGCAATCACTCAGCCGACCCATTAGCAGGTCAACAGCAAAGGCCTTTAGGAAGTGGATGGGGCGGGCCCAACAGTAGATTAAACACGCTGAAACTGGCAGCGAGGATTAGGCCGAGGAAAACATAGGTCTACCTTCCACATTGTGTTGGGATTGAAGGATATCAAATGAGGAGAGTCTGTCTTGCTGATTTTATATCTTATATAATGTGAGGCCAGTGAGATCGACAACTAAAGTGTCAGAAATAAATGGTAAATGGTGTATTTTCCGTACCTGAACAGGCATCATGGTGACCTGTTGGGTGTAGGTCTCGGCGTGGGTTTGGATCGGAGCAGCCACAGGCTCCACACTCACTGCCTGGCTCGGGGGCTCCTTGACAGGCTCCGCGTTCTTGGCCGCCTCCCACTCTGTATTGACAAAACGAGAATCCTGAAGCAGTCATCCTCTTCTGTGGTAGGCTTCGAGAGCCCAGCTGTGTTTATGCATCTCAGACCTCATTCCAACACGAGTGTCGATGAGGGCTTTTTTAAAGATCGGTTCTATTATAAGTGGGCAATAAATCTACCTCAGAACAATTGAACGCCAGCCGGTGGCTGCATGTTTATCAGCGAGAGTGTCGTTACAGCGTCATATCGTACAGCCAGCATTTCAGTTGCTTCAACCAATCCCAGAGCTCGTGCGGAGCGTTCCCTCACCATCGTTGACCGTCTCCTGGTCGATTATGCCGCCCTCTGCGAAGTCGTCCAGGTCGTCCAGCTTCACCTTCTCCCAGGGTATGTAGGTGACCCCCAGGTCCACGTCCCAGAACTGCTTGTACTCCTGCTTCACGCCTTTGTTCAGAGCCCAGGCAATCTGGTCCACAAACACACACAAGTAGTGGATGAGAACAGTGTTTGTATGGACAGCCACAGCATCAAAGTCAACTTCATTGTCAATTGCAAAATACGCCGAAGACATACAGAGAAATGGAAATGGCGTTTATCTCCGGAATAAGAACAAATGGATAAAACTAGGTAAAATAAGATAGTATGACCTGCTTGTCTCAAACCTAATCATATCGTTTAAAAGGCACTAGTCCATTCAGGTTTTTGGATGATCCAATTTGTCCAAGGACACAAGATGGGAAATGAGAAAGGGGGAACATTGCATCAGTGAGTGGATTGGCTGGAGGGTACCTTGATGACCTTGGAGCCGATCTTAAAGGAGCCGGTGCTGAGCTTCTGGCGGGCGCGGTAGGCGTCCTGCCGGTGGACCATGCAGATGTAGGCACAGCCTCTGGGGGGGATCATCTGACCAGGGAGAAGGGAGAGAGTATGTTGTTAACATTTTACATTCATTAAGGGTTTTTTAGAATCTCCCAGGCTTAAGGCTGAGATGTTTAACACTGAGGTTAAAGGGTCAGCGACGTAACACCGCTGCAGCTTACGAGAGAGAAGCCGAGCTCGACTTACGTTGATGGACTCGATTTGGCCAAACTCCTCAAACAGGTTGGTCAGGTCTTGCTGAGTGGCCTTCTTGTCCACTTGGCCAACCCACAGAGTCGTGCTGCACACTGTGTATGACGGATGCCAAGAAAATTAGTACATTTTCAGAAGTTAATGTGACAGGCTGTCTGCTTCCATGATGAGGAATTCGTAAAAACTCAATGAGACGGTGGCGTCTGTGCACACAGCTCGCCAAGTCCCCTACCGCTGAGGGTCCTGGAGCGTATCGGGGGAAGGCCCTTCTTCTGCCTCTCTTTTTCCCGCTCGCGGGCGCGTCTCTCGCTGGAGTAGGAGCGAGACGACTTCCTCTTGCGGTCCCTGGAGCGCGACCGCGAGCGCTTGCGGTGCTTCCGTTTCCGAGAGCCGGAGCGTGAGCGAGAGCGCCTCCTCTTTGGAGACCTGGTGACATCAAACGCCTCCAACGTTACATCATGTGGATGAACTTCAGAGCTTAAACACGCACATCAATGGAAATGCAGCAGCTTACAAATGACACAAGATTACAAATGACTTACAGAGGTTTCCTGTGGCAGAGACATGAGCTTATTATTATGTAATCAAATGATTTGAATCCTAATTGGACTGAGGAGGATAAACTGGGAGAACACGTTACGACAAAAAGCATAAACCCACTGCTATGATTGAATGTAGCACCTAAGGGCCCATTCACACTTCCACGTATGCTGGTGCCATCAAGGGGCATGGAGCTAGGGAGCTGGGAACATGCATGCGTGGAAACCAGACTGACGCGGACCCTCAATTCTAGTATCAATGGTACCACACTAGCTTTATCAGCGCACTTCTGCAGCTGTCCGCAGACGTGCAACGCAGAAGGTACGGCCGCGCCTTTGGTGTCCCAGTTAGGGGCAGGCCTCGTTTGAAGATAGTCCAGATGAAAGAGTGCGAAATGAGAGAGACTCTGACCTGGAACGTGACCGGGAGCGCGTCCTGGAGCGAGTGCTCGCAGCCTTCTTCTCTTCCGTCTCAAAGAGCTCCTCCTCCATTCCATCTGGGCCCTCGTCCAGATCCATGTCCATGTCCTGCAATCACCGCGTGATAACACACTTCAACACACTCGCCAGGCCGATAGGACGCCACCAATCAATGGCAGCACGCCGCATGATTGACAGTATACATAGTACAAGACCAACTATTACCGATACAAAACCAATAAGTGATTCAAGGCTTTTGGTACCTGTTGCTGGTTGTCCATGGAGTCGTCTAGTTTCTCTGCCTCGGGGAGCTGTGGCTGGCTAGTGCTCTGGACAGAAGGCACCGGGTTCTCCGGCCCAAAGATGGAGTCCTGCGGCTCCATGCTCATGGACTTCCGAGGAGGAGAGACAACGAGAACCGTTATACTGCGAACGAAGCATCGCAACCTGCCCTCATAAAGAAGACTACGCCTAGAGGAGCCAAGTGCGGCACGCACTGTGGGGCACTCTGTGTGAGGGGTGTCGATCGGACCAGGACCCACCTTCTGCTGGTGCTCCATTAGCTGTTTCTGGAACTGCTCCAGATTCTGCTGCTGCAGCTGCTCGGCCAGCTGATGGAACAGGGAGTTGTTGATGGAGTCCGACACCATGGGCCTGCAAAGAGCCGCCGCCAGAGCGGTCAACACGTAGTTAATAGGAGATCCCGTCAGTGACCACATATTAATTCATTGATCAATGGATTTATTATGTGACTGGGACTAGAGCTTGTCCTCACATCTGAGATGAAGTGTCCTTTTTGGAATCTTCACTGCGGTCCGAGTCATTCCCAAAGTCGAACTGGCCCAAAAGTTTCTAAGACGGAAAAGACGACATCAAACGTTTCATGACGGTACATATTCATGCTGATAATTCCAAACGGCGTTAAATGCCAAACAACATCAGTACGCTTACCTTGTTAAAAGAAGTCACCCTCTGCTCCAGGGGGTTGAGGCTGTTGGCGGTGGCGGCGGCCGTGAGCTGGGCCGTGAGCGCCTGCAGCTGGACCACCAGGCCCGCGTCAAGCGCCTGCAGCAGGGACGGCTGGGGCTTCTGCTGCTGCATCTGCAGACTCTGCACCAGCTGCTGCAGCTGCACGACAACCGCAACCACAATGGTTTCAACCATAGTTCATAATTACTGTCTATGTATAACAACTTGGGTGCATAGCAGCAATACCGACGGAAAAAGAGTATATATATATATATATATATATATATAGCAACGACAGAAAGATCTAAACATTCAAGTACAGGGGAAGAAATTACTGTAAGGTAGGCACAGAGTATTCCAGAAGAGGGTGCTGGAGGGTTGTGGTTCTGTTCTAACCTGTTGTCCCTGGGGACTCTGGAGGATCTGGGCGACGGCAGCCACGGTGTCTGTGTTGGAGATCTGAGAGGCCCAGTCCGGCAGACCCTGGACTATGTTGGCGGGGGTGGCCGGGGTGGCTGGGGTACCTGCACACAACCAGAGAGGGAGGGAGTATATCAATATACATGTGACACGCTTGTTTGCGTTATACCGTTGTTACATGCTAAACATTAAACCATCAACACGTAGGTGGGCGGTAAGGAGGCCGTTGTCGTGTGCGCGTCCGGACTGACCGGGTGTGGCGTTGTTGGCCGGCGCCGTGCTGCTGGCCATGACCGGGGTGACGCTGGGCGGGGGAAGCCCTGCCGCCATGTCCAACAGGGGCTGGATGATGTCGCTCTTGAACACGGCATTCTTCTGCCACAGGTTGAGGACTCGCACTATCTTACTCTGGAGAGACAAGCAAAGAGACGTGGGCTGGTTAGAAATGCGTTTCAATCAACAATACATCAACCACAAAAACAACACCAGGAAGCTGACTGAAAACAACATGGTGGGGCCATTGGCACACTTGAAACGAAACCTAACAGTGTTATATGCGTCTCACACCTTGTCATCCGAGGGACAGCGGTAAAGGTGCTGGAAGGTGCCGATGATGTTCTTGCTGAAGCGCGGGGCGAACACGTCCTTCTCCATGCCAAACTGGTGCCGCGACTGTCTGACAATGGAGTCGATAACGTACAGCCCGGGCACCTTGTATTCTGGTTTGCACTGTTGATGTGGAACCACAGGGGGAGACGGCATTGGAATATGCTACAGTTGCAATGTAAATATACATTTTTGACTACCAGTACATCTCGGGTTAATAACAGTTCACAGAAAAGAATTATTTGTTTGTGCGGTTAGATTAAAAACTCTAAAGTAGGGGTGCAAGAAATACCCTCCTGAAAATCATATATCTAATACAAGGTCCAACTCTCAGCGAGTACTGGAGCACTTTTTTTGTGGGTCTCTTTCATTTTGCGCACCAGGTTGTGGAAAAGATAACAGCAGGTGAGGCTGCTTAAACCAGTCAATCAACCAGCACACTTGTTTTAGTTAGGCTAGTGTTTAACGCAGGGCAGTTTGTGAAGAGAATTTATTTGTTATCTGTGTGTTGCACACTGTTGCTACACAGTGTTGTGCCTTTTTAAATGTATGCTGTACTGAAACCAACTTGACTGGGTGAAAACAATTATCCCCATGGGGACATTAAAGAAGCGAACTAACTAACTAATTCCACTTGTAGTCAACATGAGTTGTGTCTTTTGTACTAATGCTTACCTTCTGTACGAACTTCTCCACGCTCTGCACAACATGCTTGTAAAACTGAAAGAGTAGAACACATTGATGTCAGCAAGCAACGCAGCATCAACTCATGGAAGCATTGTAGAAACAGACTTTCTTCATCACAGAGCCGTAGTGAGACTTTCAAAGAATCAACATACAGAGGATAAGGATATTTTACCACAGAAAGTTGTGTAATTTCACCACTTTTTTATATAGCACAGCAGGATACACAAAAAAACAACCTCTTACACTAATCTATGAATTGCCTTAATTTGTATGGATTCTAGATACATATTCCTGTCATGTTTCCAACCACATAATTTCATCAGTTCTTAATTAATACCCAACTAGGCGTACTTCTGATAGAGAGGAGTTTTGGTGTCATTAACCGATTCAACTTGGCTTGGCAATGCATTGCTCGGCAGTTTGGAAGAATACATATTAAATCTTAATGAGTGTTTCATTGGATGTAAAATGGGATATTATAGCCAACACGATGTGAAAAAGTAATGAAAAATTATATTACTATCTGCTGTACTCTGCATATTTGCATATTATTCAATTGAGCCAAACTACTATGGTTTCTTTAAACAGGCTATACCTACGAGTTCTGGAGGAGTGCTTAATTGAAATGGTGTTATTTGACCATGAGTGGTGACCATTCACATTCCAAAGGCTATCGGCCACTTAAGAAATACGTGCTTGGTAATAAGAGCAATCATTTTGATGGGTTGAACTAGACATCTCCTCCCCACATGCGTGCTAACAGGCCCAGTCTATAAAGACACCACATCATAATGCTAGACCATTCAGCCGCCAGTAGATGGGGTAAAAGGACAGGCTGAAAACAAATCAGTACAGTAATTGTATCAATGAGACAAATAATCATAACAATAAGAGGGTCCATTTAACATTCAGTGGAGATGGAGAACATCAACAACTTGTGCACAGTGGGTTGGAACGTAACACGCGTATGCTAAGGCAACAAAATGCGGAAAGGCTTGCTTTTTTATAGACTCAGGCGAAGTCTATGGGCCCTTAGACACAGAATACCAAAGAGGCCCATTGCACAGACAAAAATAAAAGTAGCTTGCACTTGTACTCGAGAAGACTCCCTTTATCTATTCAGTAATCACAAACACACACTACCATGAGCATCCGCTATGTTGCGTCGGAGTAGTGAAGCAAATGGAAAATCAACTAAGTAGATGTATATAAGTATATGTAAAAACTGACAATTCTATACTAGATTTTGGCCAAAATAACAAGTCGTCCATCCTTCTGCATTCAATTGAAGACATCACATAGAAGAACTTAACATAAAACCAGCATCAAGCTCCACAGTTAAGAGTACATTAAGTCTTGCCCTGCATTATGTTTTGAACATTATTTTTGCTAGACAAATAAGAGTACCATAATAACGCATGTTTAAATTGTGCACACATTATTTTGGAGAAAAACATGACCCGACACCCAGTTACACAATTTAGTAAACTGAAGGGTTACCAGTCAGCCTTTCTAAGTACTACTAGAGAATGGCTTCCCACAGTATTTCCGAGCGGTTCTCATAATATACTTCCTTATTCATTAATTGCTGACATGCAAAAGTTGTGTATCTGGATTAAAAGTTACTCCATTTATGAAACGAAAGTAATATACACATGAAGTTATCCAATATCTAAAATAAAAACTGCTGCATAAAAAAAGAACATGTACTGTATATAACATGTACAGCTGGACCTATCCATCCCAGAGCATTTCTCAATGTACGGTAACTACAGCCACACCGGCACCAAGGTTGGTCAGGGGTCGTGACCTCTCATGTTGAACCAGAGGACCTGGTTTTACCCACAACTGTAGAAAGCTGAAGTGAAAGCAGAACCCACTGGGTTATGTTACAAGTAACACCCAATTCAAAATCCCCTGGAAGTTTCTATTTATACAGGAATCAATACATCTTTCGGAAAATGGCAAGCCGTTTGGTCTCAAGTACAGAGAGATCATATGCAAGGGATAATGGATAGAACGCCGGTCATATGGGGAAAATCAGCCCAGACGAAGAACAGGAAACCGACGCGAAGCGGAGGTGTCTTGCTCCGGACTGAAGGGGCTTATTTTCGATAATGACCGGCGACGTTCTATACATTATTCCGCTTATTACACAGACTTGTCAAAACGAAAAAAAATAAACTCAGATGGTGTGTCTTTTTACAATCAATTTGTTACCAGCATTCATAGTGTTGATCAGCAGAGAAATAGTCCGCCAAAGACGTTGGCGTCGCTTAGCAACCGAATACGTTGGGGTTGATAAGTTACCGGACTATTTGCGGAGTGATACCGAAGATGTCAATAGAGGCAAAAAATGCACTTTCCTTGACAGCGGTCATTATATGCTTAGCAACGGTGAATTATCAAAAAATAATTCACCGCCGGAAGTTGTGAAGGCCCATGCAAGTGAACGGAGCGTTCCACAGCATTGAGAAGAGCTGTGTAATAATAACATAACAATCCATGCCATGTTGTTTATTTTAAATTATTGGATGCAAGCATATAAATAAGCACAATTATCTACTAGTACTAAAGGATTGAGAACTTAACGTTGAACATTATCAGCTGAGCAAAACTTAAGTAAAAACAATGCACTACAGCCAAGCTAGTGTCAGTGGAGGCTCAACCTGAGGCCAGTTTAAATGAAACCCATCATCGTTGTTTAGGATCATAACTTAGAAGTATTCCAACTGATTTCTTTCAGAATATTGTTCAACTCCCCGCTGAGTGTACACGTGTTTTGAAATTGGGTTGGCGAGCCACGATGACACCCATTCTATTCCAAACTAGTGTTTCACAGCTACCCTAGCTTTATCTTTGCCTTGTCTAACACAAGTAAGTGCAAACCAATTGCCTTGCTAGATCATTGCTCTAATATTGCCCAAAATTGAAAAATAATTAAGTTTAGATTCTGTTTTTACACCCCGCTGGTGTGTGCCTTTTTAAGCAGTGTTGTCCTTCTCAGTTGACACCAACCCTCAAAACATTTCAATAAGTGGCAGGGATAAGAGTAGGAGGGGTTGTTATTTAAATGACTGGAGTGATTTCTGTACCTATTCCTTCTCAAGCTTTCCCTGGTTGGTACAATTATGGCGGAATGGTTCCACCAAATGCTCCGCTTTCATAAAACTCATTGTGTCGAGTCAGCCTATGGGAAATTATAGAATTGATGAATTCATTAATATAGCGTTCAGTTGGTAGACTAGCATACAGCCACTATCTTCCCTCAGAACTCTTACTGTGTTCCTCTTGGTCTCCAAGTACATTAGTTTGCAGTGGTCTGTAAACACAGAACCAAACTACGTAGCCAGTGCAGTTTGTCTGCGCTTGGGCCTGTATAAAACAAATGCTGCTATGGGAGCTGCTCAACAATAGTTTGGAATAGAATGAATGTCAATGGCGCACCACCGTCCCAATTTCGGAATTCACAAGAGAGGCTAACATTTTCAAAATCATGGCTGATTTGCAAACTGGCAAAATCCTTCAAAAGATCTTTACATAATAATTTGCGAGACCTTGGTTCCTGATTCATTTCATCTCTGAAGATTGAGTTCCTGCATAGTCATAACCAACAGTGTGATTACCAAAAAGGATGTGGTGGTTGTTTGAGGGTACCCTAAGCCTCACATTTTAGATTTAACTCTACTTGAAAATGATTTACTTTTATTAGATATTTAGTCCAAGTTTGGAAAATATTCTTGTCTTTTCAATTATTTTATGTTTTGTTGTAATAACGAAGACACATATTATTTGTCAGCATTAATTGATACCACAAATGTGTCACAAATCATAAGTCAAAACAAAAGTTAAGACTGCGTGAGATAGTTTGTTTGTTATGCTTTTTCTATGTATCTGATAAGAGATTGGAACGTTCAAGGTAGAGCAAATTTATGTACATGCAAAACACAACAAAAACAAACAAGCATACAAATGAATAAACTATATAGCATTGTTGCTTCAAGGAAAGACGCTGCATCCCTATGCACATTAAAGTCCCTAGTAGGCAGCAGTTAAAATCTATACTACTGAAGGGGTTCGGAAACCCCAAAAAAGACAGTTATGATCTTAGGGAGTATTACTGTAACAAGTCACTCTGGAAAATTATCACTAAATAGGGTAGTAATTCCACTCTACTCCAGAGCATTTAGACAACTTAATTGAAGAAAAACGACCTGATCCTTTACTTTTGCCCTCCACAACCACTCGGCAACAGATAACGTATACACAATGTCTTCAATCCAATATCCGTTTCTGCCAAGACTACTCCGTTAGGCTTGACATGTTCCCACTTGCTCACACACACAAACTTTAAATTACTAAAATAACATTAGCATGGCCTGAAAGCTGTTGATTACTGATATATTGCTATATTCATTTTTGGGTCATGAGGGGGTCCATGTGGTTCCTAAGGCTAGTCCAGTTGAGAATCACCGTACTTAACAACAAGAACGTACATCTGTTTAAGCCCCTCCAACCATCCTCTCTGCTGTAGAGAGTGGGGAGCAAGTAAATTCAACACTTATACTACACTTATAAACGGTATACATTTAATAAATTATATAATTCAGTAAGGTTTGCAGAATAATGACAAAAGTCCCCATCCATCAATGATTGAAGGTGCAGTGTGTAAAAAGTAGTGCCATCTAGACTAGAGAAACCAACTCTGCAGAAATTGAATAAACATAAAAATATACATACTCATTAATATCAAATATATAAGTATGTTTCAATGGGTGCATAATCCGATGAAAAGTAGAATCATTGGATTTTCAAAACCTTAGAATGAGCACTTATACATAGGGAGTAAAACCCATGTCTCAGTTTGAATTCAAATACTATGAGGTTTAAAACATGCATTTTGGGCTAAAACTTCTGGAAAGGAGCATAATTCTCCTGGATATGTCACACAGCAACAAAGTGAGAACTCGTTATGCATGACCCGAGAAGCTTGTCCCTCCTTTGGACATAGCCACCCACATCAACCGCTGCCCAGTAAGAGCTCCACACATACACTAACACCGTGCACACAGCACACCACCTGCGCTCACAGCAGAAGAGCCTGGTTGACAGAAACTGACTAAACAAACAGATTTTAATTATTATTTTTCTATATTTAGGTCTTATTAAAGTAACATTGAAAGATTGGCATAGACTACTATGTAAACAATGTTTAGAAACAACTATTTGGGGTTTTGTTTTGGACCCTACACAAGTAGATTCTTGTGTAGGGTCATCATAACCTGTATTTTATCTAAAATTCTGCTTTCTCCCTCTTTGTGGGGTGTGCTAAATGTGGATAGGAATCCAATTATGATTGCAGTTTTCGGGGAAAAAGGGATGCAAAATATTAAGCGGACCTGTTTGGACTTATGAAAGATTTTCTTGGTTGGGTTGCAACAGATTATTAGGTGCTTTTAACCCCATTCTCGCATCTATCAATTTAACAAACATACAATACAGTGACCCACAGGCTACATGGCTAGGATAGTAGCAAATGTCCAAAACTATGTTTTGTGTTCTCCACGCCAAGAGTGGGTCTTTAAAATGAGGACATGCCTGTTGTCATGCTGTATATAGAAATCCCTACAGAGATATCAGAGCTCTGTATGCTGAAGTGTTAAGTGTATGCTTTGATTAAAATAACTAATTTGCCATTATATGAAGGCTGCGTAACCTACTTCCAATTTGCAACACCCCCCCAACACACACACAGGAGAAAAAAAAAAAAAAAGCATAATTATTTCGCAATCTACGCCCATTTAGGAGCATAAGTCTGAATTGTCCAATTAGCAGGAACACAATCAGAGTTAATGGCCACTAATGCTGTACCGCCATACCTGCAACCAACCAACAAACCAACCACGATTACACCTCAATTAAGTGGTCGTTAAAAAGCTTTCTGTCATTCTTATGCATTTAAGTAAATGTCCTGGCTTTCAATCAGTGTAAATGTCTTGTTAACCGACAGGGGATTTATGTACAACCATCTGCCATCACCACGATTTTCCAAGTCATGTTACATGTAGTGTAGGCAGTTACACCACAAACAACTTTCTTCCTCATTCTCATAATTAAGACTTTCAAAGATGAAAAAGTAGTTGGATGCCAGTTTGTTAAAGTCCAGTGTGCCCGCAATAGTTTGTATCAGAGATCCGTTACAACAGTGAACAGTTAAGGTTAAGGCACGGACTAGCTTATATTAGACTTGACGTGCCGGACCTCAATAAGTCAGGCCTGCTCAGAGGTGGGAGGTCCGCTTGAATCCTAGCTTAGTGCTACACCAGTGCTTCATGGACGTAGCTTCACAGCCATTGATATCAGTTTCAAATTCAATCCACACTCAAGTATTTGGGGGAGGTTAAACGGCTTCCCCTAAGTCCTCTAAATACCAGTGGGAGAATGGAGGAAAGACACAATAGAAGAATACTACGTGTAAAATGGATCATTAAGGACAGCGCTACACTGCTAAATAAATGGTTGCCAGTGAAGTGCCTGTGTTTTATTGTTCTGATTTATAAAAAGCTTTATAAATAGGAATAAAAAAAAAAAAAGCCATCCATTCTCTAGAACATATGCAGAACATGTATTGACAATTCTGAGATGCCACCAGCTAAACTTAAATAGATAATAATATATAAGTTATTGTCTGATCATGAGCTGATCAAGGCATCCCTTGAATAATTCCTATGCAAGTCCCCATAAAGTGTAACCTAAATGGGACCATCTACTCAACTAAAGAAAACAATACAACAGGAAAATTCAAATAACACGAAATGTACCTTCTACATGTGTGCTGCACCTCATCATAAAAAGAAAAGGTCTTCCTATTACGTTAACACTTGATTGTGAGAACTGTGTGGCAATGGATTGAAATAAGCCGTGTTTTAACCTCAAGTGCCCAGGAATTGTTGTCACAGTTACTACTTGGGTAGATTTCACACTGCATTGACATATATGATCTCCATCTGTTATACATGGATATATAATTAAACTTGATAGTAGTGTGCACTACAGCCAATGTTAACTTGCTCTGCTTTACGTGAATATAGGTTGCTTTAATAACATGACTGTGTGCAGTTGTAACTAAACAGTCTTGGAGAAGAACTTTCTCCAAAGCTTTCTAGATCCTCGGGAAATTTCCTGCAGTGGAACCGCTGCTGTTGTGACACTTGATTGTGATGCAATGCCAAATGTCTTTGATATAATTGCCCCTTAATATCTTTTGTTATCTCTAATCGGCAAACAAATAGACCAGATCCATTACATCATTCCTGCATAGTAAACACAGTGAAAACACAACTCACAACCAAGTCTAATGGCGCTTTCCCAGTGTCTCATGAAGTGTACCACACCATACTACCGATGCTGGTTCTTAGCTTGCTACTGAAGTACCAAGAGTAACAATGATGCTGCACTGGGGAAGCTCGCAAGAGGATGACTCTTTAGTAATGCTTTATGAAGTGCACAACTGTCCCATTCAATATAATTATTCAATGTCAATAATTATTTTAGAGGCAACTCCGTAACACAGATGAAGCTGTTAACACTAATCATGGGTCCGCTACTTCAACGTACCAGGGCAAATGAAACACCTGCCCACCTACACAGTGTGACGATTGGGGGCTGCACCCATTTCTCCGCTGTGACAGCTGTCAAAAGGGTACATGGCCAATGTGTGTTCTTCACTAATTAAGTCTACAACCCATGAAAGAAGCCGACCCATAGTTAGTAACTTAGTGTTATGAGCTACACCGTCGTTTGTCTGATAATGAAACATCTTTGAAAAAGGTCTATCGTCCAAATGCCAAATCTGCAAAAAGCAGACAAGGATAACGGGCAACATCACCCCAACGTCTGCTTGCTCTTCTGGTTACACTGACAAAGAATGTACCCTTTTAAAAAACCTAAGTGTGGAGTGTGTGTGGATGATGATGCTGGTTTAGGCAGCCTCACCTGGCCTGAGTCAGACTGATTGGACCCTGGGGCTGGGTGAGGCTGCACACCTGTTGCACATTGAGCAATCAATGTGTACAGGATAAGCCAGCCATCACCACACTCACTCAGAAAGAGATCTCCTGCATGGGAAGCAGGAGCACCGGCTCATGTAGCATTGTCTGCAATCCTTTCAATAAACCGCCTTTGGACACCACCGATGCCCTATGTCCTTGTCTGGAGGAGCCTAGTAAAAGTCACCTAGGTGGTGTGTCACATCGACATTGTTACACCATGCAATACGTTTTCCTACAAATCTGTCGAATTAGCAATTTCAGGAATGGTTAACGTTTAAATATTGGCATGGGATTATCTGTGTAGTCGGGGGAAGAAATTCCAGAATCTGATAATTTAAACAGGCAGTGAGAGAATACATCGGCCTCATGTAGTCTCAAAAATATCATTAAAAGTACTCAATGTAATGATTGAGAATTTTTTCCGTGTCTAACTATTTATAAATATAAATGTTCTATTGTAGCCAACTTGCTTAAAATCCTGTGTCCATTCAACGCAACAGAAGTGAAGCAGATTTGAGAGCTATCGTTTGAGTTAATAGCAGTCCTCAATCAGCTATTAGTGACTGGAATGCACCGAGAATATGATTTGAGTTGACTGTGCTATCTCTGCATGAGGCAATTTCGATTTTAGAAACTGAGCATTCAGGGCATGTATTCACTGATGGTTTGGGAATGTATACCTTTTTTACACTATTTTCTGCTGTCTCTCTTTAAAGCTCTGGATCGTACCTGCATCGAGTTTAGCGGGGGGACACCAGATAATATACGTGTGGATCAAAGACTCAACAGCCCAAAAAAAGCGATCAGGAATTATGTGTCCCAGCCAACAAGACCCAAAATCTGTCCACACAACCAAGTGTTTTGAAAGAGAAAATGACAAAGGGTACAAGCTTACAGTGGGCCGAATTACCCACTTATTCATTCTCATAACAGACAATGTAAGCCAGCGATTGAATACTAGTGTGTACATCTGACCACATCAACCCAAACTAAAATGGAACAGACTTAAACACTCCTTGTTCAAGCATAATATGTAAGGAAGCAGATCTAACAAGGTAACTCTTATTATAGTGTTCCTGTCTGATGAACCCCATCAAAGGTTGACTAGGAATCTATTTTGCCTTCAACCAAACAAAACTATTAACAAGCCTTCAGGAAAATCAGCAAGCTAGGGTTATCTGCATTCTACACACCCTAGGATTAACCCACGTACCACAAAAGTCAATCCATAATTGGCAGAGAGAACTATGATTCGGTGAATCAGTATATTAGCCTGAGACACATACACAACTTAATAAAAGAACCAATGTAATCAAGTTCTTAGAAATCTAACAATTAACAAGCCATTGAACGCCAATAAACGACCAGCATAATGTCATCAACAAGACAAGCCATTTGTCTGTGTGTGTGGCTGAAACACAAAGTTAAATTTGCTTGTTTGGTTTGCTTCCATCTTCTTTGTGAAACAACCCATACTCCTACCTAAGCTGGTTAGGGACTCTTATCTCTTTGTAACTCTCTCCACCCCATCCTCCTGCTTCACTTTCAGTGCTTTTGGGGAGCTGGGAGAGCTGCTGAGGGAAGGGGAAACAGGTATTATACACAAGCAACAGAAGGCACAGCAATAATCAAAGATCAGTGCATGTCCTTCAAAAACAACTGCTATGAGAGAAAAAGGTATTAGCGAAGGCAACAGTTATGCACAAGTTAATTGATCCCTAGAGCTGGTATGCCGAGCCTGGTACAAGGAGTTTCGATTTGAAAACATATTCCCACGTAAATGTATGAATCAGTGGAATAACTCAAGTATATCAGATAATGTGTAGGGCTTTTTACACTTCCACAATTGGATATAATAAAGAGTGGAGGAAAAAATATACAACGGTTAATTTAATCATTTTAAACTAACAAGAATCATTCCAGTCACTCAGTCGGGTAGCAAATTTGGACTGTCGTTTCACCGTTTTTTCAGACAAGGAAATGCAAAAGGTCTTTGGTCCCTCCTGCCCCCTACCCCCCAAAGGTCACCCAACTGAATAGTGTTAAGCTTACTGTTAACAGGGAATCTGGGCTATGGCAACATCAAAGATGTTCTCCTTCTTGCTGCTAACTTAAATAAATAGCTCAGCCCCACGATACATGGACGGCTATGACATAACGCCAAAACAGTCATCACCTCACTTTAGACATAAAATTATGGTTTTAAAGATACTATTTCACAATTTGGTGTCTTTTTTTCTTTTCCCAACATGCCGACCGGATACCAAGCAAGCATAAAGAATACTCTCAGCCTATAGAAAACCAGTTGGCAAACATCTACATATTGTCAAGACACCATACATTCCTTGCCTTCTGATTTGTGTCGTTTTGCAAGTTGTTCATGGAGGCTTAGAAAATGTGCTAAATACTCTTAATGCCTTTCGAGTACTTCAATCCCCATCAGCAACCGGAGACGTCTAGCCCTTGTGCTATTCCTAATTCAAGTAATTAGCATCCTCTAGGCTAAACGGTTCAACTAGTCATGACTTGCAGTGGTTTTCCCGTAAATCAGTGGTTTTCCCTTAAATCTTTCTAAAGATAAAATACAAAACATTATAATTATGGGACAGGATAGGCTAGGCTACGAATGCAGAGCTCATTGCCACTGCACGGATCCCATTAGCGGTAGCATGATGCAGGATACTGTTCCGGTTCAACTTTTTAGCTCAATTAGTTCTACAAAGCCATGCTACTCTAGAATACCTGAGTACAAAACAGACAAATCTCGACAGTGCCATGCAAATCAATCTCTCTTCTCATGCCTTTCAGTGTTTACATCATAGCTGGTAGTTTCGGTACAACTTGGTTTACGTCCCGTTGACGCGACAGTGAAGTTGACTTATGCATTACTAGTTAGGATATTACTTTTGTATTGGTGGTGTAGCCAAATTTAATAAACTGCTAGTTTAAAACTAACAAGGGGTAAAAATGACTTAACACACAAACTTAGTAACAAATAAGGCATAGCTGTTGGAACCTGCTCCTGTGGCCTATCAGGGTTAGCTGAATAATTAGCAAGCTCCCTGCCAATGTGTCCATGTCAAATTACCACGGGGAAATGAGAGACTCCTGATGGTTACGTACAGCCAATCACAACCATCCATATATCCCTACTACCTTTTATTTAAAGCAGATTTTTAGTTTAGGCTTTTCAAGATAGCCATGCAGAGCTGTTCTCACACCAGTTAATTATATATTTAATTTGCCAAGTAGGAAGCTAAGCAATTAAAACTTTAAACCATATACTTCCACTAAAGAGGAAGTGTTATTGACATGGCTGAGAAAAAACAAACCCCATGTCCATGTTGCACTGGACAATTAAGATATCCCCTTGTAAAAAAAAAATATATATTACGATTGAATACATGCAATCTTTATGCATTTCAAGCTCGGAACTGCTATCCATCTATAGCTACTCTATATTAGATGTTCTTTAAAATAATGCCCGACATTTTCCAGCTCATTAAAATAAATACTTCTGTTGCATAGCTGGGAATGCCAGCATCCCCAGGCAGTAGTCTCAGTGCTACACTGTGCAACTGGTGTTATACAGTCACAAACAACACAACAGTTGTCAGTCTAGTTGCTGTAAGCAACTTTGGGGCTTTGACTCCCCTGTATTTCCCATCTGGGATCAATCAAGTACCATACTATCTCATCTTAATGTCAGAACTAGGGAATTTGAAAAGTCTGGAACTTTAGTGCCCATAGGTTAAAAAAGGTACTGGTTTGTCTGCGATTATGAAAACGCATCGATTATCCAAACTTCAGAGCGGTTGGTTGAGGTGTCATTTTAATGTTGGATTGTAGCGCACCTTCACAAGTTACCATTCTATAAGTCTTCATGAAAATACCAAGAAACATATTCCTGGAAAGGTGTTATTGATTTTTGTGTTTTTTTATTAAACCCCTACCATCCAGGGCTTTATCTTCTCATCTTTACCCTGCCTCAATCATCACAGCTACATACTTACTTTTATAGCTTTGATTCCAGACTTGGTGATATTGGTCATCTTTGCCTTGGAGATCGGAGGCTTGTACTCATTGAGCGAGTACAGCTAGAAGAAAAATGACAACAAACCACCTTAGCCAAACGTCACATATCATATTTACGAGATGGATACGGTTCAGGACCTATTTATATTAAAGCAGCCCAGTACAGCGTCCAACGTTTTTACGTTTATGAAAAAGGTGCAATGCAACCCAAATCTGCCGTTGTGGAAACATTGTCTAACTTCATGATGTATCAACTATTGAACCGCTATTTAGGACACTTGTAAACAATGGCCTTGCGTATTAACGCCACTTGGCTCGTTTGTACTGCAGACAAAACAGGGGGTTGGGAAAGGCTTGGGGAGCACGTACTGCACACTAGCTATAACTTGTTATACAAACATATAGGTTGCTTCATCAATCATACCACTCAATTGTGGATATACCGTGACATTTCTTAGTAATAACATAATAATACTAGGGCTACTAGCTAACCAGCAGAGTTGACGCTAGCTAGTGAATGGTATCACGTTAGCTCACTAGCATAGCGTCAACTTGCTAACTTATAGCAGGTTAGCTACGGACTGTGCAGAAATATTTGCATACTGAGCAATACTTTGCTTCTGCTTCAACAGTTGACCACACGGTTCCATATAGCTGCTAGGGTCGTGTTGACCGACACCTCTCGTTAGATCTGCCGTGGTTTAACAACATTGCTGACAGAGAGTGCGGCCTTGTGCGAGACTGCCCTTCTACCATGTATGCTAGTTAGGCTATCGCTAGCTAAATTACTCGGTTCGACATTTTATCATCACTTTGTGCGGAAAATGTGGCGTGTTTGAAACAAACCTCATTGTTAAAAGACTTCACAGCCTCCATGGCGATTAAAATCAGCTCGCGTTCTGGATATAAAAAATTATTGTATTCTCTTCCCCAACCGGTTTGAATGTTGCATGCTCAAGGCTTGTTGGGAGATGGAGGAGACTGCCAATATGGCGCACAACCACAATGCGAAATATACGACGAGTCAGGGGCACCAGCGCCCCCGAGCGCCAATATAAAGAATTGCTTATTTATATCCAACTTATTTTAAAACAAACAAAAGTGCTCTCTTGTGGAAAAATGACAGAATTCTCCTCAAATATTCAGTTTGTGTCATTAACACTTTATTTTCCTTGGCAAAGGCAAACACAGAACTAAAACAGAATCAATACATCAGCTATGTACAATACTTACAATTTCTGGTAACAATTACATCCTTCAAAAAACTACAATTTGTAAGTTATAAAAAATAGTTGTGCCTAGTTCAAGTTAAGGTCTATTGTTTACCCTGCAGTAATCCAGTTGCACCTGCATTACAGTTGTAGCTTCTTTATAGCATATATCGTACAACTTAATTAAAACCAACGTGATATGATATGAAGTCACAGAAATATGTGCACACCCAAGACTAAGTCTCTGATACGTATCAGTTTGATTTAATGAATTAATACGGGTTGAACAGGCAAGGCAGCTTGAAATCCTATATTAACAAGCATTTTTCCTCCTATATATATATATATGTATTTTTGATTTGGTTGATTGAAATTTAAAAACAATGTGAAACAAAGATCTATCAAAATCAAAATAACAAATCCAAACATCATACATGCCTCAACACACAGTGACATTTCTTAAGAGGTGAACGGCAGTGTTAGTGCATGGCACCAATATTAAAATATGAAACACTTGACAACTAAAATAATTACAAAAAAATGCTACCAGGATGAGATTAATGGTTGCATTTTCAATCTACTCTATACCTCCAATTTGAAACACTGGAATTAAGACCATTTCCACTGAATGGTTCATAAAATACACCAACAAGGCAATCAGAAACATGAAGAGCTTATAATACAATAAGTAAATGTAATACTAAAGAGACAAACTTCACATTTTACAAAACAAAACATTACCGTTTAGGTGCAAAGAAAATCTCCAACTTGAAAGGCAGTACTTAGTTTTCGCAATCATCCGACAATAGTCGGACAGCAACAGTGTTGGGGAGCGTTAATAGACCTCCAGGCACAGAGTATCTTCCTCAGTCCTTTATAAACTAGTCTCTACCAATGGAGCAGCAACTGCTGACGCGGTCTCTGTTGTGGCTGCCTCTGTTGTCGCTTTTTCTATTGTGGGTGCCTCATCCTCTGGCGCCACCTGCTGGTCTTGTTTGAGATTGATCTCTTGGATCAGTTGTGCGTTGGCTTCCTTCCACTCTCGGAACCGGTTTGAGGTAAGCTCGCTATCCGACAGGACCTGGTCCATCACTTGCAGATCCGCCTCTTTAGACTAGTATAGAAGAAAAAAGGCAGAAATAATATGCATCATCAGTTTTCATATATTTTCTAGTAAAAATGGATGATTGCCCCATCTATGAAAATAGATGAATAGAACATTGCAACATTAATCTGCGGCAATCTCGGAAAGTGTCAAAGAGTTTCCTTGAAATAAATACCAGTTAAGTAATTATCCATCCCCGAATGCGGTAACATAATGGTGATGGAGTCTATGACCCATTGATAAAAGCCCTTGCATTTGCATTATTGTGAATCTTACGAACTGGCTGTCATTGGTGACAATCCTGCCATGCATTAAAATCACAAGCGGGCAGTGCCGCACAGTTAGTGACACGTCTTCCATCACCCATCAGTGGTAGTTCTGCCAGAGAGGGTATGGCTAAGCTACCCCAACAGACTTGCTCTTCAACTCACTTGTGTGTAGCAGTGTACAGCTTTTATTTTTCCATAAGTTCAGCCAAAGAGAACAAAAAGGGACATCATCGAGATTGCCACTTTAAGGAACTACGCCCTCTCTATAAGCAATAAACTGAATATCATTCATATAAAAGGAAGTTATTCTGTTAATTTACCCATCCATTAAATAATCTTGTGTCGTCCATGTATCACAAATCTGCCTATAAATTAGTTGTCAAAGATACCAAAAAGTCACGTTAGAAGTTATTATTAATAATTCATATTTTTGATGGGTCTGCCTACCTTTAGTGTGCTGTTGAGAGTTCTGATAAGGTGTAATTTGTCGTTGACGGTGGTGTTCTTGCAGCGCCTGATGAAGGAAGCCCGGAAGTCTTTCTTGGTGGATGGCTTGCGCTCACCGAGGGGCGAGAGGCTGGCCTGCTTCAGGTGGTTGTACAGCGTCTGCATCTCGTCAGAGTTAGCTTCTTGACCACCTGTCCAAATAGAATGGGATCCAAGCATCAGAACTCACACTCTAGGGCTATGCTTCTTCTACAACAGTTAGTTTTTAAGGGTTCCGAAACGTCAAAAGGCTCAGAGGCATGAAACATTTTTATGTTTCTCATTAGAACCATCAAAAAAAGAAAACTTTTATAACTTCATAAATACAGACCGTACATCTATATGGAACACTGGCAAGACACATTTTTGGGGGTGTCCATTGTTCCAATACAAGGTCTGACTCAGGACTAAATTACACAAGTTAACCCAGACTGGCCAGTTATTTATACTTGAAGCCACCATAAATGGGGAAATGTTCTTTTCATGTCTTCATAACAGTGTTCCAGTTCCCTTTACTTCGATGTTGGACCACAGATAGTGATCTACAAGCATCGATGTCTATTTTCCTGCACACAACTCGGAAAGGGCTAATTTGAACTAATGATGGACATGCTCAATGACTTACCAAGGCTATATCAGTGACTGTATGTTGTACGCACTTGCACATAAAAATAGTACTTAGCATTGTCTAGCATCTTATACCATCTGATTTTGTTGTATACTGGGAATGGTTTAACCTAACAAATGTTGATTGCTTGGCACTTGGTTCTATGAACATCCTTACTGTACCGACAGCAATATATTCTTTCTTCTTTCTGCTGACAAATGTACTTATTGTAAATTGCTTTAGATAAAAGCGTCTGCTAAATGCCCTAAATGTAAATGTATATCATTTGCAAACAACAAAAAACGAAAACAAGGTTTACCTTCGTCCCCAGTGCCTGGAATATCCAACAGTGTCTGCCCCTCAGCGGCAGCAGCAACACGTACGTCGCCATGGGAACTGCTCTCTGACAGGTCCCCAGTCGACGCATCCCTTGAGCTGGCCGGCGCCTCGCCTGCCTCTTCCCCCAGCTCCTCCTGCGGGGGCCGATGCGTGTGCACCTGCACCGAGCACACCACCGTGGTCTCCGGGGCGAGCCCGGGGGAAGCCTGGGACACCAGGTCCATCCAGGACTGCCGGTTTTTCACTAAGGAGGAGGCGGAGCTCTGTGAGGTCATCGTACTGACGGGCGAGGACAGCGAACCGTTGGTGTCGCTGGGGAGTGGGGAGGAGTAGGGAGGCGGCAGGGTGTCCTGTCCCAGAGAAAAAACACGGTACACTTAGCATATAAGCGACTTGCAAATATAAGCTCACATTTTTTATTATTATTTAATTAACTTCTCCTCTGGAAATCGATGGTAACCAAAGACTAAACCACCACGGGTTGCGGTTGTACAGTGACTGACGTCCAGAAGGATCAACACTGACCTGTCCGCTCGCAGGCATAACGGCTCCATCCACCGAGTCCCGCAGCGTCTGCTCAGAGTAGGGCGGTGGGGGGGCCTCGCTGGTCTCAGCTTCCTCGGGGTCACTGGCTTCGCTGTAGCACTCTGAACACACGCATGTACATGTACACCCCGTGTCACAACTCCCAGAACAGTTCAAATCAGTGAAAAAGATTACAAGAAACGCTTCTGGAGTTCTGACCTGTTGGCGCAGCCTTCTCTGTCGACTCGTACTGGATGGAAGCCAACCCGAGCTTATTCAACCATCTAGGGATGAAACACAATGCATGCAATTCATTCAACAACTCCTACATTCAACATGAAAAGGTTTTATAAATCCATTCCTAAGACAACCGGGGACGAACGTGCTAGGCTGCAGAAATGTCTTGTTGACCAAGAATTCACATATCTGCACAGCCGTGTGACTTACATGTTCATGTCTTCGTGGCTTTCAGCAGCAAAGAAGAACATCATGACGTGGGGGTGACAGGCTTTGATGGCACTGCGGAGGGGGAGGCGTCGAGGTATTAACAAAAGCTATCACATATCTTTACCCTGTCAAGTTGGCGACTACTTTGAATGGCAAGGGAGGCAAATGTTGCACAATGTGACAAATTAAAAATTACTGTGAGGGAAGCTGCTCACAGTGAATATTATTTTGTCACATTTACTGTATGACAGATAGTTTTTCCGTCTGTGGGCCCAAACACTTCCTGTTTAACCATGTGTCAAAAGGGAGGCCTGTTTCACGATTTAACCTCAGACAGAATCAGCTTGTGTGAACAACTTACTGTTTCTTCTTGCACTCAATTGCCCGGTCAATGATGAAGTCGGTGAGATTAATAAACCCCTCGGCTCTTTCGGCCTGAAAACACACAAAAGATCGAAGGATCCTCTTCATTAATCCACCACGAACAGCCTGTGGCATTTGAGCTGGATGTTCGGCTCCATCAGTCTTAATTCATCGTGCCAGGAGGGTCATGCTTGAATTAGATGCTGACAGGCCATTAGAGAAATCTCCGGTGTCAGTAGAGGCAGAGCTCGTGGAGTATGTGTGATTCATAAATTACTTGACTGTGACCCCCTTGCACCTCACAATGCATCTGCACGGCAAAATGGTGACCCGAATGCACAACGCACGATAAAGGACAGATTGTTTTAACGAATTAAGGTAGCTTTAATTCGATAATTATAAAATATCGATGATCATTATTAGCACTATTGATAGTTATGGCATGGAAAGATAATGAGGCTAGAGGTAAACAAGAAAGGGCAGATTAATAGATTTCTTTACTTAAACTTTGCATAGCGTATAAAGAATGCAATGTTTTTTTGGTGGGAACATAGGTGTAGGGTTACAGTTAATGTCTTATTTTTTGTCTAAGAATAATAGAATTCAATTTATGATATTTAAAGCATTCGCGAAATCAAATTGACAAAATATGTTATAACATGGACAGAATCAAAAATACATTTGATTGGGTTCATACAGTCCTCGGAGTACTCACCAACTGATTGCTGTACCAGTAGAGAGAGGTCTTCTTGAGCACAAACCAGTACTTCTTCCATTTCAGACCCAGAAAGGCATCTTTCTTTCTGTAGAGCCAGCCCTGGTGGTCGGGATGGCCCAGTTCTTTAACTGAGATCCGTCTCCTGCTCATCGTCACATTGCCTGAACACACAAACAACCGACCAAATCCATGCATATCAATACGATGGTCCCGTGAACTCATACCGTGGGGAGGGGTTAAATATCGGCTATTGTTAAGCTAATGAGAAGCTAGAACCAGACACGCAGCTCTTAAGGGAAAAGTGACATTAGCTATACTTCTGTTTTCAGTAGGCAAAAAATAGATTAGGAAATGCGATACGGAAGAGGAATAGGTGATATGAGATTGCCTAAACCTACACCAAAAAAAATTGCACAGGAATAGAAAACACTTTTCCACCTACCTATTTTCAGATATGAATCACACAGAGAAACAATAATAATTCCTCTACAGTGTTATCAAAAGTGCATTGTTCAGAGCTTAAATAGACCTGATAACCCGCAGGGAAAACTCTGTATGGTTTAAATGCACCATCCGCGACAAGTCTGCTACATGCCTCAATTTCCCTGTCACTTGACAAACACCCACACAGTACGGACAAATTACAGTTTATAGTGACAGGGTGAGATACAGAGCGAGAGAGTAGGAGAGCGTGAGAGAGCAAGAGCAGGATATATACTACAACAAACTGAGAGGTGAGATCCTTACCTCCACGTGAACTCTTCTTCTTGGACTTGGTTCTCAGGGAGACCTTTGAGGACAGCGGGCAGAGAGGGGAGGTTAGGTTGTTTGTAGGGAATCAACCAAGAGAGTGCAGGACAGAATAAGAAGCAGTAGAAGGATCCTTGCAATGTGGCGCGCTTTAGCCGAGATTAATCTTTTTGGAACTTCCTCTTTCTCAACCCGGGTGTCTCATACACTGTCACACTCACAATTGTCTCAAGGCTATCTCTCTCTCAAGGCGCATCTCTCTCTCTTTCTCTCTCTCAAGGTGTCTCTCTCTCTCTTCCTCCCTCTCGCTCTTCCTCTTTCTCTCTCTCAAGGCGTCTCTCTCTTTCTCCCTCTCGCTCTTCCTCTTCCTCTTTCTCTCAAGCCATCCGTCTCTATCTCTCTCTTGCTTTCCCTCATTCCTCGCTATCTTTCTTTGCAACACATCACAGATGGTCCGCAGCTGAGAGAATGAAATAGAACATCTCTGCTGGAAAAGTGCTTGAAGATCCCTTCACAGAATGGGGAAATAAAGGAGTGCAGAGGTAGTTTTATATCAGTGGAACATTGGGAAGAACAGCACTATACTCACAGGGTTGTAGTCATCCGCAGCCATTGAGGAGGGGGCCAGGGATATGGGGAATGCAGCCTATTAAAACATAAGGTGGAGGTGAAAACCAATGCTCATGAAGACATACACCGATGATATTGCAACTCAGTCCCACTGCAGCAGCAACGAGGACGCTTTAGGCTATTGGATCTGAATCATTATTTTAAATAGGGGGATACAAATGTTTGATAATGGGGGGCATTCATGTTATGATTTAATAATAGTGGGATAAATTTGAGCAACGCCTTCAATTGTAAATGGTATTTATAAATGGAAGCTCCAGGGCAATATTCTCAAAATAAATGAAGATACAAATCATGAGTCAATAAGCCACACAGAAGCCAATTATTGAGAAGAGGCCAGCACTTTGATACATGCTGATTAATTCAAACCCATAACTCGTTTCTGTTGATTAGTTAGGAAGAACTACAGTTTTATTTAGATAAAAAAGGTAGTTATAAACTCTGTAGTTTTCTTTGGTACGAAATTAATGTGGAAGACATGATCATCATCATGACGCTGGCAGCCTAAATTACCATTGGTCATTATTGGCAAACTTCCTCAGAACACTGAGTTCCTCATTCTCCGAATGGAAATTGCCTTATTTAAGTTAGAAAAACCGGCTGAGTTTAGTAATAATAAAAAGTATGTTATACATCCGAATGTCATTATAATTCTAAATAATTTAGAACCAAATTGTTGTTTATGTAAGTCACTTTCCACAGAAACATCTGACTGCATTTTGGACTTATTTGTAAATCTAATCTATGATACATTGATTGAAGATAAAAAACCTAAAAAAAAACAGCCCCACCAGATTCAATCTTCAGGTCGGAACAACCAAAGCCCAGATACCAATCCCACTGAAACGCGATCCGCTAAACTCATTGCTTCCTCTGCCTGATGATCACGTGACGTTCATACAGATTTAATCACAAACTAACCCGATATCGGGTCTGATGTCATTGATGAAACTACAGAAAAGTCACCCTTACCGTTAACACACCTGGCAGTTTAAAGATTCAACTGAAACGAACTATCCAAAGCATGCTGATCGTACGCCTGGCAGAGACGGACACGGACACCATGTGAACGCATAACGTTACATACAAGCGCCCCAGCCGCCGCTCTCTGTCTTGCACAACTAATCAAAACGCTCAAACATGCAACTCTGTGTTTCCGGCGGGTAGTTTCATGATCTCCACCACACTCACCACGGAACAAGCTTGACAGACCGGTTGCCTTGGTAATACATCTCCAATGTAGGCCTACAACATGATTGTGGCAATTTTGTAAGTAAGATTAAAGATAACTTGTATGATTAAAGATAAAACACTTTGACAAGTATAGCACTTTGGGAACAAACGCTACTTGACTGCATCACCCTAAGTATTGGTCAGACGGCAAACATTTTACATCGGTAAAATCTGGATACAGAGAAAACAAAATTGTACCTATCAACAAAGTGAACACGTGTCCGACCAATTGAACTCATACCTGCCACCACAACTTCAGCAAATTCAGTTTGGCTTCAACACGTAGCCGAAAATCTAACCAAACTTTGGCAATCATGTTGTCGATGGAAAGCGACCTAATTAAGAGCTCAATGCTTTTCTTTTGGTCGGTGTTTCAGTGAAGGTCTGCGGCACTGTCAAACAAATGTTAGCCAATATTTCCTAAAGTTGGTTGTTTGCCTTAAACGCTTGCGGTAAAAGTCCACAAGGTGTCGCTGTGCTACAATCTAAGAACTGCCGCATTATTTTATTTTAGTCCCGAAAACGTGCGGCTGCACCCACACACCAGCCACCACACTCCATACGTGGCTGTCTCAATAGTCGATGCCATTGCATTTGCTGTTCGGCAGTTTCCAGTTATTCATGCAGGGAGAATAGTGAGGTGTCAACGATAGCCTCCTTATGGCTGTGGCAGTAGAGTTAATGCTAGGCCACTGCAGAGTCGGCTGTGGTATAGCCATCAATGCTCTTCAGCGCCTCTGTGGTGAGCTGGCGTTGTAGACATAACATTCCCTGTTGTTCCTGCCAAAACACACGAGATGGAATAGGCTTATACTGTTCCGACAGAGGGGCCGGATGTTGTGGTGGTGGGCTATGTCTGTCTGCGCTGGGGCAGTGGTAAACCAACAGACATTCTCAAATCTCCTGCTATATCAGTCTCTCTTTCTCCCTCACTCTTGTTCAATCCCTATCTTCTTCTCTTTCCCTTTCCAATACCGATACAAACCTCATTCCTCACCTTATTTAACAAGTTAGACCCTCCCCTCAGCCACTATGATCCTTAAAAAAATAATCGTTGACAACAACTCTGTCTCTACCTTGCTTATTTCTGTGACACAAGACAAAGAGTGAGAGGGAGAACCATCCTTAGTACTAAAGTGATTTAAGAGTATGTCACACAAGCGTGTATCAGGCACATGGAAAGGGAGGAGGGAAGCTGAGGTAATCTGTCTGAGACTCATGTCAAAAGGCCCACAGAGGATTCATGAGAGTGTGGATTGGTCACACCATTGTAGGGCTCAATCTCCCATCACACTCCATGCTGAGAATTGTCACGGCACTTAGCTAATATCCCCCCCAAGACCTATCTCTAGTGCAGTGAGTGTGAGTGTGAGAGAGAGAGAGAGAGAGAGAGAGAGAGAGAGAGAGAGAGAGAGAGAGAGAGAGAGAGAGAGAGAGAGAGAGAGAACAGAGTGGTTATTCTTCACTGGGGGTATCTCACACTGGCTCTGAGTGGTGAGGGACATAAGCGAGGATGGCTGGCTGGGTGGGTGGACTGCAGAGCTAGGGAGGTCATATCAGATCCAAGCGTGTGCAGATCAGCAGGAGGACCAGGACAGGCAGAATGGTCAGCTCCTAGGGTCTACTTGCACCTCTAGAGCCAAACCAGTAGCCCCCTCGACACTGGGGAGTGGGCACTATTGTTCCATTGATTTAAATTGTATTATTATGGAAATCAACGCAGTCTATACAGAAGTCAAGGTCGATGGCTGGGTATCTCCAAACGAAAACACTAACTGTGGTTTAACATAGTTTTATCTTTTCTTAACTTAAAAGGTGCAGTATGTAGGATTAAGCTGCATCAGTGTAGGTTGCAGAAGTAGAATTTGCAGATATATAACAGGACATTTGCACGCCCAGACACGCACACAAGTGAATGCCATAGAAGGTACAGCCTCCCCATAGGCCCTCTCATCCACAGATCCTCCAATGTCTTTTGACAGCTGGGGGTTCTCAGTGTCTTCAACACCACAACAAGTCACCATTAAACTAGAAATAAGGGTCCTCTCGGGGTCCAAACATCTCATTTGTCAGTAATGCACCTATTCTACCGACCCCCGTGGCGTTCCCAGTGTGGTACGCTCCACTGAGGGATTGACACCAACTTATGTTACTGTGGAGCACGAGGGTGTGTGTGTGTGTGTGTGTGTGTGTGTGTGTGTGTGTGTGTGTGTGTGTGTGTGTGTGTGTGTGTGTGTGTGTGTGTGTGTGTGTGTGTGTGTGTGTGTGTGTGTGTGTGTCCAAAGTTTGCCACGGGGCAATTCCATTCCCACATCTGTAACAGTGAATTGTGCCATGGTAGGGCTGACTGTATTTACTTAGTCAACCTCTTGATAGTAGCTTTTGTTCCCTGTAATGTGTTGTTATAGAATTGGTCCAGATAACAGACATTCCTGATAGACAAAGACAATGTTTGATTAGGATTGGAATGTTTAAATGTGTTTTTAATGCTGTCTTTTGAGGTTTATATGAGCTTTACTGCAGTAAAGTTAATCTGCAATAAAATCAGCTGTGATCGGTAGGGTGTGTCTGTGTGTGCGTGTGCGTGTGCGTGTGCGTGCGTGTGTGCCTAGACCTACATACATACGTCTGAAAGAACATTCCCGTCAGCATATCTCTGTGTTAAACTTTAATAGATTTGTCAATATGGCTCTTGCTTTTTTGCACCCCCATTGTGCCATGTGAGCTGAGGTCAAGGCTGTCCAAATTCCTCACCTTTTCCCCATCTAGGAAAGCATGCTCATTTGTTCAGAAAACACACTGGACACACATGTGTCAAGCCCTATTTCCACACACACACACACACACACACACACACACACACACACACACACACACACACACACACACACACACACACACACACACACACACACACACACACACACACACACACACACAATTAGTCTTACCGCTTGAGAAAAGGACCAGGATCGCATGTGTTGTTGACTATATCTGTAATAAGAAAAAGAAACAAGATAAGAATGTTGCCCCAACATCCAGCAGGTCTCAAGTAAGACCTCCTATAGTGATCTTAGCCTGTGGTTAGCATCGAGTTCTGAGTTTATTTACAGTAAACGGGACAGACGTCACTAATCCCTACTGCAGGCCCAGTGGCTTTATCCCGGACCCTCGCTCTTCGGCGCGGTCAAAAGTGGTTGAGATGAAATGTAAAACACATACTTATGACTGCTATAGCTCATCCAAAAACAAACCATTATCTTTCTATTATGCTGGAACACAGCTGGCTTCGATTTAGTCCTAGGAAAATAGACTTTGCAGCTGAAGGTTTGAGGCTTTGACATTTAGCCTGTGTGGTAAGGGCACTGATAATACATTTGGCGACTGGCCACAGTGGACTTGTAGACAACACGCGTCCTTCCCTGAGCTCAAAATACGTCAGACGGCAACACAAGGCCTCACCCTTGTAATTTCTGGGTATGAAATAGTTTCAGGCTCGTCTTTCCTGCCTTTGGAATCCTGACGGAAAAAAAACCTGTAAAAAATATTCTGTCCTCCCCCATCCATAAATCACCCCCACTTTGACTCAGCCTTCTTCATGATGGGTTTGCCAGAGTAAAAGTTGCTGACGGACTGATGGATCTGATGGAATGTCGCTCTGCAACGCCCCTACCCCACACCACACACAGTAGGACACCTTCATTACGTGTGGGCCATAAACAGTAGTTGTTTCACAGCAACTAGAAAGCTATAGCAAGCAAGTGGCAAAGTGACATTACACAGAGGGACAAAACTCTCTGCACGTAGCGACACAGCCTATGGCTCTTTCGACAGCTCCGTCAAATGGGCCATCCACATTCCACCATGCTAAGTTAAGCATCCTATAGTCGCTGTTGCATTATCGGACGTACAGTATAAGCTTGCTACATATTTGGGCATCGGAAATGTGTGTGTGCTAATTGAGTGTGTGACACACCGGCTTTGATGGTGTGTTTGTGCGCATTGCTGAGTATAGACGTGTCGGGGGTTGGTATCACACCTGGCTTAGTCATGAATCACTGGGACCTCTTCAGGGAATCGAGTTATAAGACCAGCCTATGGGGACTATCGGGGTGTGGTTACTGTGTCTTGTTATCTAGTATTGGATTGGTAGCCTCCTTTGTTTGAAACGCGGGGGGAAAGGTGAAGGGTACTAGTGATCTGCCTCATTTGAGTCATCTAGATTTTGAAGGGGACGTGGAATTTTCTTAATTGGGGGACTGATTATAAAAGTTTATCAAAGCTGCAAGTGTATTGTCTGTCTCCCATTTGACCTAAAGGTAATGTTCTTATGGTTGATTTGACGGACCATACTTACTCCTTGTGTGTGCATAGTATGTTTATGAGGGATTGGATTCTTGCACTCACCTGTTTAGGAAGTCACTGCTAGATCGCCAGTCAGATCCCTGTGATGTAGAGATTTGTGTAGTTATTTGATTGGATATTGGTAGTTTAAAGTCAAATTTATTTAATTGACTCCATCATCTGATTAAATCAATGTGCATATCCAGTATATTATGTGTGTTTTATGCGTTTTAAGTCCAAATCTGCGGATCTATTGACTGGAATATATTTCCCCCTTCTTTAACTCCCCCCAATGATGTGCTTCATATAATTTGGAACAAAACAGAAATAAACATGACAGCCATTGCGAGCGATTTAACAATGCAAGGCAAATCTTTCAGCACATAAAGAGGAAGACCTACCCAACCCTCTGCGTTAACTTATGTTTGTTATGCAGCTGAAGCATGTTAGTGGTTAGCAGCAAGGGCAAGGACAGCGCAGGTAACAATTAGAAAGACCACAGATCTTCTGCCAGTGCAGATTAGTGAGGGACACCAGGTGTCCATGCCTTGGCAAGACAGAGAAGAGAGTAAGGAGCTAGGGAGGATGAAGTGGAAGACGAGAGAAGAACGGAGAGGAATGACAGGGTGTGTGAGGGGAGGGGAGGGGGGGGGGATTAAAGTATCGTTCTTCATAACAACAGGCACATCTTCATTTCCAAAAGGTTTAAACGTGCCTCATGGTTTCATTCACAGGGAAAATATGCCTTCCAAGCAAAACAACATTCATAAAGCAATCCTGAAACAGCCACATAGAATACAGTTATAAAGAGATGCAGATTTCTCCAAAGAGAAATACAATAACATTTTGTTTAAATTACTTTGAGAACTTTCAGGCTTCAACCTTGATTTAACATCCAGGTAGTTGCATCACCATATAGTTTGAGCAAGCCATCTTCACCACATGCTTTTAAAAACAAAACGCCAGGTTAGGACGACTTCAAAATGTCAAGGCAAGCTGGAGAACCACTCAGATGGACCTTCATGCAGTTGATGCTCAAGACTTATAATTAAGAGAGCGGCACGCACACACGCACGCACACACGCATTAATGACGGGAGTTGTATCATAAAATAAAGACAATACAAAAGCAGACTGAAATAAACTGCATATTTTAATGAAATTCTATACAAATCGTACAAAAGGCCAAGGAAATGAATAATCGCTTTTGACCCATATGTTCTAAATCCTTATTTATCTTAAATAATACTGTCATGGAAGTCTTGGTGACCCTTATTAGGACCTAATGGAAAAACACCATTCAACTTTGTGTATCCCAAAGACAAAGGGTCTTACAGCTGTTAATCATGTCCACCAGCAGGAGATAAGGGTATTTTAGGTACAACATTACAGAGCAGAACCAAAAACAGTATAGATTGCATAGCTCAAAGAGGAGGAGGAAAAATATTCGCTGGTGGCGACAAGAAAGATTGAAAAAAAAAGCTTTTCCTCCATACCAACCAAAGAAGCATTGACCCTTCAACCCAAGTGACAATATTAATCATTGTATCTGTGCATAGATCATACGAGGCAGTAATTGGTAGATGCTATTGCGACTGATGGCCATAAAAGGTATAACAGGGCTTGTACATCGTGATGAAACATCTCTATGACCGCCGCCACTTTGGAAGCATGAGATCATTGGAATGTTGGTTGTAATGTAGGCAGTAATGCTTTTGTGGTCAATGTTTAGCGATTAACCTTGAAATGATTTTACATTATGGAGAAAACATTGTGTTTGAAACTGCCAGTGTTTTTCATGAGACATGGAAAAACAAAAGTTTTGAATAACCTAGGTATTTACAATGATTTAAGATTTCACAGCACTCAAACTCTTGAGCTGTCGGATTAACGGCAGCACAAAAACCCATGATGCATTCTGATGTACAAACCATGTAAAGGAAAACGTAATGAATAAAAAAAAAAGCCAAAAACCAACCACTGCATTTCGTTCTTCATGAATCAGTCTTGAAAACATTAGCGCAAACACAACCAAAAATTTCACACAATCGCAGTATAAACAAGCACGTTTTCTTGTGATCCCGGCGACTAAAGTATATCTAAGAACACCATGCTCCCACAGAGCAACTCAACTCAAACATGTTATTATAACTTAATATGTACAGAAGAAGTCCCGACGGCAGCAGGCGCGGAGCCGAGCGTCTCCTAGCCCTGATTATATCCTCTTGAGGTCGGCGGTGGGGGGGTAGGGAGAGGAGGTTGTATTAGGCGTTGTTAAAGATGGGTAGAAATGGGACGCGTCGCAGCGGCTGCAGCGAACGCAAGTCTTGTTGTGAAGTAGTAGTAGCTGGTGGTAGTAGTAGTAGTAGTAGTAGTAGTAGTTAAAGTACTGACACCAGGGCAGTATGGAGGTAGAAGAGGGAGTTGGGGGGAGGGGGGGGGATGTTCAGAGTAGTGCGACAGAGAGCCCCCCCAAAAAAAAAGAAAAACGGCGGAAAAACTGCCAGACATTTTTTTTTTTGGGATCAACTCAAAAAGGCACTGAGGAAAAATACAAGAACAGGAACAGAAGCCCCGTGGACAGGAAGTGCATCATCAGTGAGTCAATAGTTTAAGCCGCATGATCCAACTGACCAGTAGCGAGCGTTCTGCCGGGATGCGTTTGCTGGGAGGGGCGGGGCCTACCGGGGGCTTCCTCAGGTCCTCCTGGTACGGGATGGTGGCGCTGCTGTGGAGGTCCGAGTTGGAGTGGTAGCGGTGGCCCCCCCGGATGTGGTCCACCCCTCTGGTGAACTGCCGTTCCCCTCCGGGCCTGTAGGGCGGCGTGCACACGGAGGACACCTCCTCGGCGATGGTGGGGATCCTCTCATTGCTCAGGTATCTGTAGAGCAGGTCTTCGCCTGGAGTTGAATAGGGAATGAGGTGCGGTTGGATTGAGACTGTTCGGTTCATACTACCTAGCAGACTGGTTGTTGTTGGTAAACCTCAGGGACGGTAGAATTATAACCGTCTTCTCTGTTTTCTGAGTGTTTTGGAAACATCCCCGCCAACTAAATGGATTCATTGCGAGGCTATGTAGTATAAACAAGACACACACACACACACACACACACACAGACAGACCCACAGACAGACCCACAGACAGACCCACAGACAGACACACAGACACCCCCCCCCTCAGTGGAGCGTACCACTGTGGGAACGCCACAGGTGTCCGTAGGATAGGTGCATTGCTGACAAATGGGATGTTTGGCGTGGGCAGGGGTGGGGGGGAGGAGGACCCTTAATGTCCAGTTATATCCAAAAATTCTACTTCTGCATACCTTTTCTTCCTTGTGACCACGACTTGGCGTAGGGGTCGATCAGCCCGAGACAGGTGTCCACCGGCATGGAGAGCGGCCGCTGTTTGTCTGAAACAAACCCAAGAACCTCATGTCAGTGAACTACGGTCAAACTCCTCCCTGCGTGTTCCGGTTCACCAACCACAGATGTCAGATCAACGGGGGGTGCCTCGCGACACGTACTGCGTGCGGGCTTGTGCTCCCGCATCCGGGGCTGGATGACGTTGGCCTCGATGGGGTAGCCCGCCCTCAGCTTGTCGTAGTCCCCCACGGTGAGGCGCCGCCGGCTCTCCTGGTCCAGGTAGGAGTTGGGCGACTCCGAGCCGCCGTGCCTCGTCTTGCTGGTGCTGGAGAGGGAGCCCGTTCGGCCCTCCCTGCGACGCCGAGAGAGAGAACACAAGGCCAGCCACTCAGTCGCTGTGACGCCGCACAGTGCGTCATACGGTGCGTCATACGGTGTGTGTCATAAAGTGGCATCACGTCGTGTTCTTCTGGCCCATTGTGTTCCAGTAGTGTGACCCTGATAATGGCGACGCCTGGTACTTTAGGCCTACAGATGTAAAGAGGTGCAGCTGCAGCCGGTGGCCATTGATGTAGTGGGCTGAAGGCAAGGAGGATAGTGTGGGTGAGGAGAGTGGTATGGGGTAGGGACGGGGAACGAGTGATTCGTCACCACGTTGGGGTGAGAGGCAGGGTCTGCTAGTTTCAAGATCTAGGTTTTAGGACGGGGGCAACGGTGAGCCAAGGTTTATTCCCTTATTGCAGACGTTGTTTCACGGCCCAATGAATCCCGGATGAACATTCAGAAGGATTGAAATACTAATTCAATTCCCCCCCGACAATAAATAAGAATTTACTTTAAATGACAAGACTACTTTGTATAATTCGTACTTCATTCAGTTAATGTCTCCAATGACCGACACAGCAAGGGGTGCTTGCCCGGTGAAAGACAGCATGGGGGGGGGGGGCTTACCGTGGAGTATAGGGGACGATCGGAGGCGGGGGAAGGTACAAATCCAAAATGGCAGGCTTCTCCTTCTTTGTTGATCCGTTGGCGGAGCCGTAGGGCGACTGGGCTTTCACCAGGGAGGAATGGTTCTGGAAAGATCCACACAGCCAGTCATCAGTCTTCCATTCAAGTTGTAGTTCAATAGGTTTACAGACACATTTGTATAGCTGTTTTTTTTTCTCCAAGAAAGCAAGTCAACATGAGGTATTCCCTCCAATTAATTGTTTGAATGCAAACCTTGAAACTCAGTTGAAGGCTTGGCAAATGATCAATCCTTTGTTTCAAAACCTTCAAAACAGCAACACTATATGCTAGCTACGCCAACATTTCTTGAGGACACAAACATTGGGCACAAACCCGCCTGCACCTCACTTAATAGTGTCGGTCTCCCTAAGCACCATTGCTTACTAGACGGCTTCCTAAGCAACAAAGTGGTGTTGTTCATTCACAAACCTCGGTGTGGGGGACAGGGGCTACTCTGTTCAGCCTCCCAGATCCCTGAAACATCACCTACACACTCTGATGGCCAGCCCAGATATGGGTCCCAGCAACGTGCTCGAACAAGGAGCCGGAAGACAAAGTGGTGAGGGGGGGCCTCTCTGTGATGCTCCAGATATCTACTGTGTTATGATGTCATCAGAGACGGTACCACAGCATGACGTGTGCTTTTCTTTTTTTCTAGGGTAAGTCTAGGGTTACAAGGGGCCCATTGTCCCCCACTGTGGAACCAGCCCGATAGTGAAAACCAGATGCCAGGGTCGCAGCTAAGAGCTGGGCCCGAGTTTTATTTGTCCAGCTGAGGGAGCGAAATACAGTTGTTAACGTTCCATAATTGAATGAAACACCCATCATTTGTCGGGGCCTGTTACGACGTTTATCTGAGCTTTGAACCGACATCCTACAGGGAATTGTTTGTGACCTTTTCCCCCGATGAGGGCGGACCCAGACATTTCCCCTGGTCCTTTGTCCGGGATAAAAGGCTTGATGACCTAACCACTATTGATTTGTTTCTAACACATTACCCTCGTTATTCTCTGATGACCGCATGCACCGTGCCCTCGAACCTCCAGCCCCAGCTCTGCTACACACTCCCTTCCCTTAAAATAGACGCTTTCAACTCCACCGGCTGCCCGGGCAGAGGAACCCGTCTCCAAAACGGAACAACATCATCTGACTTTGGCTTTGTTTTGGGTCTGCTGCCTCCCGTGCAGCACGTTCCTAATCACATCTTCACACTCCGCCACTCTCAGGGCAGGCGGTCGGGTACTTGTCTGCACTTGTTGTTTTTGGAGCCGACTCCCTCAAAACAAAGATAATTGGTTCAGAGAAATAGACAATGACAGACGGGCCGGCTCTGAACTTCAAAGAGGAAGGCTTAGGGAGAGATGGGCTGTGTGTATGTGTGTGTGTGTGTGTGTGTCTAACGATGTGCTTACCTGTGGCACCGGGGGCTTCCAGCGCATGTTCTTGAGCGGGGCCGGGGAGAAGCCCGTAGTGCCCGATGGTCGCTTCTTAAGGAGCAGGACCACTCCCTTAGGGTCCTCCCTGAGCTTGATCACCAGGTTCTTTAGCTGCCAGCCCACCTGTTCCACAAACACACAGACAAACACTCAGTGTGTGTTTCTGCGGCTCTCTGTATGAAACGTTGCGTCGGTGATGAGAAGAGGATAGTGGGTTGGTGAGGAGAAGGTCGTACCACGGTCTGCTGGTTGACCTGGATCACCTCGTCTCCAGCGTGGATCTTCCGGGTCAGGTCAGCTGGGGACTGGAAAACAAATAATGCAACTTTCACTCACTATTCATTTCAAGAATAAAACAACTGATAAAATGACGATAGAATCCTAACTTCACTACGTCACAACTTGTATCACAGTCCTCTATCACAACATCATATGGAATCTAATGATTCAGTGTGTGTGTCGATAATCTATTTAGTTTGGTGCTAAATCTATTGGCCTGTGAACATTTGATTCAAATTGAACACTACACTACACTTTGATTATATAGAAAAATAGCCAAGAAGAAGAACTGAATACAAGGCAGATGTCTTGTTCGACCCTCAGATAATCGTGTTTGCATTTGTTCAAATGAGTTTGTGCGAACGACGGACAGTAATGTCGATAGAATTATCAATCTACATTCACATCTGATAGTGATTTGATCAACACCTTTTATACCCAGATTATTGTACATTGAAATAAGTACAACTCTACCGACAACAAAACTAAGCACAGGACATAAACACAGGACATCCGCACAAAGGAAAAAAACCAACGAGTGAAAATCAGGTAGATTTAGTTTCCAGTCCAACAGATGTCAGCCATGATTAACCAGTCATTATGGAAGACGAGGCAGAGCCTGCATCACAATTAAACACGAGAGGAGGCGTGTGACCGTGACCGAGGCAGTGACGTGGGTGCACATTAGTCACCGGCACGCCACCACAGGCGAGACAGGACCCTTCTGGGCCACTGTCTCATCTCTTATTTTAATAATTTGATTAAGTTAAATTATGGAATGATCATAAAAATGAAACTGCAGCGCTCCATGCAAGGCTATAAACAGGTTTGGAGGCAATGTTTAGTTACACAACTATAAAGTGTTTATTAACAAACCTTATTTTCATTCCGATTCATAATTAACAATTACTTGGGTGACCGTGAACAAAGGAAAGGCACAAGCCTGGGCTGAGGGCTGCACCTTTGGAGTTATTGTTGAATAACGTGTCTGACATGTTCTACATGTATTTCTTATTTTCCTTTTGAACTAATTGATTTAATTCAAGCACACGCACACCTTGTTGGTATTGTTGGAACAGCACTATGATCCGTGACAAATGGACTAACTAACGATGCATCTGTATCCACCATCGCTTTCCCAGAGGACCTTACATAAATGGATCTAAACGTTAACTAGTCAATGCCTGTCGATTGAGTGGCGTGCCCTTAGTAAACTGAACATAGAAGTTCATCGCAGCTCACTAGGGCTGCCTCAATGAGATTCAATCATGTATTGGAAGAAGATCAAATAGCAAACACAAAATAACACCGTACTTACATGTTCTGTGGTTCCAGTAATGACATGCAAACCGTCATAGGTGGACTTGATGTACATACCCTGAGGAAACAAAGAGCCCAAGTTAGGCTTATTTGACATAGGAATGAGGGCAGGGTAGGACAACACTCACAATTTGACACACGCTGTCATTAGTTCAAGCCAGTCAAACATAGACAACCACATACACAGTGTTTTGCATAACTCACCAGACCCTCTCCTGGTTTGATATTGTTCAGCTGGACTTCTTCCAGGCACGTTGATTGGCTCATTAGTGGGTCAGAGGTGGTTCTTACAGTCTGATCGCAGATACCATTTAATACCTTAGACTGCAGACAAAACACAGAGTTAGGGAATAATGAAGTATGCCATGAACCTGATGACCTTTCACTTGGCACCATTCAATTCCATGTGTTGCTTTGCTTATTTAATATACCGAACCCATCACATGATGTAGTGGGGAAGGGCAGATCCGATCGAAGAAAGAGAACGAGAAAGAACGAGAGAGAGAACGAGAGAGAGAGAACGAGAGAGGGAACGAGAGAGGGAACGAGAGAACGAGAGAGAGAACAAGAGAGAAAACGAGAGAGAGAATGAGAGAGAGAGAGAATGAGAGAGAGAGAATAAGAAAGAGAGAGAACGAGAGAGAACAAGAGAGAACGAGAGAAAGAGCCCAGCCAGAACACCGAGAGGTCTGGAGACTGTCAGCAACAGGAAGCACTGATTGATGGTCGGGGGGGAATACAAGACCCACCTCCTCCGCCGGCGATTCTAAAAGACCCCCCCACCCCCCGCTGCCCCCCCTCGTCTGCCCTCCATGCACTGCACATAACAGGCGCACCAGTCAACGCACGCTGACACACAATCACATTCTCCGCATACAGAAACACTCTAGTCTTTCCGCCTCTCTCCTGTAAAGGAACACACCCCCCCCCCCCCCCCTTCCCACTCTGATGTGGGGTAGCGACAGAGGTCGGCGATCACAAGGAGAGGCACTTACCACGTCCAGGATCTTTTCTTCCATCTCGTAAACAGTGCAGTCCTGGAAGCAAGCGGAGAGCACATACATCAGCCAGAGGCCTCGCCAGAGGTAAACAACGGCAGAGAGGAAGAGGGTATTCAATGGCTCCGGAGTCAACACAAAGTACAGGGGTTGGGTGTGCGTGCGTGTTTGTGCGTGCACACAATATAATCAGGAGTCCAGATATAGACCCAGGGGAGAGGGAGAGAGAGAGAGAGAGAGCCCTTTTCAGATTCAAATGGTGGTTTAGAGAATGTTTGTGGAAGTTGTGACGGGGTAATACCGGCTAGGGGTATGGTGAACTATGGGCCAAGTGTGCAGAGCGGCTGTGGGTTAAAAAACAAAGTTCATTTGAATTTTGTGTTCTATTTGTCTTGTAAAAACAAAGCCATCATTGCCGCCTGCTGTCTTGCAACATGTGTTTGTTGGGATACTTTGACCCACGCTATGAACACAGGAGTCCTGGTTTCGATGGGCGGGCGAGCAAACACTCAAATTAAGCGCCACACTTTCCACCACCTCGGCCAAGCGTCCAAACACGGCCTCCATAGAGATTACAGCCGCGGTATACAGGATACAGCTAGGGGTAACTCCCACTCAACCCGACTGTGTGGTGGGTGGTGACAGGGCCCTCTGGGTACAACAGCCCACATGGGGGAGGCGGTTGGCTGGCTGAGGTCCCCTGCCTGTCTACAGAATGGCCTGTATGCCGCGAATGCCCCAAAGGCAACCATCCATCAAAAACACCAAATGATGCTGTCAAAACTAAGGAACACCGATGGAAAAACAAAATAAAACAAGTTCTTGACCTTCTGAGGATGCTCGGAAGCCAAACCTAGTTGGTCGACTTGTGGTCTTGGTAAGCATTAGGGACTAGCATAGACATGTTCTGTCTAAAGAGCAGTTTTTCTTTTACTGTTGGTCTGTCGAAAACCATTGTTCAAATGGAGAATGGGGATCTCGCAAGCTTTTTCTGTTTTCCATAGCTTGCACATTCCACCAAGTGCGGGAGGGCTTGTCTATATCCATTGGCAAAGTTTTGTATCAAATAGAAATAAGTATATAATATAATAGGCTTTCCGAGTATTGACATTAGAACTTATCCCTGGTTACAAATGGGTCTTTCAGTGGGTCTGACAGGGCAGTTACGTAAACACGTTCTTTTACCACATGTATCCACACAAGTCGCACTTGAAAGAAACGCTAATGAATAGCAAGTTGAAGTGGTGCTTCAATAATATCCATTTACTTTGTTTCTTAGTCGCATGCCAAAACATAGAATGAGTCCTAAAATGTAAGAGTTGCAATAAGCACCACAATGTTGCAACAGTTGCACGTTGGCAGGATGCCATGACAAACTTTGGCACCATTTCTTCTCCTCTTTCTTATTAGTGCTACCAGCGCGCTTTGCAAATAGTTTTAACACAGCATTGGCTGTACTCCCTGCAGGATCTGTTTGAGGATTCCTAATGGACAAACACAGCAGGCCCTAAACTTCAGCGAAACTCAAACACCACGAGTGGGAGGGAACGAGAGAGAGAAGAGAGAAGAGAAGAGAGAGAGGCTGAGGGGGCGAGCAAGCTTCCTTGGGTGCGCGGCTTTCTCGCGTCATGTGTTTGACCCCAGAACCCAGCCTGGATCATATGACTCCCTGGGCAGCCCGGCCAGCCTTTGATCTGCGCGCGGGACAGGAGGAAGCCCAGCCAAGCGATGAAGTGGTGGGGAGAGCGGAGAGCACAGGAGGTGGACGGCCTGTCTCTTAAAATAGAGGAAACAAGAGCCGACGGTGTGGACAGGGCCAACAGACTGCATGGTTGATGGGGTATCCGGATACACACGGTTGTTGTTGCTGTGATACCAGGGCTCGGGCCTGTACCCTGCTTTGTTTTTCCATCGGTTTTGTTTTTTTGGAATTTGCCTGAAAAGCCAATTCATGACCATTGGGAACCATATATGCGTGTACAATGTGTAATTCAAGACTACACATGTTAAATGATGTATTTGGATGAACAGCAGGGCACAATGGCATGCGAGAGCAGTAATATGAGCGGTTCATGTAATACGATCAATGAGTTTATGGTTTGTACTTGGTAATGAGGTTCAACCTAGGGCTGAAACAGCATCTTTGGACATGGTCACTTCTTCATTTGTGTCGGTATAATTTCTACAAATGTTTTATAATGCGGTCTCTACTTTCATTGCTGGGAAATTCAGTGGATGGAGAGGACTGCTTCTAAGAAGATGAAGGTCCTGCCAGTTTCCCACCATTCATAGATTTCATTCAATGTTTTGCTAACTTTGCATGAAATCAGATATTCAATACAATAAATGTAGCGCTTATGAGAATAGCAGTGTGTGTGGGGTGTTGATGGGGTGTCAATGCTCTGTTAACCTGTTTAAAAAGTACAAAAACAGAAGTCACCATCACTCCCCCCACACACACCCCCCCCCCCCCCCCCCCCAACACCTGCACCCTCTACAGCTGGGGCAATAAATTGAACCCTGACCACACATGATAGCTGCTTCAGCACATACAAGGATTATTCTGCACTCCACCCCCACCTCCTCTACCCACAATGTGCCCCTTAACTTCAACCTACAGCGTGGGAACAACCAACCCCCCCCCCCCCCCCAACCCATGAACTACCGGAGCTGAGGACCCCAAGACTAAATCACCACAGGCGTTAAAATCCCAGACACCGGCAAGGTAATGTGCACTCTGGGAAAGGAATTCAGGTTTTGATGTAATCACCCTCCTTAACATCAGACCTGTGGTTTTTTCCCCCCCTTCTTTCTGACAGCCACTTACGCCGGTTTTATTAAATGGTGACTGTTGAGCCACGTCTGCAAGAGGGGCCCCGTTTAAACACACTTCAAGGAGAACCCAATCTGAGATCATCTCACCCAAGGTTCACCTTAGCCGTTGTTTACACCAGGACTGTTTTGAACGCCAGAGCCATAACATAAGTCCCTAACAAAGACTCTGGTTAGAGGGAATCACCGTGCATACAATATGCTGTACAATAATTTGAGATGGTTTTTCAAGGCCGACACAATATCCGCCGGAGGGTTTTACCCTGCTGGCTGACCCCCTAGAGACCGGAGCACAGGAAATGACTGCAGACAGGCAGGTCTCCCTCTGCGCGTAGCTCGGAGGAGCAACGCGAGGAGCGCATAGCCGAGAGGAGCAGTATGTGGAAAGCTGGCAGGCACAGCTAACAGGGCGCCACTTGTTTTATGAATCAGTCAACGCAAACCCTGCAATTATCATTAAACACGCCATGATCTTCACAGGTTTCTTCTGTAGCGCGCAAAAATATAAAACGCAATTAAAATATATATCAAACACAAGAGGAAACTAAATTCATGTGTTTGTGTGTGTGTGTTCTCAATAGTACGCCCCGGGTGCTGGCGGGCTAACTAGCGTGCAGACCTGTTGAACTGTAGTGGTGAGGTCCAGGCACAGCTGAATGATCTTGTTCTTGGTGGATGTGAAGTCACTGATCCCGGTCAGGGGGGTCCTGCAGCGAGACGAGGACAGACCGATTGGGAGGTCATTAGTAACCGATCAGGTCGATGCAACACAGGGAATGGTTAAAGGAAATGGAGGATTTCCTGGGTCTGTACAAATCTGACCGAAGATAATTGTCACGCTGAATGAAGAAATATGGGTCTTTAAAACATTTAAGATAAATCAAAATAATCTGAGAAAAGGTTGTGATACAAAAAGTCACTTTGAGGATGAGATAATTTCTAAAATGTTGATGCATTGCAGTTCCTGTGATTCTCTCTAGTGAGGAATACATTAGTGACATATCCTACTGGAATTAAATACTTAACTAAAAACTACTACCGTCAATCAGACAAAACTCTGACTAAATAATATTCTCAAACCCACTAAATCAATAAAAACTCAGTAAACAGTGCTTAGACACTGTAATCTAACCCTGAAGCTGAACTTTAGCATACATCATGACATCACCAAGCTAGCTCTAGCCAAATCAACCCAAAAAAGAAGTTTAGTCCATGCACCGCTAGGCTAATAATACAGTAAGCCTATGACAATATGACCTCACCGGTCACACAATTGTAACCTAGATAGTCAAAGCTGGCTTGGTGGTTCCCTGGTGGCATTCATAATGCAATGTTCACTAAGCGACACGCCCATGAAACGAATTGCCAGTGAAATTGACAGAGACCAAGACTCGGGGCGGGGGGAACGGGACGTGGGCCTACCTGTCGAGCCACGCCAGGAGGCTCTTGGCCGCCCCGATGAGCTCCACCACGCAGGTGAGGAAGTCGTTGGGGGGCTTGCGGGAGACGCTGCCCTCGTAGGCCACGCTCTTCCTGCGCTCCGAGGTGGACATGTGCAGGCTGTTGGTGGCCGCCCTCATCCGCACCACCAGGGTCTTCAGGTTGTCCGTCTCCACCCCGTAGTTCTGCAAAACCATTAAAACACCACCAGCAAGTTAAGAGAGAGAGCGAGAGACACGGTATCGCTCTTGGACTTGTGCCAATCCTCCCTACGGCCGGCGCTCGTCTTCGTCGCTGTTGACAGATGAGAGCACACTTTGATTGCACTAAATCATGATCGTCGAGGGCGATGTGTCACTGTGCTCACCTCCCAGCAGGTAACCGCGATAAAGATAATGATACCAATAACACTACAAGAGGATCCTTGTCTGCAAGGAACCCTCCAGTCTCGTCTCACGCCGGTGAAAACACGCCGTCACACGCAGTGAAACAATGAACTTTATAATGAAATGCAAACATGTTGTGAAAGAGGGGGGATTGAGTACAAACACCCCCCCCCCCTCTCCGCCCCTCCTCTACGTTTGTTTGAACCCTGTTGAGGTCGGACCCAGGAGATGTGCCCGTGGAATCACCTGAGTCCCTGAATGTGGGCCAGAGGTTGCATTCTTGTCCGTCGTTGCTTCCTGTCGGCGCATTCCTGTAGTCTACAGGTTTTAAACTCGTCCACTCCACTCGCTGCGTCGTCAAGCGTTACGACGGGCAGGGAAACCGTCCAGGGAGCTACAGCAGGGCCCTTGTAGCGACGGATGGTGTTCCAGGGGCAATAAAGTGTGTCGAGGGTGGTTTTTTAATGAGGTCAGAGCAGGGCAACCTCTCCTGGCAGGTTTGTGACACCAAACTAATCTCAGAAACTTAATTGATAGCTGAATTGAGGTGCATGTCATTTAGAAGACACTACATGGCCTGGGATGGGCTTTTGGACGGGGATTTATTCAATTATTGTTTGGTTTTGTTTCGCTCTCGGCCACTAACTTTTAAAGCTTTAGATGACTTCTCTTCTACCTGCTCAGTGCTTTAAGGAAGCAGACACTGTTCCTTTATGATGTGAAAATGCACAAAGCCTGCACGTTCATGGTACGTGACACCTACAATAAGTCAGCAATTGTGGCTGAGTCACATGCACCCTCAAACTAATTCATATGAACAACATCTCGACTTTCAACCGCAATGAAACTACAGCAGTGTAAAAAGTCACACTCTGTATAGGTTTCACATTGAACATGCTAAACAGTTTGGCTCTAGGTTTGCTTAAATAATTAAAAACAAGTCTTTGCGCAAACATAAAAAAATGAGCCTTGGGTAGATACAGGTCAGATCTTTTGTTTCAACCGTTGTCAGACGGTTGAAAGTTACCCAGCAAGAAAAATCCTGGCCCTTGAGCCCGGGCACGAGTGAGCAGTGTGAGAGAGTTATAACATCAAACCTCGCTGCTAACAGTCATTAGTAGGCTAAATCACACAGCAAACCAGCTTGGACCGGTCCACAGATGTCCTGTGAGCTTATGTGTCCCACAGACTGCCAGCCATTGAGCTTGAAAATCAAGCCTGTGCAGAAAAGCCCCTGAGTTTGTGATCAAATTCAGTTGAAGTCAATGCTCTCTCCAGCCAAAGTGCTGTTCTTTCAGTGGCCTTTTGTGGGGAGGGGGGGGGGGGGGGGGGGGTTCAACTGATCTGAAACCATGGTGCATTACAAGAGGCTGTGTAACATGTAGGGTCACACTCTCTCTCTGGGCCTTGTCAAAAGGATTATATGCAAGTTTCCGGAGCAGAGGATTGAGGCGATGGTATCACACCACAGTGTTCATTACACTACTGGAGTGTCATGTGTTTGCCTTCACTTTAACATGAGTCAGGGAATCATCTGGAAACGCATTTTGCGTGTTATAGATATCCGCTACATTCTATCACTAAAAAGTTTTGTCCTCGTCAACGCAAATCTCACTAGTTGGTCAAATGATATACGTATTGTAAATACAATGACTTTGGGAGACAACTGAGGTGAGATTTATTTTGTATCCGTACAAAGCAGCCCACTCGAAACCAACGCCAAAAGGTGTTGGGTTTCTGGACGCGCTCTGCAAAAGACATCATGGCACAGAGAGTTCCGTCCGGATTAATCAACATATTCATCTCCTTTTCCCCTGACAGCCGTTGGCCTGCCAGTAAATGGCTAGGGAAAATAGCAGATTCCTGAATGTCTATTGAACCACATATATCAAACTACGATTAAGTTTTAATGCTGCAATCCTCATTACAGTAATAAAGCCCTGTAATAAAGTCATTGAAGATCATTAAACTGTAACCTGTGGGTATACCCTTAGTATGACACTGGCACTGAAATGTCAGCCAGAGAATACATTTAACCCCCAGCCGATGGAGAGTAAACAGCTAGCAGCAGTAACGGCTGCTAAAGTGTATCAACAAGAGCGATTTGACCCTCGAGCTAAAACCGAGAGGGGCAGGAAGCCTGGGGTAGAGTGAACAAGGGGGTCGGCTGTTCGTGGGAATTGTTTCCTGTCAGCGACAGGCTGACCTGTTCTCAGTAGAAGCTAACTGAATGGAAGGTGGTGGGGGGGGGGGTCAATTCGTCCCAGTGGGGAGGTTGAGGCCTCCCTGCTAATCACATCTAGGAACTCATTTATCCATGATGCATCAGCAAGAACATGTAAATGCAGTGCATCTAAAGCTTGTGAATGCAGTGCATGAAAAAAGAAATTGCCCTGGCTTCACCAACTGGTTCTAAGGGGCAAGCGGGAGTCTGGGCCCGATTACCGTGACCGTTCAAAACCAGGGGTATGAACCCCGGGGATGTACACTGAGGTACATTTGCATTAAAACAAAACCCCTGCTGCCTGCGCTTCAAGTGCTTCCATGTGTCTGGCCCGGGACGTATTTCAGAAAAGAAACACATTCTCAGCTTGCGGAGAGACGCCTGGTGCGTCCTCAGGACATTCCGGTGTCACCTTGTTGTGTTGGTTTCGCCAAGAAAAGTGAGATAAAAAAGGCCTGAAGGAACTGTAGTAGTAGTAGTAGTAGTAGTAGTACTAGTAGTAGTAGTAGTAGTAGTAGTAGTAGTAGTAGTAGTAGTAGAACAGTAGAACCAGTTGAATGGAAAAAAGAAGGGATTAGACTAGTGATAAAACCAGTTGAAGAGGTAGTAGAGCACTGAGGATAATGCTGACTCATCAGCGTTCCATCCAACAACCAGACAGAAGCAGGAGATTTATCCGCAGACATAAGGTTCTGGGTCCAACGCCACGAGGACGACGAGGGGCTTATAAACCCACGAGAGGGGCCCGCCGCTGAACAAGAATCAGATGCGGAGCGGCGAGATAGGAGCCAGTGCGGTTCTGGAGCATGTGGCCCCTTCCCACAGGAATCCTAGCAGAGCCCCGCTGTGGTGGCGGGCCCCGGAGCGCACCGTTGGCGTCGGGTCCTCCACTGGAGGGATCCACCAGCGGTTGATCTTATCAAAGGCAAGGAAAACCACCGCCACCCACATCTTCAAAAGATGACTGGCCTGACCTGCGCCTCGGAGATAAACAATGACGGTATGGAAGTCCGAACTGTTATCTAGGGTGGGATGGCATTCAGCTGATGGGGTTTGCATCCCTGAGAAAAAGCAAACCTCAAACAAAACCCTAAATCCAAAGTATTCCCGTTTTCAAGCTTTTTCTGAAGGGAACATGTGGACTTCACCCCAGGAATGCTGACAATGATGAAAAACGAATTTATAGGAACTACATTCTGGAGGATTTTATGGGCCAGGATAGTGATAAAACTCCAAATGGATCCCATCTGGTGTGGAAACCTGGCTCTCTTTTGATTCACAACTTATTCTTTAAATACTCTTGTTTTCTTTCTGGTTTACTTGCCCTCAGTTCCCTTCTGGCAGAAGCCAGCAAAGCCAGGCAGTCCTTGTGACAACTCTTCTGAGAGAACCTGATGATGGACAGCTGGTCAGCTCTCTGGGTCCCATTGAGGATATAGAGGGCCCTAAAGGGGAATGTTTGACAGAAACCAGCCAGGCGGCCAGGGCACGCGACCGGAGCTAACGGGATAGCTTTTGTTTTGTTCGAGCTGGATGAAGCTGAATGGCAAACAGAATCCAGAGTTTGTGAAAGGAGTCCCAACAGAAGTCCAATTCCGAAAGGGAATCGTAACGTGAAACAATTTATACCAATTCACTCTCAAAAAAGCAGCTAATGCAGCTAATGCGTGACAACCAATCCAAAAAAGATCAGAGCCATCACTTTGTGTTGTGTTGTTCCTGGTCCCACAGACCCCCACCAGCTACCCCCCCAATGGGCAGAGGTCTACTGACCAGGGCGCACAGCAGGTCCACCGCCTCCAGCACCAGCTCCTGGTGGCCGATGCGGGCGACCCCCAGCTCCTCCAGGTCCTGGTGCGAGATCTTCAGCAGCTGCTCGCCGCTGATCTTCTCCCGCTCAAAGTTGTTCACGTACAGCTGCAAGCTGTCGTCCAGACCTGAACACACACACACACAGAGAACGTAGGCAAGGTCATTACAGGGAAGTCCAGGCTCCAAGCACATACAGTTGCATGATAAAACTCCCCATCCATAAAGATAACAGAAAAGATGGTTCAAAACTTTTTTTTTTTGCAACCCTTTTCTTGTTGCTTCAGGACGAAAAATAATCTCGTTGAGTTTGCTGTTCGTTTAAGAGATAGCTCTTTCCCTGTCAAACTTGGGTCCATAAGTTGTCACAAGCAAAGATTAACTACCACACATGTCTTCTACCAGGTCTTTGTTTGTATGCATGCATGCATGTGTGTGTGCACAGTGCAGGCGGCAAACAGGTGGGACGGCTATCCCCCCTAGATAAACAGACGAGCAGTTAACAATGTTAGGTCAGTTAAAGAATAGACTTCCATTGTGTGTGTGTGTGTGTGTGTGTGTGTGTGTGTGTGTGTGTGTGTGTGTGTGTGTGTGTGTGTGTGTGTGTGTGTGTGTGTGTGTGTGTGTGTGTGTGTGTCCTTCTGCTGCTATTTGCAGGACCCACAATAAATGGGCTGAATTAACAGTGTGCACTGCCAACTGTCATGTCTCGTGACCATGCATGCGACAACTATTAGAGAGGGGGAACCAATTCAATCTCCCAGAGAAAGAAGGAATTGAGGAAGGGTTCAAGCAAACTAATAGTAACTATTATCAAATTATTTTCCTACTGTCGTTGGTGGTCACACTATACACTTGTTAAAAGGAACACGCTCTCTCACTACCCATGTGATCCGTCTCTCCGTGGACCTTCATGTGATGTTGTGACAACAGAGGCTTGCCTTTGTGTGCACGTGTGTGTGTGTCTCTGTGTGTGTGTGTGTGGAGAGAGTGAAACGGCATCCTTCGAGCCATCAAAGAGGGCAAAGAGAAGAGGCAGCTGTGGCTGTGTAGGCCTGCCTTTGCTAAAGAGACTTGTCAGCTGCAACACACACACACACACACACACACACACACACACACACACACACACACACACACACACACACACACACACACACACACACACACACACACACACACACACACACACACACACACTTCTCTTTGGGGATTTGAAGTTCATTTAGGGGTTTGGAGGTCAAGTTAGTTTCCTCACTTAATCTGAAACATATGACAGAACTCCAAAAGTACATCTGCGCAATTACTTTTATTACTTTGTCCAGGATTATTATACAATGTTTTTCTTGCATTATCTGTTCCAACTATTAACTGAAGAAACAACAGTACTCCCACACAGCAGCCTTTTTGTAGGAGAAAAGAAAAGTAGAAGACAGGTCAGAGAGTCGTCTGCAGGCTCAAATCAAACAAGAACAACCGATACTGACTCCTAAACCGCCTGGTCTCGCACCAGTCCAAGGCCGTTAGGCTCTGGAGATGATTCCTGCTCCTCGGAGTGACACTTCCCAGGCCAGACTTTCATACACTTGGGAGCCCCGCTCTGACTTGGACAGCATTAAAAAGGTGAAAAGTGTGTGAAGAGAGAAGGCTGGGGTGGAATTCACCTTAAGACTAAGGCAGTTGGAGTTTTTTTCAGGGCCTACAGCGAACAACCCAGACACTCTCATGACCAGAGCCAGACAGCTACTGTAGAGCAATCAGATGGAAAAATAGAGGGGAATCCAGTGGCAGCAAGTGCCTCACCTTCCTGTGGCGTTAAGAGAAGCATTTCCTGTGGAATGTGGCCACGCGCCAAGCGCTACGTCTGTGCCCATGTAAGAAGGGGCTCGCAGGGAACTGAAAAGCCTAGGGTTTATGAAAACACTCCATGCCAAGTCTTCAGTGGTATTATTAAAGCTGTATTTAATCACAATTCTAATATTACATGTTAACATTCAGGCACTCACAAAGCTATGAGCATGGAAGCCCATTTATAAACATTGGTTGGATCTGCTTTTCCTTGACTTGCGCATTCCGGTGTAAATGTTAGTCCCCGACGCATCCCTTCGTCTGCCTTGCATTTTCCAAATACCAAATGTCCTTCATGGGACTGATCAGCGATGGTATTTCAATTGGGGCCGTAGCCTGCGAGGATCAGGACGATGTGTGTGCATGCATGTGCGTGTGTGTGGACTCGTCCCCTTATGGTGCTTATGATTGCAGAGAAAGGGGCTAACGGGCATGGCTCTACAACTATTAAAATAGTAGTTGACCATCCACCATGCACAAATCCTAAATGCCATCGCCACCACCCCCTCATGTCACCAAACCATTGGGATCTTCTGAATAACAGAGGGGTGTCCTTACACTGGGCTTATAAAACATTTATTGGACTCGGATCAATGGTGTGGGTGTGCGCCCACGTGAGGGACTATCCCTTTCCATTAAGGGAATAGCGACAAGCAAAGCAGATTAAGTGTCACGTTATTGTCAATTGAGTGAAGGGGAGGAGGGGGGAGGACAGAAGTCGGAGCACTGTGTGAATTAGGGCTCTCTCTTTAAAAGACGAGCGAGATGAAACACTCTTGCAGAGTTTGATGGCCTTTTCGAAGCACTTGGCAAGTGTGTTCAAATCACAGCGAGGGACTGCGAACGTCACACAGTGGCAACGGCAACAGTGTTGTGTCTAACAGGCCAAACCTACCGAGTGCAGTGTAAGAAGTGATAGAAGAAGAATCAACTCAGAAAAAGTAATAATGCAGAAAAAGCAGACAGATAATTAGTTGTTGTTTACCTATCCTTATGTAAATAATGATATGGGGTAAATATAATAATAAGGTGTCCTACTGCCACCTACTAACACTGGATTTTAAATGTATGACGATTGCACTTGGAGGGCCAGGTTATCAACACAACAGCCATGTCCCACATACATGGAGACACACACTGAGCCAAACAGCTGCTAAAGCAAGCAGCCCAGATTCTTGTGCAGCCATGTCTGTGGAGAGAGCTCTGGATCCCTGCAGGAGCTCTTTCAATCGCCGCAGCCCCGGCTTCAAGGCCGTCCAAGTACACCCTTTCAGCAAGGTAAACACAGAAACCTATTCTTTTTGCAGATGGCCCGGCCATTCCTCCCCTAAAGGTCCACATTGCATGGTTCACATCTGTGCAGGAAAACAAAGAAATTACAGGGGTTCAGCAGTTTGGGCCTCGTGTGAGCCAAGACACCACAGTGAGGGATTGTTACTTGCTAACTGTATGTGGGATGGGAAGAAGGGAAGGGTTGATTGATCATCAGATAATCAATTTTGGAACCGCTTCACTCCAAGATGCCGTGTTCCGTCCTCAGACCATGAGAGGGGGGGGGGGGAAGACAATTGCGTTTGACAGTCAGCGTTTAGAGCTTTGGGCTGCCAGCGTCGTGTTCCAGTTCTCTGGTTACACGAGCAGAGAGAGTGGACAGTCTTTCACCTCCCACAGCAGCAAAGCCTCCCCTCCTCCACCCTCCCCAGTGCTCCCAGTGGGAGCTCTGGACATCCTGCAAGCCTTCACACACAGATAAACACACACACACACCTACTGGTGTTTTCCAGTGGGAAAGCGACTGGGTGGGGACGAGCTGAGCTGTGCGCTCTCTCTCTCTCTCTCTCTCTCTCTCTCTCTCTCTCTCTCTCTCTCTCTCTCTCTCTCTCTCTCTCTCTCTCTCTCTCTCTCTCTCTCTCTCTCTCTCTCTCTCTCTCTCTCTCTCTCTCTCTCTCTCTCTCTCTCTCTCTCTCTCTCTCTCTCTCTCTCTCTCTCTCTCTCTCTCTCTCTCTCTCTCTCTCTCTCTCTCTCGACCTGTGGGGAATGGTGAGGAATTTCACTCATTGTTCTCCGTAGAGGACATCCATTGTGGGAGTCCGCTGCATTTCAGCTCTCTGCCGGGACCGGCCCGGCTGTAATTAGAAAGAGAGAGAGGTGGGGCGGGGGGGGGGGGGGTGTAGGAAAACACTACACTTGGCCAACGCTAAGCTGCCCTCTAATGCATGACTTCACAGGACGAAAACAAAGCACGTATGCACACACACACACACACACACACACACACACACACACACACACACACACACATACACTTAGTGGGAACCGGGAATGTGGGAACCGGGAAATGGGGTAGATACTGGGGAGGGAGGGGACAACGGCGCTGTGCATCGTCTCCAATGGGCGCGTTGTCTTCTTCTTCTGTTGACACAATAGCAGGCAACCGGCTGCTCCTTTTGGCATTCGCTGAACATGAACGGTGACCATTCTGTCTGAGCGGGTTCGTTATTTCTAAGCTAGTATTTACTTATCAGTGTGTGTGTGTGTGTGTGTGTGTGGGGGGGGGGGGGGGGTCATTTGTGGACGGCGCTCGGCAGGCCATGCGCCCCGGCCTCCCCTCGTCCCCTAATCTTATCCATAGCTTCCTCTCTAGGTCCAGAGGGCGCTTCATGCCGCGTTGTAGCCTCCTAATCTCTTACCACGGGATGGTATTGGGGGGGCATGCCATGGATACGTCCAAGGGGGCTTGGGGGCAGAGTGAATCAGAGCTGCTTTTGACCACCAGCAGGACGCTTGTGGTCAAAAGCAGCTCCGCCGGTCGCCGGGTGACGGACGATGACGGACGAGGGGTAGGGGTGGGGGGGGGTCATAGGTCATGGGGCTGCAGCCGTTAAAACGGGACTCGTGTCGCTGTTGAGCCGACCCCCGGGCACATGGCCATGGCCAGACCATGGAGGCTGTGGTAAGGGATCGGAGATAAGAACAGGAGGGGAAGTGGGCAGTGAGTTAAGGTCTCAAATAAGGCCGGTGCACAAGGACTGTGGGAGCCACCGCAGGGGTATTACCTGCCTTATACCCTGATGCCTGACGAGGACTAACCAACCAGAAAGGACAGTAGTATATGCAATACAAGGCTCACAAAGGGAAGGATAGCAAGAAACAGGTAGTTCTACGTAGCATTGGTTCTGCCTCTGAACAACGTACAGATGTATTGGTATCAGAGAGACTAAAACCACTTTGCTGTAATATTCCCTTGTCCCGTCCCACATAAGGTTCGTTTGTGTACCTCGACAGATCATCAGGGGTTTTGGAATACGTCAGCGAGTGGTTAGCTCTCTCGCCCCAACGCAAACACTCATCACTCTCCAACCAGGCTGTTGGCTAGCGACCTTATGCATTATCGCTAGCATAAACACCAGCTAAAGAAAGCAACAAGGGACCGCAGAAATGTCATGGCGAATAAAATGCTCAGCCTCCTTTTCCAGAGTGGTCCCTTCACCTATTACAATCTTCTGATTCTTTCCTGGAACTTCCGTTTGTCATTGTTATGTGGTCCCGTCTCTCTCTTCTAGCATCTCAAGACAACTAGTTATAGTGTAGTATACATTGTGTAACTACATGACACAATAAAAAATAAATAAAGATTTGTCTTGTAATTCAGTCATGTCATTCTAGCAGGGTTGGAGGAGCATATCCACCGTTGGCTGTGAGAATATCTGTACTCAATGAGAGCAACTTAGGAATTATCACACCAGTGATGCATGTGAACAGCATCTTCTGACAAACTCCCGCTCCAACACCTAATAATTTTCTTTTGGGAAAAACAGTGATTGAAGACTCCATTCCATTGTTTACAGAGACACAGAGCGGGGGGAGGGAAGGGAGACAATTATGGTTCTAAAGTCAAGAGGACTGCCCCCACGTACCACTTAGCAACATATAGCCAACTTGTGGCTTCAAAGGCTCTTGAATTAAAAACAAAACATTACACATTGTGTTGTGAACAGGCATTACATCAAGTGGCTTCCTCCCTTCCCATATACAGTACATGTGGGCTATATCCCTCGAGGTGGCCCCAGGAACGCTGATTACAGACCGTTTTAAAACAGCTCTATAATGGACGCCTGTGGAACCACAACAAAGGAGGACACGCTATGGAAGAGAAGGAGGGAGGGAAGTGTCACACTCGTTTAGCTGGGTCTAAAACAAGCCAGGAGACCGTGGGACTGGTGATAATCTGACTCCGATGCGATTCGATGGATTAAAAAAATACCCGTATATACTGTATATCTCACCACCATTGACATATATTATGGTACTATGCCTTTAAGGGAAAAGAGTTGACAAAAACAATAACAACTTTTGATAGAAGAAAGCCTCTTTCTATATTTGACATGTTTTCGCAAGCAAATGCTTGAAACCACTCAGTTGAGGGTTTAATTGTTATCTGGCTGCTGCAATAATCCCTCCAAAACATTGTGGATAAGTATCTAGTAATTGTCATAAATCCCCAGAACTATTTCACAGGAAACCATCTGACAATGAACCCTTACATGTTGGGTTTTTTTTTGTGGCAGGTGGAGTTTCCCTGCTTGGCATCGTATCAGAGATCCAACACCTCCTGCTCATTTGCCCCCTCCCCCCCTCCCCCTCATCCCCCAGCTCTCCCAGTTCCTAGCTCTGAAGTCCTGAAGGGACTCTCCTCCCATCCCTTTGCCCTGGTGACGGTCACCACATCATTCACAACGACGTCACCACCGTCACAAAAGGGCTGACACAATGGCAGGAGCCGTAAACAAAGTTTGGGTTGCTATGGTAACTCGCAGCAGAGAGAGAGGGGGGCTACAAAATGTTGGATGAGGTTTAAGTTGGCAGAAGACACGATGGGACAATCAGGGATGGGAGGGAAGATGGGACAGATAAGAGGGACGGAGGCGGAAGGAAGTCTAAGGGAGTCAGTAATTTAGAGCCAGCTTGCGCCTGGTTCCGGGCGGGGTCATAGAAAGGCCTAATCCAGAGAAGCAAAGACACACACCAAGGGAACAATATTTGTTTAGGGATATTGGTGTTTTAGTACGGGACTTATTATTTAATGTTTTCCCTAATAAACTATTGCAGTTCAGTTTCCCTTATATTTTACAAACCCGAAAAATAAGTTGATGTTATGAATTGATTCGACTTTTCAACGCCATTGATTTTGAATAAATAGATAATCTGAACTGACTGGGTCTTCAAATCCACAAACTTATGATAACATAATTATTAGTACTTATTTGTACTAAATGTTAATCATCACACCTTCTCTATTCATTTCTTCAATGAATAGAAAAACACAAAATGGACTCACATTTTTGTGTGAAGAAATTATCACATCATTTTACAGGGAAAATAACAAGAAAGTTCATAAGCAAAGTCCACAGGCGTGGGAAGTCAATCCAGTTCTCCCTGTTGGTGTGCATGTGTTGTTTGTAGGCTAGAGAGACAGACACAGAAACACACACAGAGCAAGAGGTTGAGTCATGTTTAGGGGGGGTTACTGTTAGTATTGGACATGTGAATCCCACCAGCCACAAAACAGCACCTCTACAGCTAGGCTCACCAAAACACGTGTCGCACACACAAACCCACAACTTGATTGTTTAGTTTGTGTGGCAACATGCTATTCCTGTTGCACCCACAGACTTTTTTTTCCCATGGCTTTGTGCTGGGAATCTAAAACAATGATGGAATCACACACACACACACACACACACACACACACACACACACACACACACACACACACACACACAGGTGAGCCCTGTTTGTGCCGTCTGTTGGCACCTGCTGTGGGTCTGTCGTGCCAAATTAAGGGCGGGCCGGTCACATCACCGTAACAGATTGAATCTGCCGCTGACTGGAAAAGTGAGCTAAAAATGGCAAACAGTGGAGCAGAGCAGGTGAGAGGCGGCTCCCCAGGTGTTGCATCCATACAGGAGCATGTCATAGAAGGATCCTCTCGTGCGGTCGTCCGCCTTTGTGAAACCGTTGCCATCACCACTCCCTTCGTAAACAAATTGAGGAGCTGCGCGCTGGTTAAGCTAGCATTCTGATGTATGACCTTTGGGAAAGCATAATTTGACTTTCTATCATCTATTCAACTGCCTATTGAGTTGGGATGAAGGGGAGAGGAACAATGGCTTGTGCGGATATCCTTAAGGTTATCTGATGTTGTTTGGGTGGAGGTGAATTAATGTGAGGTTTGGGTAGGTTTTAAACCTTTAACCCCTGAAGTCTAGAAGGTTCTTAGCAAAGCACTTCCACTGGAGAATGTAGGCTATAGTTTGACCTATTTCAGAACAAATAACATGACACTGCAAGCTATGCTAGATCTGTTGGATTGTTAGATATTCTCGGAGGCTTTCCTGTATGAGGGCTTACAGGCTAAGGTTCTTCAGGGGGAATATGGTCAGATCATCAGAATGTCGTCTTACTTGATTGTCTGAAGTTCAGTTGGGGAAGTCCAAAGGTAGAAAGACAATAAACCCAACGAGAGCCGAAGTTCATGGGGTTCATTGGTAAAAGAAAAAAGAAAAAAAAAATCTATATATGAAAAGATAAACAGAGTAAAGAATATAAAAACAGAAGCCTGGTGCAGTTCACCTTATGACTGCTTTATAACCACCCCATAAAGGAGTGATCACACACACACACACACACACACACACACACACACACACACACACACACACACACACACACACACACACACACACACACACACACACACACACACACACACACACACACACACACACACACTAAATGGGGCATTGTAGATTGAACCATCAGGGGTTATGGGGGGGGGTCTTTGCAGTGGAAACTGAGACTGAGGCATTACAGCTGTTTCATCCATCAGTGCATTCTAATGAAACCAGTCAACAAGAGGGCTTAAAGAGGATACAGCGGTGATCTTAGTCCAGTAAGACGCAGCAAAAACAATTGTTTGCACCAATTCATCTCATTTTGCCACATACAAAAAAAACACCAAAGTTTTAAGCGACGAGTCTGAATGGTTAACCATGACATTGTATGCCCGTCTGGGCACAGTGATTTAAATCTATGGGAGTAGCAGGACAAAGGATGTGGGGGACTGTACTGGCTCGTCTCGACATGTTCCCAGTGAGGTCGGTTCTACCACTCAACCGGAACAGAATTGCCTGTTTTAATGCCAAAAGAGGGCAACAGTTCATAAAACTCAAGACTCACTCCATAATTATCATAATTTTAAAGTTTCCTTACAATGTTATGCTGCCGAGTGAATGAACGGAGGGCTTTTGGATTTATTTTTATTTTTCGGCTAGCCAGAGCGATAAATGTCAAGTCATTTATGTTCTGCCTATCAAATCCTTTTGCAGCCAATGGAGGCCCTAAACCTCATCAAAGGGCATGTGTGACCTGTTGTGACTGCTGGTTTGAACTCTGGCCACTGGCATAGTTGGCTTCATTCCTCTCATATTTGGTGGCTATCAGACCACAGCAGCAGCCAGAGGAGTGGCTTTGATAACGCCATCCACTCCAGCCTTCAACACTGGCTCCCTCCATCGGGACCATTTGTACTGGAGCGATGCAAGCTCATCTTTTGGAGCCAGGCCACTCTGGTACTTTGGATTGTATTGGAGCAGGCTCCTAACCTTCTTGGGTTAGGTGTCACATACTGTACATGCACACACAATTATGGGATTCTCAGAGGAAGGCCTAGAAGCTATAACATGTTACAGCCTTTGTATGTGCACATACACACAGATTTACACTGCTTCTCATCCATTTGGGCCTTGTTCCTCAGGTTCAGGCTTTTAGTTGACGGCTTAAGCCTGTTGGTTCTCAGGCAAATGCTCTTAGGATAGGCTAAGGGCCAAAAGCTTGCGGTGCCTGCTAAGCTGAGATCATCTGGTTAGATTTGCAATGCACATTTTCAATTTGAATGAACAACATACCCAGGTTGGCATGGATACGAAGTCACACACATATACACACACACACACACGGGGACACACATTGTCGTTGGGGATACATGCAAATGGGAACCAGTGGTTGGTTTGGTTTTACCGGTTGCCCCTTCCATAGAAATTGCCTTTGCCTACGCTGTCCAGTGGTACAGGCGCTTCCTGCATCCCCAACTTATTGCACCAACTAGTCAGCACTACCAGCTATTAACAGAGTAAACGCTGTCCGACATTAACTTTTCATGATTGCTTTCGCGGCCCCCACATGGCAGAGCTCCTGGGGCCGAGAGAGGTGGAGGACTCGAGGCCGTGTGAGAAACGGGCCGATGTGAAACCTCCACAGTTCCTCCCGGTCCCCCGCTCCCACCCCTGGGAGAATCCACTTACAGTGCCTCCCCTGAATTCTAAAGGCCGTTTTCTATGGGAAGGTAAAGAGGATATCTTCCCCATCAGTGGAACAACACAGCAGGGTTCGGAAACAAAAAATGGCGAGTGAGGCTGGTTAACCAATGTTAAGCAACAAAGACCCGGGGGGGTTAACCTTGATGGATTTCTATGCAGGTAGGGGAAACTCTTTTTGCTCGGCCACTTCCGCATATGCTTGAGGGCCTCTTTATTCATATACAAAACAACACCTGGTTGTCACATGAGGCCCACATGGACCGACCTGCAGTTCAGGAGTTGTTATGGTCAGGGGATTAATGGCAGCCTATGGAGATGGTACATACATAGAGCCATGAAGCCCTAAAGTGAGATTGTGTGCACGGGACAGAGAGACAGAGGGACAGAGACAGAGACAGACAGAGACAGAGAGAGAGAGACCGAACACCAGAGGGACAGAGACACAGAGCACCAGAGAGAGAGACAGATTGAGAGGGAGACAGAGCGCCAGTGACAGAGAGACAGAGGGACACAGAGGCAGAGGGAGCGACTGCATGCTTGCCTTATTAAGGGTAAGCTGTGTGTGTGTGCCATGTCTGTTCACACTCCAGTTTAGGAAGTCTCCTCTATTTCCAGATAAAGATCAGGGACTGAGTGAGGCCATCACTGCACACACCTCAGTATCACCTTCAGAGATAAGGCAGGGGAGAGCTAACAAGTGTCGGCACACACATCCATCCATGCACTTCAGTCAGTAGGCCTACTTCTCCGACCGCCCAGCGGACACGTCTCCGGTACCATGCGAGGATGTGAGATCCACGCTGCTCTAACTTGGTAATAGACTTAATAGACTTTTTCCGGATTCTTATATCCTCGTGACCTCATTACGACTCAGATATAGGCCACTGGATCAGCTGGTCTTCTAATGGCGACCTATTGCTTAAAATAAACCCATTGCTTAATTTGCCGAGCCAGATATGGCTCAACATGGAAGGATTTGTAATTTGACTACTCAGTGAAAAAGTCCATTGGAAAATCTGAAGGCCAAACCGAGGTAGGGAACTGGAGTTAATAAATGTCACTGCGGTTTGGACTGAGTAGAGGACCAGCAATACACATACCTTAAGGAGATAGTATCCTGGCTTACGTGCTTCGGATACCCGAGAGAAAAGAACCAGAGTCAGAGTCTCTTCCAACAGAAAATAGGTAAACATAGTGAGAAAGGATCAACAAAAGGTTTGCTGAGAACATGTGAAAGTATTCAGCCAAGTTTAGAACCTGACATTTCCCAAATAGCTCTGCCATTGCTGTGCTGAAATTCCCAACCGTGTGGTTTTAAGACTATATTTGGAAATTAACAAGCAAGTAGCATTTTTTAAGTGTGAGATGTTATCACAAGTGCATATTTTGGGATCATACCATTAGATAACGTATTTATAACTCACTCCAACCCGAGACATCCTTAATGATATTTCCCCGGACTGAATTTGCAAAGAATAATGCATTGCATGGGGATTGGTTTTGAAACGCCATCTTTTTCCCTGTCCATCCAAAGGCCCCCATGAAGCCCTTGGTTAAGTAACACATGACATATGGCCCACACCTACCAACACATGACACTCTACGTGTCCAGCTGGAAGAGCAGAGCTCAGAGGTGCATGCTCCAAGCCAACCCCCTCACACACACACACACACACACACACACACACACACACACACACACACACACACACACACACACACACACACACACACACACACACACACACACACACACACACACACACACACACACACACCTACTATTGGATCGGACAAATAGCTTATTGTATGATTGGACGCAGTGTCTAACTTAATATAACCTTATCCCAACAGTACACACCACCACCACCACCACCACCCATCTCCAACTCTTGATCTGCTCAAACAATGCGAGTGCTTACCAACTGCCACAATACACAAAAGGAGTCTGTGGAGCTAAAACAGCCCAGAGGCAGAGGGGCTTCGGTGCATTCAGGCATCCATTTGTTTATTTGTAGCCGACATCGCCGTGCATGGCTGGACTGTTATTGTGTTTCGTTGTGTCACAGCAGGTTTGTTGTGGGCTTCTGTGAGAAGTCCTATGAATATGTGTGTGTGCGCGCGCGCGTGTGTTTTTCTTTTCCTAAAACGTGTGGTGTTCACAACCATGCCAACAGGACTAAGACCCGGGAGAGGAGAAGTGCTGACTCAGAGGTTTAGGGGACTGACGGTGCAGGGGACTGGGGTACACAACTAATCCTCGCTCCATGCCGGGGTGAGCCAGACTCTTTTCAACACAGAGAGAAAGAGAGTAAAGCCCAGCTACAATCCAAACCACACACACACACACACACACACACACACACACACACACACACACACACACACACACACACACACACACACACACACACACACACACACACTATTGGAAAGTACAAATAGCTTATTGTATGATTGGACGCAGCCTAGTTTAAATTAATGCATGAAAGAATTTATACGAGTATGTTGATTACAAGCAATTGTATGCACTCCTTTCTTTTAATTTATGTTAATCTTTTTAAGCCGAAGGTGGAGTGAAACTTAATTTGGGCCATCCCTTAAAAACATAAGGTGTCCCTCACCGCACATAGCTTTGTAGTGAGTGATCACAGGTTCAAACAAGAATGGTTACTAGATGTCGTCATTTCCATAACAAGAATTTCAGCCTGGGCAGAATCCAAAAGCTAATAAATATATCTATCCAGTATTTCCACAATGCTATTATGTTACATGTTGACATGAAGTCCAAAAAAGGCTTTATAGTTTTGGATATCTATATGTCTCAGCGTGTTTTTTATGTCAGCAGTTAACGTTCAACTTCTTCAATCAGCCGACACTTGCCTCTCTGCCTAGCTAAAGATCCATTATGGGAGACGCAAAGTTCCTCCTAACGTCGGGTCCAGGGTATCATCACATCGACCATCCAATGCATCAAACCACAAAGGCTGAATACATAATGCACACATTTATAACAATGGGTCCTATTTTGGAGTTAAATTGAAATCCCATTGTTGTTGTAGTGCGTAAAGCGAGGTATGCTGTCACACAAGCGCAGCAGTTTCTACGAAACTAGGCTAATTTCAACGAGGTGATAACGTCAGGCAAAAGGGTCTATAAAATATCCAAGGTTTCTGTTGTTTTAAATTGTTGCAATATAGTTTGATGATGTAGTCAAGACGTACCTTTCATCCAGTCAACCACTTGCTTCGGCGTCCACTTCGTGATGGGCTCCATGGCTTGCATTTCGACCAAATAAATCGCCAAATGTGGGGGGCTTCTCTACTAAAGCCCAAAACAACTAGTAAAAGCGACACTCATTTAATTCAATCTTATAACACCTTTTGCTGCAGTCCGAGCCAGCATTCTCTACGCTCGACGTTGGCGCTGCGCTGGTTTCCACTCACTCTTGGCATACACGGCCACTCTTCACACGCATGGCTGAATGCAGAAGCGAAATCCCCCACAGCTCAGCTCCGTCACCGGCGCGATTGGGATCAAGTTGCAGTTTGTGAGCGCCAGTGTCGTCCACCGCCTTTCGGCTGAAAGTTCTGGGAGGCGGGGCGTCTTTCAACACTGCCAATTTCACACTGTAATGGACATGTCTGGTTTGTAGGGTTAAAATAAGTTAAGCAAATAATTCTGTTCGATTTGATTATATTCCTCTTAAATAGACCTACAGATTACGTTAAAATGCATTTCACTATTTTTATTTAGAAATTGGATTAAATCTATTTTCCCTGTAGGCTGGTTTGAATCATTTGTGCGCTTTTTGAAAAGTTGCCAATAACCCATTTCAGCCATGGTTCGTTGCAGACCTTTATGCTTTAAATCGATTCAGAAACATTTATCAACAGATTAACAGTTTGATAGATAGGCTATTAAAGGGCGGGGTGGTTTATTGCCACTATAATTTTATAATTGCACTATAACCCTACTATCTCTATGGGATGAACGTGTAATGATTTAGCACTACATATTTGAACACGTCACACACACACGCACACGCGCACACACACGCACACACACACACACACACACACACACACACACACACTAACACACACACACACACACACACACACACACACACACACACACACACACACACACACACACACACACACACACACACACACACACACACACACACACACACACACACACACACCATTCACTGTAATCATCTGCAGACAACACATCATATCTTATCCCACCTGGGCACACACATTTACAGCCGGCCAATGCAATCATTGAAACCACAGACATCAGTATACAATTGCAGAAACTTTCTTCCTATTTCCCTTGTACGAAACGTGATGGCCTTCACAATAGCAGCTGTTGGACAAAACGAAAGGAGCTGTGGCTAAGTAACTGCATTCAATTATATTGTACTCTTAAGTTATGGTCACTACTTCGGTTTACTGTTTCACCTAGCAGATTTAACGTGATAAAAGCAGGATTTAGATAACGAGAAGCAGTGTTACACTGCCTCCTACTGGTAGCAGCATATTGTATCACAGCTGCGTTTTTACCGACACAATCCCACCAGCATCACCTTTAACGAGCCTGCCCTGAACGAATGAGCATCTGGGTGGAGGAGCTGCGCATATCACCCAGTGATGGAGAAGCCAGGTAAACACGTGGCCATCCATAATCTTGGTCTTTCTCAAGACAAGGTTATGAAACCAACACCCCCACCCAATTCTAGTTTCCAATTTCTAGTTTCCCTGATTAATTCAAACCTACGTTATGCGTTGCGTACCACATTTTAAAATAAATTGTTTTATCAAATATTTGATTATAGATGGACCTATGTGACATTTGACTGATTAGTAGTTAAATTGAATGGAAAATAAAGACCTACACACAAGATCGAAATAATGAAAGAGCGAAAGAGGAAATTAATGATATAGAGACATCTTAATTTCCCATCTTGGTTACTTAAATCTGCAAGGAAAGGCTCTGCCTCCAGGCCACAGCCAATCCATAGCATCCATACAATTCTATTTTTCATTATTAGGAAAAATAATATTATTGAGCTATGAACAGCTATACTTGGAAATCAACTATTGAACATGAATCATTCAATTTCTATAAATCCCAGAGCAGGTGTTTTCTGTTGTTGTATGTTGTTGCCAGGGCATTCCAAACATTAGTGAATGCAGAATGTTGGTCTCCGAGCCAGAGAGAGGAGGGCAGTGAATCCATGGGAGTCTTGGGGGTTAAGGAATTCAGGCTTTAGCCTCCCTGCTGGGATTATTGCATCATGGGACTGGTGTGTGATGGTGGAGGTCTGGAAAGAGGTTAGCAAGTGCTTTTCATTGGTGGTTACTATGTGTTTTCTGTGGTTGTTTATACTTTAAAACATTTAATACCATGAGAATAGTATGCTGCAAACTGATACAAATAACCATTTGCTGCATTGCAAAGGTAAATTTAAATGTTTTATGTAAATGTAAAAATCCAACCTGATGGAATGTTGGATGAAATCCTTAAAGCCCTCATGGAGCTCAGAGTTGACGAGGTCAGAGGTCAGACTGGCTTTCAGAGGTCCTTTTGAGAACTGTTTTGGATGCCTCTGCATTGGAGACACTTCCAGGAACTCGCTTCTGATCGAGTGATGTCCCATGGACTCCATCTGATTCATGTTGTGGGCTGATGTCCTGTTGTGGATGCCCATCCCCTACCTGCTTCCTTATGACCTGTCTCTGCATTCACTATTGAAAAACTTGTCCCATGTGTGATCACATGTTATAGCTTAGCCCTTGCCATGATAGCATTACACTTTCTTTATCAAAGGGCTTAACACGCCTACACTGATGAGGTCAGATGGCAGCCTTTAAGCCTGAGGGAAAAAAGGGGAGTAAATAATTCCAAGGTGGGATAAGGATGAAGCCCTGGGGATTACTAATCTACTCTAGATAGATAGTATGCTTCAACTGAAATCCTTCTAAAGCAGAATAACGATGCATTCTACACATCCTAATCAGACAAAACACAGAATGAATATCATGACTACAGCGTTTCCATATCTTTCCCCCATAACCCCCAAACAAACTAGGGCTTGTCCTCAACACAACTTATTTTAGCAACAAGAGAAAAGGCACCAAGCTTATTTTATATATTTTTTTATGTTCGGGGCATTCTTTTATTTCAGACTTTAAAAAAAGAAGACAGGAAGTCCAATATAGTTCCCTGTGTATTATTACTGGCTAATAATGACACCAAAACAAACACAGAGACATGAAGCACAAGCACATGGAGCTTGTTCATCCCACAGGGTATGGAAGTAGAGATGTTATCATATATATAAGGCCTCTCTTTTTCTCGTTTTGTTTTGACATGTTTGCTCTATAAACAACCGTGACCGATTTACAGTCAGGAAGTGACATGTGAAAGCTCTGAGACTCCATCTCTAGGTTATTCCTAAATACGGTACTGTTAAACATACGGTTTAGATATATCTGTATATGGCGGCTGAGAACTTCTTGGTTATAGGTTATTCCGGTTTTTAAGTTAGAAATAGTCTATTGCCTTGATAAATCTTCATCACCCATTGCTTTCCTATGCAGTCACTCTCAAGTAAAGCATTAGTATTAGCATTAAAGTTGCGAACGGGAATGCTCACAGACACAGTATACTTTGTCAGATGAACGTACCATCCTATGTGTGAGGACAGCATATCTAGAGGAAAACAATGTAGTCTTCCATATGAGCCATATTATAAAAATGTTTGCTACTAAAATGGACCAAATGAAATGCCTGATCAGTCCATACAATGGAATCAGATAGCTGTGTACAACAGTCATCCAAAAATACTCAAAAGAAGAGCAGGTCTACTTTAGGGGGCGTTCTGTGGGTTCTGTGGGTCGATGGGTCTGGCGTTGAGGTACTCCAGCGCGAAGAGCTGAATGATCTTGTTGAGGTTCTGGATGCTGGAGCGATCCAGGTTCTCCTCGTTGTCATCGAACGTGTGCCACACGGAGGGGAAGGGGGTCGGGATGAGGTGCAGGATGCGCACACCTGACAGGAAACCAGAGGGGGGACGGAGGGGTCAGGCCACGCCTTCACACGCACTGCACAGGATGTCCTGAGTGCTGGTGATTTATCATGTGTCTGTGTGAATGTGCGTGTGTGCGTTGGTGCATGTGTGCGATTGTGTGTCTATGTGTGTCTGTGTGAATCTATTTGTATAGGAATGTTTGAGTATGCAAGTGTGTTAAGTACGCTTTTGTATGTTTCTGCGTTTGTGTGTGTGTGTGTGTGTGTATGTGTGTGTGTGTGTGTGTGTGTGTGTGTCTGTGTGTGTGTGTGTGTGTGTGTCTTCATGCTTGTATATACTTATACCAAATACACATAGTATACTATACACACGACGTGAATGTGTTTATAAATGTATGTTTGACCGTGTGAGCGGCTGTATGAACCTCTGTTCAGGAAGGGCACGTGGTCGTCCTGAACGAAGCCCACGGGCATGTTGGGCCAGAAGTACTGCACATCGGCAGGATGGTCAATCAGCAGGCCCATGGAGTGGAGACGACGCTCTGACAACCCAGAACAAGAAGAGGAGACAGGCTTTAAATCCGGCTGTTGTAAACATTAAGAGTAGTAACATAAAATGAACACATGCCAGTATGTTAGCTTGATATGTACATTTTGACTAATATTTTTACTTATAATATTTACTGAAAAACCATAATCTTATGTTTAGCCATCAAGGATGTTTTTTTTACTTTGTACATTGAGAAAAAGGAAAAAATGCCTTGGTTTGCCAGTTGAGATCCTAATGTACATAGGGTGAAGTGTGATTAAATACCTATATTCTGGAGTCTGGTGAGCCAGCGGGATGTGCTGGAGAACTGGCTCCCGAAGCGAGGCGTGGGGGCCCCAATGAGGTCCATCAGCACAAACAGATCCTAAAGTGTGTGTGTGTGTGTTAGGGGACGGGGGGACGGACATGATGAACATCATTTAGGGCTGTCTTGTGTGGTATCAGCTCTCGGTTCAAGCAGATAAGAGAAGATAAGAGTAGATAAGGGAAGGTAAGTCCTTCCTAACGGCCAACTCCCCCTGTAGCTTTGAGGTACCAGGATGACATCATGTATCCCAAGTCCCAGCTCTTACAATATTGATCTATGTGCTGCCATTTTCTACAAGAAAGCCCCCCCCCCCCCCCACACACACACACACACACACACACACACACACACACACACACACACACACACACACACACACACACACACACACACACACACACACACACACACACACACACACACTCTTCAGCTTTAAAGTTTCCGCAACACAGCAAACACTATAAGATTAATTCTATGGTTGCTCTTACTCATATAGGTGTCAACTTAACATTTATGCATGTTTCTCAGTATCCTCATAATAATGAAGGCAACCACAGGATGATCGCTAATATTATCATGAGATAATCCGATATTACAACTTCACTAATCCTGAGGTTGTTCTGGTCTGAGAGACTGGAGGCGGCGGAGGGTGGCTGTGTGGACCCACAATGCCGTGCAGCAGGTTGGTGTCGTCGGCGCCAGCAGGGTGCGGGGTGCTCTCCATCTGCTGGGCCAGGTGACGGGAGCCGTACAGGGAGTCAGTGGCGGTCCACTGGAACATGGCCTCCTCGCCGTCAAAGAACAGCAGCTGCAGCGTCAGGTCAGGGCTGGAGCTCTGGTGGGAGAGGGGGTGGTGGTGGAGGAGGGAGAGAGGTAAAGAAGGAGAAAAGTATGGAACCAAAGAAACGTAAGCAAATTTGCAGAAGAATAAAAACCGTGTTGTTATTCTGAAAGCTTTTCTGCCCCCTGGTGGTTGAACTGGGCTATTTGAGTCCTCTGTTTTTAGTATTTCTCTCAACTAGCATTCTATTATTCGATTTTTAACTCTGCTCTTTAAACTGGGGCTGTGATATTTTTGTTCCAGACTGGGGCAGGATTGCTTCCTCTGTTTCATATCTCATCAGGGAAAAAGATTAATCTATTTGTAACAACACAGCTGCAGCCAGCCTCTGTCCTCGGGGGAAATCAGAGTTGACTTTTGTCCCTTGTCTGTAAACTGTATTCAAAATCTAGAACAAGGACACAGAGTAACAATAAGCTATGCACAATAAAAATATGATACAATTTAGATTCATCTTGTGCACCATTATTATATAATATTATAATATGATACAATTCCAATAATGTTTTGTATCGTTTTGTATCGTGTTTTGACACTACAAAAGAAAAGGCTGGCCTTGACGACACAGACCAAACCTAAATCCTCTATCCCCACCACCACACATCTCCCTCTAGTCCCCGACCTTGTGTGTCTTCAGCTCCTGGTCCAGGGCCCGGGCCAGCTCCAGCATCATGGCACAGGGCGCGGCCGAGTCGGTGGCCCCCTGGAACTCTTTTCCGTGCCACTGGGGCGGGTAGTACTTGGAGTCGTAGTGACACGCCAGCACCAGGCGGCGCTTGGCGGACGGGTCTAGGGTGGCGATGAGGTTGGTGAAGGTCCGCGGGCCGTACGGCGTCTGGGCCTCGAAGCTGTCCTCCGTCACGCTCCAGCCGGCCTCTAGGGAGCCCAGTGTCGTTTTGATATGCTGCGGACATGCACACAGTCACACACACACACACACACACACACACACACACACACACACACACACACACACACACACACACACACACACACACACACACACACACACAAACACATACATATACACACACACACGTATGCAAACACACACATGCAATGCAACACTCACTTGGATGCCACTTTTGGGACAAAAGTATTTTCTAAATGAATAGATAAATGTATTACATACTATATAACATTATACATGATGCAATCATACAGTGATACACAATAATAATAAGCTCAAACATTGTTTTGATGCTAATATTGGTCCACACTTTTGAATCAAATCAAGGAAGGAATTGTTGAACCAGATCTAGAATGAGAAGAATGAATGGAGGACTGAAGGATCACTGATTATCATTTGAACCCCGTCATGACATCCTAGTTTTCATTGGTAGACACTGAACAAATGAAACTCAAAAATAATTGTGTATTTTGACCATTCATTTGCATGGTGGTCCAAATAACTAATGTTGTTGTTGCGTCTTCAGGACGATTTGGCGTGGTAAAAGCCCTGAGCGCTGACCTGCTGTACCGCCAGGCTGCCCGCGGTCCCGGGGTACCTGGTGACCAGCAGAGGGGTCAGATCCCTCTGCCACATCTTGTCCAGGTCCGTGTGGGCTAGGGCGCTGCGGATCTCCCCCGCAGTCAGCGTAGCGGCTCTATGTGTGAGCTGGCCATACATGAACATACAAACACACAATTAGAGACGGCATTCAGTCACGGTAAGTTATCTTATTGCTTTGTTGAGGAGGATTTAATGGTAGGTGCATGGCATCGTCTTATTCAATGACCCCGCTAATTCAACAGGATGAACTGGGTGGAACTGATCTAATCTGGTCCTCCACCTATCCATTCATTCATTAATGCATCCATCCATCCATAATAATTTGTAACAAGGTCGATCCATCCAATGAAAAATAACATGATTGGGCAAGCTCTGGGGTTTTCCATTCAACGTTATGCTGAATTGTCATCATAAAATCCGGTAACACAGACAGAGAGACCTACACTTCGAGGCACATAATGGAACCTTTTAACAATGCATCATGGTAGATGAAGCAAGAGGGAGGATGTTGCGTTTTAAAGCTTGACGCCGTTTAAAATCCCACACAACGTAATTTCTTCTTGATATTACACAATACCACACAGAAAAATATGTGTGGTTGTAAAAGCAAATGACTCATAGCCTGCAGGGGCAAAGCAAAGAACAAGAAAGCCATCTCAGCCGTTGTGTCTGTGAATCTGCGGTTTGAAGAGCAACCAACCAATATGGTTGCACAGTACTTGGGTAGTCATCATGGTAATGGTTGGTAACAAGTAATTAAAGTCTGCCAATGACGCTAAAGCAGTGATGTGTCAACAGTTTCCGATGAAGCCACCAGACTCAACTACTCATATTCAGATTTGGAGTTTAAATATCATTCAACTGTTTGGAGTTGAAAGATGACTTGGCCATCCGATTTATTAGCAAAAATAGGAGCGACACATGGTTTGGTTGCTGCCTTGTTGTGATTTTGACAGGCCAGTTCCCTCAAAGTGTAGAATTTCCCATAAAAAAACATCAAGATCCCAATCCAACAGTGTGAATACACCCTGATTAAATAACCCTCGACTAGTCAACACATGCTGTAGGCCTACTCTTTTGATAAGGCCACCTGTGGAATAGCACATTTACAAGCAGTTGGTAATTGTGATTAAGGCGTTTGTTAACAAGCCAACTCCCCACACCTGTAGATAGGATTTCCATTGGATTGTCTTTTAATCTTATTTCATGTGTTCAAATTTCCACTGGTAGTTCATGGGTTGAATGACAGGAGAAAATCGAATCTGGTAAACGTTGGCTTTGAACATATTGATCCGGTCGGATTTGTGTTTGGTCTCAAAGGCCACCTGAGTTGTATCTACTACACACAACCATGGTTGCTTGGTGTGGTGAATAATTTGAAGAGCACATGAAGCTTAGTAGTAAAGGATATATTGATCACCCAACCACAAAGAATGTGTGTCTGTATGGTTTGGTATTGCTTTCCTGTCTCTAAATACCGGCTGGTTGTTAATTGACAGAGTTTGATTGAGGAGGTAGAGGGAGACAGCAGAGCATAGGTATAGACTACATAAGCGATTGTTATAACCCATTTCCAGAAACCTAAGGTTTATGTTTTATTTCATATAATTTAACACACGGTCCTCTAGAAATGATCGCACTGCCTGTGGCGTCGCAAGATGTTAACAATATGTATAGCAGCTGGTGTGAGTCAACCTGTAATCATAGGTTCACAATGATATGGTGCAAGTGACTCTCAACCTGTGATCCTCGAGAGATGGGATTCACAGATGGGATCAAATGGAGGTCCAGTTTCGATCTATAAATACCATGATCTGAAACTGGACGATCAATGGTGATAACCTTGCTGCCATAGCAACCGATAAAGAGGTGAGTCGATGACGAACAAAGAAAGGAAGAATCGAGCTGCATCACAGAAATGAAACAATAGTGTGCTGTTGCTTACACCCTTGGGCATTTCCTACATAGAAAACCTAGGAGCGACAAATTACCTTAAATTAAATTAAATCGTACGCATATTAAACTATTATTTTGTAGATTATAAATCGAATTCGAATAAAATAAAATATTGAATTTAATTTTACTTTGTAAATTCTTAAAACGCTAAAACAAACTGCCTTGCACATCTGGTCACCATAATCAATTAAATAAATAGGCAGGCATATAATAGCGGAGGAAACCAATATTACACTAAAACGTACGTTATTAAAATAAAAATATGTGCTCCCAGATTTGCTGGGACCTCATTAATGGTAGCCAGAGATATATAATAATTTAGTAACCGGTGACATAACTGTCACACATTTGCTGTTTACCTTCTCTTGTGTCCATGGAATTCCATTGACACCGCTGATAAATATCCCAAAGATACTCAGAGCATTGAGAAAATACATCGTTAACGGACCGTGGCGACGCTCATTCATCGCACTAGATCCTCTGAGTCGTCAACATTCTTCCCTCTCCTCAGTCAAGGCTTTACAGATCATGTGAACAAGGAGGGAGGGGGAATGGGAGCCCGGGGCGCCGTTTAATGCGCACGTCACTGGTGTAGTTCATTTGGTCCCAAGGGTCAATTTAAGAACAACTAAACAACATCGTTTATCATGTCATGTGGTAGGCCGATCACGACAACATGCCCCCTTGGTCCATCGATGTGAACGTAGTTTAATGCGCTTGTATTTATGCAGTGGGTGAGGGTAAAGCTATCCTTGTTTAACCCAATATGGCAGTACAACTAAACGGGGCATGTAAACATATATTAAATGCTTTTAAATAGCATAGGCCTAAACTTTAAAAATACATAAAAAAAACATGTAGGCTAAAGGACATTATTCTTCATATCATAAAAAATAGACAATCATGAAAATGTAATGTAATGTATAAAAGTGTTTGAGATGTAACTCACTAGTAAACCAAATATATTAAATTATTGACACCCATATTGACTACTTTATATCTGCACAAGTTATTTATTCATTTGAGAACACGGGCGCATTTGAGAACACCGGAGCACCGCCCACTTTCATTGAGTCACGTGGTCTTATTCCACGTGTTGCACCAGGAAGTGCCACACTTGTCAACATTCATACATTTACAGTAAATCATCACATCTATTTCTACAACTTTATCCGAATTTTACCTTATTCTAATTTTAAACAACAATGGCAGACGAAGTTTCGTGCTTGAAGGCACGGCTCCTGGACAAGGAGACGGAGTTAGACGTTTTGAAGAAAAAATTGGCGCAATATGAGAAGGTTTGGGAATCAACTCAAAGTTCAATTTTAGGTTAACATTGACAATAACAGATCGTAAGCTTCCTAAGTTCATTGTGCACGTTCAAAGCAGGCTCGTCTGCACGAAGGTCTAATACTGTAATCGGAACAATGCAGCTTAAAGTTGTGCAACACATCTTATTGCCATTGTATTGCCTGCTTGCCTGAGATAAAGTAATGGTAATAATACGTTGCGTGTAATCCTGTTGTATCTAGAACGAGAAGCCATGTATCGAATTGATTGACAAAGTTACAACTCTGACCCCTCTGGAGTCCAAACCTCTATCAAACGAGGACATCATGCGCTACAGCAGACAGCTTCTTCTACCAGAGCTCGGCGTCCGAGGTACATTTATCAACGTTTATTGAGAAAGGTCAAATGATGAGCTGCAATGCAGTTTGATTTTGAATGATTATCATTGGTCTTTATTGTTTTCAGGTCAGAAGAACCTCTCCCAGAGCTCTGTACTGGTGGTTGGATGTGGAGGACTGGGATGCCCGCTGGCACAGTATCTAGCTGCAGCAGGGATTGGTGGGTAATCATGTTTGCAGGATGAATATAAACAAAGAGGAGCCACGGCCAATGACATTCTGACACCATTGTTCAGAACCATAAGGCAGACCCCTTTTTAATTGTATTACCAACTTCATATATGTAAATGATAATATTGTATTGCCCAAAACCAATATGTTTATCACCTACTTAGTGGCTCCTTATAAACGTAAAAACCAAATGTATGTTAGATCTTCACCTTAACTATCAATATCTTACATTAAACAATAATCGTAATTCCGTGCTAATGTAAAATGCAATAAATTTGACCATTATTTTCAGACAAAATAAGCCCTCTGTGCTTTCACATAATTGGAAGTAGCCCGGCCAATTTGCTCCTCTAAAAAACATTCTAGTTGATTGACTTCTTAGAATACTGTCAGCTTATTGATGCTATCCATGGAGCCTACTGCTCTACAGTGGAGCTCAAGGCTTTACCTATGCGGGCTCCAAGTCTTCCCCTCATAACAGCTGCTTTCTACTGCTTTTTGCCCTAGGGCGTCTGGGCCTGCTGGACTATGACGAAGTGGAGCTCAGTAACCTCCACAGACAAGTGCTGCATAGAGAGGAGAGCCAAGGCCAGGCCAAGGCCCTGTCTGCTGCCACTGCTGTCAACAGGTACCTCCATTTAGTGGTTTTTCTAGCACACTTAGAAGCAGTTGACAAGTGTATTTTGATCCATAGCAATCTCCAGTACTTCGGATTAGTCGTTGAGATGGTTGTACGATTTTAAATATGACTGTGTGTCTGTATTGTCTTAAATTGTGAAAATTTAATTTACATTGGTTAAGTGACATTAAAATTGTATTTGACCATGCCTGCACACAACTACCCTGCATACAATTTGGTTGGTGAATAAGTTTGTTAGCAAGTTCCAATGTTGTCTCATATTAATTACACCCCTATTCTACCAATGTGCTTTAAATAGTTCTTCTGAGAAACTCAGTGTGTAATCAGTTGTAGCAACAATGTTATTTAGTACTTACAATTATTTACTTATTTATTTTCAAAATCATATTGTTTTTGTAAAGTTAAGTTGTTCCAATTTATGTAAAGCGCCTTTCCATACTAAGCAAAGTGCTATATAAATCCAATGCATTATCAAAGAATTACTGTTTCTTTTAGCTTTTTGTAACCCTTTGATTACTCTGTAATATGGGATGGCGCGTTCTAGTCTCACCACAGGTTATATATGGTCAAGCATTTCACCCCAGTCTGCAAATATTGTGCAAACATGTTATTTTAGAGAGTGCTGTTTTGGGTGGCTTTCTCACCCACAATCGGCACTACTGTGGTGAGTGCAGTGTATACCCATATCCATGGCCGCTTGGGGGCGCCATTTCATTGGCTTACTGAATTGATTCCTTGTTGCAGTTTTCAAGGCAGCAACTCAGTACAGTACATTACTTTGGTCCGAAACAGACAGTCCGTGCCGTTTTTGAGGACCATTTCACAATGTGTTTGTTTGTTTTGACATGCTCTGACCTTGTGCTTCTGTGTCCACAGGCTGAACTCGACCGTGGAGTGCATACCCTACAACCTTCAGCTCTCTTCTGAGAATGCTCTGCAACTGATCCAACAGTATCCTTTGACCCCTTGCCACCGTCCAACCTAATGACCCCCTGCCACTCACCTCACCCACTGACTTCTTCTAGCTCGCCCCGAGCTGCCAGCCCCAAGTCACATTAAAAAAATACCTTCTTCAAGCGTTGCCGAATCCTTGACCTCCTTGAGCCCATCAGGTATGACATCGTGGCCGACTGCTCGGACAACGTGCCCACCCGCTACCTGGTGAACGACGCCTGCGTGATCAGCCGCAAGCCCCTCGTGTCAGCCAGCGCCCTGAGAATGGAGGGACAGGTGAAATAAAAAAATAAAAAATGTCCTTCAAAGTTCAAACGTATGTAAAATATCTGAATGGCTAATGTGGACATGTTGTTGTTTCTGTGTTTGGCTGCGTGTAGCTGACGGTGTATAACTACAGAGGAGGGCCATGCTACAGGTGTCTGTACCCCGTGCCCCCTCCAGCCGAGACGGTGACCAACTGCTCTGACGGAGGGGTCCTTGGAGTGGGTGAGGGGTTTCTTCCTTTGTTTCCCCACCCTTCCTCCACCCTTTCCCCCCAAAAAAAAACTAATTGCAATTAGGTGGTGACGAGGTGACGGTTTTTACTTTAGTTAGTTGTCTTTGTGTGCGTTTGTGTGTGTGTGTGTGTGTGTGTGTGTGCGTGCGTGTTAATGTTCCACTTTTGTCTCAGTTCCAGGAATTATGGGATGTCTCCAAGCTCTGGAGGTCATCAAGATTGCGTCTGGACAAGGATGTATCCTTCCTTCCTCGTGTGTTTTCTAGAAATATCTGCCTTGTTACCATCGCAGGTCATTGTAAAGAAAGTATATATTTAGTCATGGTTGAATATGTGTAGGGGAAAAAAAGGTTGATCACATTAAATTGTGTCAAAGCAAGACATTGATTGTTTTGTTTTTATAGAAGTCAAAAAGAACAGACAAATATGTTCCCAGAGTTCTCCAACCGTCATACAGTGGATATGGGCCAGGTGTGTTGTGGATTTTCTCCATTCATAACTAACCTAAAATAGTACAATTCTAGAATTTATTGCATTAAATACTCCTAAAAACATCGTGTATTAGAATGCGATTGCAAACACCAGAAACCTGAGAAAAAGTAGCATGCATGTTTTCTGGTAGTGGAGCTTTGAGTCACATGTTATTCCATTTAACTCGTATTAACGCACTTTAGGTTAATTTTGTTTCTTTGATTGGTTTTAATCCACAACAAAGGCCGGTTTGCCTAGGAACAAATCCGTTTGTTGGGTCTAATATGATCAGTCTGCATTATCTGTATTACATTTGATTTACTTGCTGTTGTGGTAAAGCTATGAAACAGGCCATTGGTCTGCATTATAACTGTGTTTGTACTGACGCATGTTTGTACTGTGCTCCCCTATTCTACACCTGGCCTCTATACTTAAACCAGAATGCCCCCCTCCATCACACACACACACGCACACGCACACGCTCACAACCACATACACCGCTCCTACCACACATCTAAATGTTACCAAGCCAGCATGCCACATTCCCAACCAGGCCTCCTCTGCAAGCCCTCGGCAGCCAGATGTTTCCCGATAAAAACAGGCCCCTTCCTTGACCAGGTGGGCATGCAGCTTCCTGCGGGCAGCAGCTGGTGATGTTTGACGCTCTGGACACCAGGTTCAGGTCCATCAGGCTGCGGCCCAGGCAGCCCGAGTGCGCCGTGTGTGGGGAGAAACCCTCAGTCACCCAGCTGGTGGACTATGAGGCCCTCTGTGGTTCTGCAGCCACCGACAAGGTGGGTCACCCTGGGCATCAGCCTGGCCCCTGATACTAAAGGACGAATGATACGATTCAACCAAGGTGGATGAACCCTTAAACTATTGGAGGATTATGCAATGAACCAGTCGTGAACTCTCGCACCAATTTGTTGTGTTGATTATTTTCAGGTGATATGTTAAAACGTGTAATCATTTTGGCCATCTAATCGCATAATTGAACAGTACAATCAGATTTCCCCTCAATTGTAGGAAGTACTTTTATTGCTTCCAAATGCCTTTTCTCTCTGCTTGTTCGGCAGTGCCGCAGACTCAACCTCCTCTCCAAAGATCATAGGATCACGGTGCAGGTACACACACAGCGCACACACACCGCAAAAGAGCCTGGCGTGACTCACTGTATTTAGCAGCGGTTCTTTTATAATTTCACTTAATTTTGTGTTTTTTCTTTCTGTGCGTGCATTCATAAACTGTGATTACATCTTATTGCTGGTCCAACCCTAAATGGGAAATGAGTATTCTTAAGTATTCAAGGTTTTCTAAAGGAAAGAGAATAGTGTGTTCTGTTTGGCAGTGAGTGCTTGTGAATTAGGTTTGTTTATAGCACTTGAATGTCAAGCTTTGTAACTGACCAGGCCGTTAGGCGTAGATGGCGATCCTGAATGATTGAGGCGTAATAGCGATTGCACAAGGGCTTCATTTAGATGCAGAAATCTTGTGATGCCATGGAAGTTACAGTTATACAGATTGTTTTCCCTGGACATGGTTTTGAACTAATCAAGTGTTTTTCCAATACTCCATAAACATTTGTTTTGAAAGGACATGTAACGCCGCCATTGTAACAGTGCTATGCTTCGTTGACACTGTGATTCCAGGAGTATAAAGCGGTCGTGGACAATGCATCCTCCCATCTCCTGTTGGATGTGCGCCCTCCCGTGGAGGTCGATATATGCCGGCTACCCATCTCCCTCAGTATCCTTGTGTGTGTGTGTGTGTGTGTGTGTGTGTGTGTGTGTGTGTGTGTGTGTGTGTGTGTGTGTGTGTGTGTGTGTGTGTGTGTGTGTGTGTGTGTGCAAATGGTTTGTGTGTATGCGTGGGATGTCTTATGGTATGATCGATTCAAAATGATTATATTTTTAGTTATGCTTACTCATTTAGTTCAGTGGTAGGCTGCCCTCCAGTGCTCTGCGGTTCCCCATCCTCAGCCTTCTGCCGCTAGACATTCCGCTCTCCAGCCTGCAGCAGGGGAAGGGCGGCCATCTCCAGTTACTCCGGGAGAGCATCAGCCAATCCAAAGGGCAGATGTCGGGAGACGGCCCGCTTCCAGGTAACCCGTCTGAACGCCTCTGCGTCTAAAAAGGCAGGGGAACCGTAAGGGGACGAGAGCAGACTTGTACATATGCACGGTTTGTAGTGTCGTCCAGCTTATTTTAGAGAGCCAGGGACTACGATGTAATGACGGTTGCTAGGTAATTATTTTCCATAACAACTGCGTTTGACCTGAGCAGCTGGCAGGCTTGGAAACACCTAAACGAAAGAAACTGAGAATATTCGTTATTTGTGTTGTCCTCTGTATATTCACTGTGTGAAAGAGCTTTATATAGAATTGTGCTCCTTGATGATCCACTTTAGACCTGTGTGTGTGTGTATTTGCATATCTTTAATCTATGCAACATTCAAATAAGGGTGCACTAACAGGGATCTCTGAGTAAACTGGTTCAAAGGTGCCTCGAAATAATATACGAATGAATAAGACTACAATGTATAACTCGATTGATCTGAACTTTGTGTTTTATGTGTTTTGCTGCATGACGCCCTGCTGTCTGTGGGCAGTCTATGTCATCTGTAAGCAGGGGAATGACTCCCAGAAGGCTGTTCAGCTCCTGGAGAAGATGAGCACATCAGAATTGGATGAAATCACTGTCAAAGATATTTGTGGGGGACTCATGGCCTGGTCCCAAAAGATTGACCCGGAATTTCCACAATATTGAGTTGCTGATTTCAATGTGTATATTCTTGTTGCCATAGTTAATAAATGAATTGTAGCCTACTTAACTTGTTGGTTATTGACCCTTGTACTAATTAATTGCGTCATTGTATGAAAATAGTAGTTTGATCTATTGATCAAAGGCTAATTATCCTAAAAGAAACAGAATGTAACTTATTATTTTCGGCAAACAAAATCTATCTAATCGTTTTTTTTATTTTGTCTCATCAGAACGTGTGTATCTGCAAACTGTTACATGGAAAGCTACGTGTTGTAATCTTATCCAACGTGGAACTGCAGTACGGTGTCCAGAAGAAATGTCCCCACGGGTTCATCAAAGTATATATTATCTATCTTATCTTAAATAAAGCCTATAGGCGAGTGTCATCGCAGTATCACAGAATGTCGGTTCATACAAAAAAAGAGTTTGTAAAAGGGACATTTTTTTAACGTTTCATGATTTCATATATCGTAGCTTCTACCGAGTTTTGAGTACCGTACCATAAGTTCAAATAACGGAAAAGGAAGGGGCATGCGCGTTGATCCCATGTCCGTCAGAGGCGCCATAGCTGTTCAGAGACTGTAGTTCACAAATTCCTATCCACATACAGAAACCCTGCTATGAGAAGGTAATAAAAACTCCAAGCCCCAGGGACTATATCGGCTCATTTTCTCGTGAAACGGGGGGAGTAGAGTCACAGCTGGAGCGATAATAAGATGCGCATGAATTTACTATCTGGCAATAGCGGCATAAAGATAAGACAAACTTCAATAAAGCGGACGTTTCAGTAGGTTATTGCGCGTATTCACAGACAAACTAGATTCGTAACAGTGAACGGCGCCTAACTAGTGCGGCTTACAAAAGTTGATTGAACTTTACGCTCGGCGTTCCACAGTTGATGGAGTTGCTAAGTTTCTGTGCTTCACTTACAATGGATAGGAAAGCAGCCTTTGCTCATTGTGAAGGTAACGTATCGTTCGCAATTGTATAGCTATTGATTCAAGATCTATAGGCTTTAAGTAAATATGCATTTAAAGAGTAAAAGCATATGCCAACTAGCAGTATTCGCTGATTGTATAACTTGTTTTGCTGGCATTCTGGGTCTTGGTTATGTTCTGCCAGCAATCCAGTCGCAAGTGGGAGGGGTCCAGATGTTCAGAAGCCAGATGTTGGAGTTTTCTTTTGCCTCTTTTCTATCAAAATGTTTAACATTTATTTTGGAAACTTATAACCTCATTGCAACAACTCTGTTTCTGTTTAGTGGCAGGTTTCCTGTGGTCGGAGTGGTTTACTGACTTCAGCAAGGAGAAGAAAGGTCTGTGGTCATGAAGTTTTCAAGCTCAGTTGCTGAAGTCTGGGAATCGGTGAGAACTATCCCATTCACCTGCGTGCATTAAGGTGGGCGGTCAAGCATTTGCAAGAGAACTCCATCATTACTTCATGCGAAAACACCCCAAACAATGTCAGTTTAGACACACAGGGCTCCTACCAGTTTCCTTTCCTTTGGAATGAGGAGAGTACACAGAAGCGGCGGTGCTTAGGGGAGCACAAGCCCAGAACTCAGAAACACAAAACAACCCTCTTTTGTTTGAATTATTTTGTTGCACCCACCGGCCCCCGTCGGAGGAGGAAAAACCCCAATGTCTACCTCCTCCCCCGCGTCCTTACCTCGAGCCTACGTCCACTCGCTCCATCCGCACCACCCGTCCTCGCCGCCCACCCCGTCTCCGTCGCCCAGCCCGCCGGGGCCACTCTACAGCCGGCTCTCCAACGGCAGCCACAGCGCCTCCAGCCCCACCAACTCCCGGGGCTCTTTCCATGGCGTGTCCTTCCTGCTCCAGATCGGACTCACCAGGGAGACGGTCAGCCTGGAGGTGGGGGACGTGTCGCTGTCCGCCGTCAAGGACCTGGTGTGCTCCATCGTCGACCAGAAGGTACCTTGAGCAGTGGTTCGGGAGGCAGATGTTTGTGTGGTCGCTGTGTAGAGTCTCGGGGAGGTAGGCAGAGGCATTTTGAAGGTGTTAGTGGTGATAGGGGTAATGCTGTTTTAAGTGTGTTTTTTATTTGTGTAGCATCATAACTTGCCCTGACCTCTTGACACTGCACGACTTTCAACCAATTTTGTTATTTCGTGCTATCTCACTTGGGGGCCGATGGCATGGAAATCGAAACAGTGTCCAACAAGAAATATTTGTTCTCGCGTGTGCGTGTCTTGCATGTTCTTATATCATCTCTGTTGGCTACAAGGGTAGCATTTCCACTGTTATTTATCTGTTTTCAAAGCTCAGGCAGTTGGACTGAAGACAGTAGTGTCCTTCCAAACTTCTGCACACACACACACCCATAAACACACACGCACACACACGCAAACACACACATGCATGCCTGCGCCCACAAACACGCAAGCTTGCGCCCGCAAACACATAAACACGCTCACAAACGCAGACACACACCAAAGTATTTTTCTTCTATTTGTGTGTCACATACGTGTGCCCTGCCTTTGTTTTGAGAGGCAGACATCTGGGTCTCGTGCCCACCGATTCAGACACCACAGAAGCATGCACAACGGCAGCGAGCCTGCTGCTCCAGTTACCGTGCGCAGCCTAGAAGCGCCAGTTGTTTACACTGTGGTGTGCTGGAGCTGGACCCATGATGGGAGCAGACACACCAGCGGACACACACACACACACACACACACACACACACACACACACACACACACACACACACACACACACACACACACACACACACACACACACACACACACACACACACACACACACACACAGGGAGCTTTTAACGCACAAACACATACAACACACACACACCAGCACACCCAGACCTACTCAGCGGTTTGTGCTCTGCCGTACTCATCCCTGATGTAATCTCGGGCTTGTTTTCCATGACAATGCAAGCCCTGTTGTAATGGCACTGGATTAATGGCCCCTAGCATATGGAAAGGCTTTGAACTCGGAGCACAGGCTGTATCAATCAAGTGTGACTGCCAAGTATCATTTGGTGGAGAGCGGGAGTCTGAACTGCACCCAGCAGTCTCTAATGTGCTCCTTCGTGTACGCTTGACGTGAAGACTCTTTGGGGGGAAGGTTGTGAACATGGGATCTGTGTGTGTGTGTGTGTGGGTGTGTGTGTTTCAGGAGTTAATATTGACATACTTTAAGTAGAAAGTCCTGGATTCCCTCTACCCATCTTCACAAGCAAGGAGGGATGACAGGATGAGGATGCTTGAAAATGCTTATGGTGGTACACTGTTCGCTGCCCTTTCATGGTCTAATGGTTTTGTCCACATAAAGCTTCTATCCTGATCCAAACAGGCCGGGTAGGAAATAGAAAGGATGTTGATGGAAGTGCATTTTGTCCTTTGATGACAACATTTCATTGGGGCTAGTCAATCTTGAATGAGATTAGCTTTTCTCGATTTTTTTAAACACTATGTATTCCTGTGTGAGTGTAAACATTTTTCTTGTTGCAATGCAAGAGGAACCAATATAAAAACCAACTTAACTTGAAGTTCAATGCGGTCTGTGCCTATCAGGTGATAATGAAAAGCAGTTACTTACTATGCTGTAGACCAGGGATGGGCAACTGGCGGCCCGCGGGCCGCATGCGGCCCGCATCCTCACTCAGTGCGGCCCGCATCCTCACTCAGTCAGGCCCGCACATAAAAAAAAAAATAATAATAATAATTGATCGCGTTACAGAAAACTCGGTCAAGAAAGATGAGAAGAATTCATAGAATTCGAAGGCAAACCCATGCGTCTAGTTTGCTTAGAAGCGATATCAGTCATTAAAGATATCCACTTAAGTCGCCACTACAACTACTATAACTGCTTGTTGGGTTTGAGTTCATTGAGTTGTTGCACTTAATGTTGGGCCACTGTTTTTCAGTTTTTTGACTTCATTGAATGATGATGTATGTGAGCCCTTTGCACTGATAAAAATACTGACCATTCATGTGGCTGTTTGAGCATGGAAAACATGAAATTAATGTATGTTGGTTCAATTAACATACCGTACATAGGTTATGATTCTGGATGATTTTTTAGGTAGTGGCCATCCCCAAAATGCACCAGAATACAGGAAATCATATCTACCAAATTCGAAATTGTGTAGCTTCTCTCAGCTCACGTTTAGTTGAAGTGTGCAGTCATGTGGCCCTCATGTGGATGGTTATGATGAAAAATGTGGCCCTCTTTATCATGAAAGTTGCCCATCCCTGCTGTAGACTTACAGTATTCTACATGGTAGATACAATTACACATACACTGTAAATGTGTCTACACTGTAGATACAGTTATATGCACTAAAATATTGTGATACATTTGAATAACAAAATTCAATTTTGAAAGTGTATTTTGTGATTTGTTTCTTGTTGACTTATCCTCTCATGATCAAACCGACTTTCCAATACTATATTGTGATTTTGTTTTCACATAGTACACAGAAACGCATTTCTCACACTGAGCTCGTCTGTGGTGGAATCAGATTAACGTTTCCTGTTTCATATTTTAGTGAAATTACGCCTTTTGTGTGTTCAGCCCACTTTCGTGCCATTTCATCACCTTGCAATCATAATAATGATGATTAGAGATTGATGATGAAAACTCTAATCACTCCAGAGATTAAACATGGCACTCTCATCATCCACTAAAACCTCAAATATCGCCTATTGAACTATCAGTTAAACTGAACGTTGTTCACAAAGGCTTTGCAGCAACCGGCCAAGGATAGCGAGCAGGCCGTCCCATCTGCCCTTGTGTCATTTGGTTCCATGTTGGCCCAAGTTGACATTCCTGAGGAGCCGGGTAATGTTGTTGTTCTTTATGAGATCTGCTGATTCTCACTAGCTCGTTCCGAGTGGCCCCGCGGTGCAGAACATCTCATCACCGCTCATGTTTGAATGGGACCCGTAATGTATTGGCGTGGTCGCAAGAATGTGTTTCCAGAATCTGTTTCGGCGGCATGAATTTTGTTTTACAGGAAAGGAGTGGGACTTGGAAATATGGTGCTTTGAAGAGTCTTTGTACTTAAGAGAGTCACCAGTGTGTGGCTTCCATGTTGTATGTCGCATTATGTGTTTGTTATCTCCAGTGAAATAATGTCTGGGCTATTCTGTTGGGTATGTGTATAAGAGTGTTGTGCTTATTGTACAGCACAACCCTGGGGAACCAACAGTCAAGTAGTATCTGCATTTCAAATTGTGACCCCACACACGTAACACATATACAATCCCATTCATGTCATTTTTACTATCTCATACATTTCCTCTACTTTCTATCCTCACCAAAGGATCTGAGGATCTGCCCATATGGCTTTGATATCAATGGAAAATATGACTGTGAGCCTTCAGCACAATCTGGCTCACTCCGGCCTATGTTTTGATTCAGAAATATGCATGACAACAGTATGTTTAAAAACACAAAGTCCATCTAGGCAAACTTCTCCATCTGAAGGTCTGTAACTTGCACTCATCTAGGGACTGATATCGGGGAGTAACTTGAATGGACTCCCCTGTCATGCCTGCATTTCCTCAGCTCAGAGATGGTTAAGTTCACTAAGTGACTCACCGTTTGCTCATGTTGCACAGGCGCTTTCTTGTGTTTGTGTCTGTCTACCACAAGGCCTTTTGCTGAGTCAGCCATAGTGGCGTATTGTATTCAGCTGTACACGTGACACAGAGTCAGTAGGTAAACTACAAGAAATGGGCTCCACCTACTTGATGTTATTACAATTGCTATAGCTAATAGTTGTCTTCTTGGAGATGCCTTCTGACCCTTTTCCCCCTGTATGCTTCTTATAATTTGGGCTGATTTAAGAATGTGATTGGGATTATTATGTCCAAATTGGGTATGTTTATTCTCTTATTCAGCCATTTCACCAGTTGGCCTATCTGGTCATACATCTGGTAAAAATTGGAACCTTCTACCTTCTCATTTAGAGAGGCTTGTTAGAGCCACATAAACGTATAATGTGGGCCTTTGAAGCGTGCCATTATTCTATAGCAGATGTACTTTAGTTACGCTAGGGTGGCGCTACAATATACAGATGCTCGCATGCGGTCTCTTAAACTGTACATAACCTTTCGACGCTTTGCGATTGACATTTCATCTCTTGGCTGAACCCCTCAGTTTTGAATCTGCCTCATTGTTTGACGTGGAGACATGCAGTGCGTTTATAATGGCCGCGCATTGTATAGATTTTCTCCGGCTCATTCCTCTTCCTGCTAACGACGCGACCGCATGAGTTGGCCCGCATCCAAGGCGTAGAATAACATTCTGTGCTCCGAGCTGATGGGAGCTGGGACTTGACCACTCGCTTGTGGTTTGGAGTACTTTCACCAATTTTAAGCAGCAACGCCGCTTAGATGGGGCAACATGATCGGGGCCCTGATAGATTTAGGCTCAGTCACTCAGAGTGTCACCACTTGGCACAAGGATGTCCATCCAGAGCCAGACTCCTTGGGGACTGTGGGAAAGGAGCAGCGGAGCCAGCCATCGGGACACAGGGGCCCACCCAGGGGGGCAGCATTAGGGCGAGATCTGGCCCAGCGATGGCCTGCGGATGGCCCCATACGTCGCCGCCTGGCATCAGTCTAGCTGGAGCACAGGCAGGCTCTGTTCCTCCAGTGGGGAGCCCCACTGCTGTGTCTGGTTTCTGGGTCTGATGAATGGTTCGAGATAAACAGCCATAGATTCTACTTGTTGAACGTTTCCTGTTTTGTGTCGCCCGAGTTCTCCCGTGCAGCCAGCGAGAAAGCAGTGACGGGACAAAAGTTCACGACTCTCCGAGACCGGCTCCCAGCTAGCCTGCCAGTGGGGCTCAGATAGAGAGGCAACCAGCCCGCCAGCATTCCTCCTCAGACAGGCATTTTTACAGGGTGATGCGACCAATGGCAAGACCGGGTGGGAACGGACTGAGATGAAATTAAGATATTTTTAACAATAAACATTTGTCATTGTGATACTGAACATCTGCCAAATCCTAAAGGATGCTGTCATGACAATAGGATGCTCGACATCGTCTCGCTTCCTATGTGTTTATGGCAGCGTCACCATTGCATTGTAGTGTGATTTCCTGGTAGCTGTTATGAGCAGGATAACAATGCCATTTGGTTGTGACGGTTGGAAAACCTCACAATCCTGCAAGTGTTGGAATGCTAAACGGAAAGTTTACAAAATGTACATCGGCCTTTGAGTTAACACCCGCTCGCGTTGTCAGGAGGGAAGATGAAGCTCCAGGAGGAAAGACATTTTAAGCCCTTCTGGCATAAGCAATGGAAAGAAAACATTAAACTTTTGCCTCCAAACGTATTTTGCATGACCATTTTTATGCAGGCCCCACTGTCCCAGTATTCCTGCATTTTCGATGCAGCTGGAAATACTGGACTGTGTAAGATGGCTGTTGCGGCCGCAGATTTTTCCTACTGGTTTTGTTAGTGCAGGAACTGCCGGTCTCTAGTTGAGGGCTGTACAGCTGGCTCTGTAATTAGACAGACAAAGGCCTTTTTGAAACTGAAACGCTCCACACTGCAAACTTGGACAACATGAAACAGGCGAGCATTGTGAAAACAAAAAAAGATTTGGATTGTTTTAAGCACCTGAGCGATATCCACCAGGGCATAATGCAGCAAACCACTTGGCATAATGTTTGCTCAGCATTCCTGTATTGAGATTAGTCCGATTTATCTGTAATTAGGACGTATCAGGTTGTTCTAGTGCGATGGCGTTTTTTTCTAAAGAATAATCCGCCTTGAATCTCATGATCTTTACGCATAAGGTTTACACGGTGGGGTGAACTATACATAAATGGAAGAAACTAAAGACGTAAAATTGAGGGAGAACAAGTCTCATTCACCACAAGTGAAATGTAGAGGACATAAATCACCATCTCTCAACCCCCCCCTCTCTCCCTCTGGACGGTATATACCCAACATCTGCGTGATCCTATGGCGCTGGCAGCGATATATCATCCCAGAGGGCCCCAGCAGCCTAGGGCCCAATGTGTGAGATACAAGGGGCCAGTTTTTCCTGGAAAGTACATTACATACAGTTAAAAAAAAAATCCCTGTTCTGCTCTGAGACAAAGTAGTCCAGTCATATCGTCTTTTCAGCTTGCTAGCTTAAGTTCTTTCTCTTTTTAAGTGATGAACAAATTGTACCAAACGAAAAATGTGGAAGGATTGATACAAAAAGGGCCTCAAACAAACGCGACTTGACAGGGAATATCAGTAAGTATCATGCCTCTGAGCGAGCGAGAGAGAGAGAGGGAGCGAGTGCGATTGTGAGGCCAAGAGAGAGAGAGAGAGAGAGCTAAGTGAGCTAAGTAATTTCTACCATCTGCAGTCCACATTTCAAAGCCTCGTTCTCCTTCAAATGTGGAACGGCAAGGCGGAACACAGGGCCCAGCCACAGGAGTAAGAGAGAATGATAGAGCGAAGGAGCGTGGCCCTTGCCATGGAAAGAAGCACAAAGGAGCAAAGGAGCTACGGCTATATTGGCAGTTGTTTGGCAGTTGCCGTGTGCAAATCTCGCTGTGAGTTTTGTGCAATCTTCCCTTATAGAATGATTGCTAGATATGACGAGTCGATCAGTCCAATCTCTACTATTGCCCGTTGAATCGTGTTTGATTATATTGGAGTGGAGAGCCACCAGTAGTTCAAAGCCATTTGATAAATGGAGCAGCCCCGTCTGAGTCCTTACCAAAGCCTCCCATGTGAGTGGGTGATTAAGGAGTAATTCCTGAGCGATCACAATAACACCCATTCATAAATGTGTCACAACGCTGTGAAATGTTTGACCAAGAGAGGATGTGTTGTTTCCCATTCATTTACACATTAATGGCCCCTACTTCCTTTCCTACCTAAACAGGAATTCCACCTTTGCTCGAGGACTACGTCAGCGCACTTGAAGGATCTCAGCTGTGACAGATGCTGATGAGGAACTCTTTTTTTTTTTTACCGACTTGGCTCAGCCATACTTATTTAATGTATGGTTTCTGCTTGATTTGTATGTGGATGTAGAATTCCAGTTAAAATCTGGATTGTGAAAAAGATGTTTGCATCTCAACAACAAAGCAAGAAGTAAAAAAACAAATAAAGTAATATATAAAATGCATCAATTTGCTTACCAAACAAAGGGAATCATTATAGCAGACCTAAAGTATGAAATATAAATGAATATGTTTAAACTCAAGTAAGGCTGTTATGGCCGGGGTCTGATGGATCCTCATGGTAAAATGGTTTTAGGGTCCTTTCTTTGGTCGTGTTTTTCTTTGCACTCTTTTGCTTTCCTGTCTGTGGGCTTGGTGAGTGATCTGCCACACTGATAGCCAGGAGTCGGAGGAAGTGCACAAAAAAGCATTGATATGGTTTTGGGAAACAAACTCGAGTCATAATTGAGGCGGGGGGGAGGGGGGCGGGGTCCTTTTGAAAGGGTTTCAAATTGGCAGTTTAATAATACCACAGGCTTAATGATAACCTCACTCTGTTCCGTTAGTGCTGCTGGCCCATTTCCGAGCCGCAAGGGGCACCATCCAGCATGACCCCACTTTGTCGCCATGCCCCGGACTCTGCCATACACTCCGTGAAGTGAGTTCCCCTCCTTCGACCTTCCCTGCTCTCACATTCCCTCCACCCCTTCTCGCCAATCTTCCGTGGTCAGAGGAGCAGGAGGAGCCCAGAGCCCAGTTCAGACCGTTCGAATGCCTGCTCTGGCCAATGCATTTACCATTAATGCTTCACCCTGAAATCATCAAGTCAAAGAAGTGGCTGCAGCATAGCAGTATGGGTTGCATTTCAACTTTAATGCCAATTAATTCAAACAAAGGATGCAATGTTCACCGATGATGTGTTTTACGAGGTGGTCGTTAAGTCAAAGCGTGTACTCCCTCCAACAAGGCCTTTTGCCACGTGTTGCATCTGAAATTATGAAATTTGATGTAAAAAGCTCATCGCTGTAAACCAATGACCCTTCACCAGCACCAGCAAGCCCTGTGCTGCCCCTGGCCCCATCTATAGAGCTGCAGCAGCAGCAGCAGCCTCAGAGCCATTTCCTCCCCGCCTTATGAACTCCTGTCCTGCCGGAACAGAGAAAGTGCACTCCCTATTAACCTCCCACTAGTATGAATTCCCAACCCCCCACCCGCTTTTATGTGCTAATTATTTCAGGGTGGGGGTAGTGGGGGCGGTGGTAGTGAGGTCACAGCGGTGGCGGCGGTCCCCAAGGGTGCTCCAGGCCCCTGGTGGGAGATGGGAGAACACATGTTGCAGTAAGGCCCTCGAGGTGGAGAGCTATCCCTCCCCACAACCCCACTCGGCTGTTACTCATCAGCTGTGTGCAAGTGTCTGGCAGAGCGTGTGTCAGCTCGCACTGCTGTCTTCCTGAGAGAGGCCTTAGATCCTGTAACTCAGCCTTCCTCTCTTCCTCTTCTTCCTCCTCCTCCGCCTCCTCCTCCTCCTCCTCCTCCTCCTCTCCTCCCCTCCGCCTGTCTGGGCCCGGAAGAGCCTGCTATCCATGAGTCATACACACGCACAGACATACGCACACAGCAGAACACATTGCACACCTCTTCATTGCAGAAAGGTACCTGACCAGTGGTTGTTAAGCTTTTGGTATGCAAGCAAACTAACACACACACACGTATGTGACTGCGCACACACACACACACACACACACACACACACACACACACACACACACACACACACACACACACACACACACACACACACACACACACACACTCAAGCGCACTTACTCGTTCACGAATGCACAAAGACAGCCAGACAGACAGACAGTACACACAAAAGGGAGATGATTTCTGGAGAATGGGGCCATTACTGAAGGCTGCTTTGGCTTCATCGTCTCCGAGCACCGTTAGCAGGACAACGTGGCTATCAACCAGAAGTGACCTCATCTCCATTATCTTCACATCGCTGCGTATTGCCAAGTGACCACAGAAGTATAGATCTTCTGCAGTAAAACAAACCAAAGGGTCTGGAGAAATAATTGTGGATTTCTTTCTTTCCGAAGGAGGGGGGTCAGGGGGATTGGAAGCAGAGCTCTGACTAAATCCAGGAAGTGGGCTCAGGTTAGTGTTTGGCAGACAACCCATCTGCTATTGCGATTTGCTAGAAACTCTGCAAGCCGTCGACGTAGCTGCGCAAGTATGTCCCGACTTCTGAGACGCCGGCCGTCTCTGACAGGTGTACTAGTCTGGCCGCGTGACGGCACCGGCCAGGCCTGCAGTATGGACCGGAGCCCGGTCTAGTGAGCCGTGGCGGTTAGCGTTCGAGATCCCACCTCGTCTGGGAACGCCGACCAGCCCCGAGTCTGCACGGTGGAGAGGTCACACACGGTGACTTAATTCACACGGTGGCTTCACTTACACACGTGCCTGCCGCTTCTCACCGTAGGACACCAGCAGCATTATTATTGCTAACATGTGAGTTCCTGGCTCGGTTACAGGCCTCTGCTTTCCTCCTCTCCCTCTCGCCTCGCCACTGGCCCAGCGCGGGACCCGGGCCTGCGCCACGGTGTTCACACTCCTCTGTGAGATAGGCCAGACGGACGGAGGAGGTGGGGATTAGAACAGCAACCTGAGAGGTGAACAAGCAGTACGCTGCCCTGTTGCAAGACACCTCGCCCCTGGCTAGACATAGACAATTGGTCTGGGGCAGTTTCAAGGACAATTAGTTAGTAACATATTACACTATCGTGAATATAAGGCTATTGTAATAATCATATTAGTCACCTAAACAAAATGGTCAGATATACATTTAGCATGCACTTTTATCCAAAGCCACTTCTAACAATTCATACACCGACTATATCCAAGGCCACTTACAAGGAGTCATACACAACGACTATTGTCCAAATTGACATGAACCATCCAAGGCGACAGCCTAACCTCATCTACCTGGGGAGCCGGGGTTCAAACTAGCAACCTTGCGCTTACAAGTCACTCCGCTCTCCCTCCTGAGCTAAGCTGACCCTGCTAACCAACCGTACGTTACAGTCTTACTCACCCTACTGCCTACTATCATGTCTGCAGTCAAAGCAAACGTCGATCTCTATGTGTGGATGTGGTTCTGTGTGTTCGTGTGCAGTCAGAGTTATTAGGAATAAGGGAGAGAGGCTGGGGCGGTTTCTGTCCAGGTGCAGCCTGAACAGCTGGGTCCTCGGTGTCTTGTGAAAGATAGATAAGCGCTCGTGCGATCCAGAGGGAGGAGGCTCATCCTACCTATGCAGTGCCAGGGAGGAAATTGTTATTGTGATGAGTTTGAAGCCAGGTCAGGGATTGTTTATTTCTATATGTATTCCATGCAGCTCTATGTACAGCAGGTAGGAACGTACCCTCCGTCTTACAAGGCATACAGTCTGAAATGGAAATGCAGCTAGAAGCCAATCCTTCTCACTTGTTCTCGGGAAGTGCACCCCTTGCATTCTGTGAGCATACAGTAGCTGTTACACAGTACGTTTGAATGAATGCATACAGGAATTAATTCTAAATGACGCAAACTCCTGTCACATGGTAGGATACGGGTTCCTCAGGCTTATCTGAATGAGGACCACTCCTCCTCTTCTCCCCTTTCCCTCACATAGCTTTCTCTTTCGCTCTCTCTCAGTGGCTCTCTTGGCCCGGTCACCATGGGCTCGCCGGCCATAGCTGTGTATGTCTCGCTCTCTCTCACAGTGGACGAAGGCGGTTGTCGCGTCAAAACACCCAGAAGATGCGATTATAAATGTCTGTACATTAGGGATGTTTATACGCGTTTATTTATACGTGGGGATGAGACGTGAATGTAAAGGAGGACTGGTGTTGGGTAGGTACTGCAGGGCTCACAGGATCTCTCGCTCTCTCTGTCTCGCGCTTCGCCTCCAGCTGTAGCTGTATGTTTTTCTTGGCTCGCGCCTGAAAACGGAGGAGCAAATAGTTTTCTGCCCTGGCGTGCTGTAAGACGGAGCCTGGCCCACGGGGGCCCCGCGGGGCCCCAGTTTCCACCCCACTGCCGGCAGGGCGGAAGGAAAGCCACATGCTTTGTTGGCTGGCTGACTATAGCTGGTCACCGGTTGGTTCGATCTACGCTGTGTTGGGCCTGTGATGAGGACGCAAGTCAATCTCAGTCTGTCCCTAATGGGAAACAATGTTAGGGTTCATGTTCACTCTAGTTTGCGGGCGCGGCCTGCAAACTTGGTAGTACCTGAACGTTCAGCCTGCTTTGCTGTGTGCTATCATATGATTGTCGTTATGCTGCAAAGGGCGGATTGGCTTACTGGATCAACAATGATTTGCTCAACGCTTTTGTGTTGTGGTAAAAAGTTGTTCATTTTTTGTTTTTGTTGGGGTGATCGATGCTCGCTAAGCTAGAAAATCAACTACTTTGTGTATGAAATTGATATGACACAACAGAGAAAACTTTTTAAACATTTTATTTGTTTTCAAAATTTCCACAAAAAAAAGAGCTCTAATTGTAAACGAAGACTGTGGAAAAACCAAATGTTTTGGCTCTCCGTAATCCCTGAATTTGGTAGTTAGCATCTCAGCTTGTGTTTCTTCAACTCAAGCCGTGTGGAAAAACTTCTGCTTCATATTGTATTAATAATATGTAATGAAAACAAATACAATTCCAGTGTTGACTTAACTAAATGAACACAGTTTTTCACGCAGTGTTTGATGTGACTTGGAAGAAACTAATTGCGCCGCTTTCCTTTGTGAAAGGTTCGTGTGAGCGCATAATTGGATTTTCCGATGCATGCGTTGGGAGTAGGAAACGCAGTACACTTCCCTCTGATGTGGGCACTGAAATGCACCTCACAGTCAAACAATGGTTTTGTGGTGGTTTGGACATCAAACGCCACTTTGCTATTTGTTTAGCACTCTCCGTGGCGTGCTGGCACCCAGTGGCTTCATGACTTCACTGTTCTGCTACATCACATGATGAGTCATGGCAGCACCGTTGGTGAGGCTCAGCCAGTAGATAGTATCAGGCTGGAACACGCAGGCCCCATTTGTCTGTGAGACATGCGTACGTGTATGGCTCTACAAGCCTCATTGTATTCTTTCTCCTTTTGGTTCTTCTTTCTACATTGTGTTCTTGCTTCGTAAGAAATGGACACCAGTGTCATTTCCAAAACCTTTTTTGCATGGATAAATAACATTGCTTTTCTCATACTTTTTTTTATGCTGAACTTTTCTTCGCTGTCCAAAAATATAAAAACAGCTCTGTGGCTGACTTGATGTGTACTCGACAGCAATATATTGTATATTGCATTTAAAGTTGGATATTTCATTTAAGCAATGATGCAGAGGCCACTGAGCAGGCAACAATGAAAAAAATCCTAATGTATCAAATGAGGAATATGTTTGTGAGGGCTGCAAGTGGCAGGAAACCAGAGAATGTGCTCTAGGGAAGCTTTAAAGAAACCCAAGGGGGACCAGAATGCTGCGGCTCTTGTTCACATGGACAGAAGAGCAGTTCGTTCTATCTCTTGGCACCGATAAAAAATCGCATGCATATCGATCAATGGCTTCATTTATCTGCTGGATAAAAGCATCTTGTCTGGAGAGCTGGTCTTGTGATGGCCGTCCGCTCCTACCCTTTGGCTGGCTGGCTGACGATGCTATGGCCCCCGCGGCTAGCGTACCGCGGCTGTTACCTTGAATCAAATTGACCCACTTTTTCCAAATGGTGGTCAGTGATTGATGATTGTTTTGGTTCATTAGTCTGTATGAACGAGTGATGTTTTTAGCGGGGGCCGTAGCGCTGATGTAGCATCTGTAGACGTTTGGCGTCGTATGTCCTTTCAGACTGTCTGCTGGTATGTGCACACATACACAACAATGGATCTACTACATTGAGGGAATTTAGCAGCAATTTTACCCAAAGCGACTAACAACCATTCACACAAGGCACAGTAAATCATACAAGTATTACAGAAAATCATATACAGCGGAGTCTACCCTGCGAGGCGACAGCCAGCCCGTCGGGAGCAGTCAGGGTTAGGTGCCTTGCTCGTGGATACCTCAACAATCAGCTAGGATTAGCCAGGGATCGAACTGGCAACCTTCCGATCGAAAGTGAACCCTCTCCACCTCCTGAGCTAAGTTGACCTGACTTGCACAAACACACACATGTTCACACATGCTCAATAAATGTCGAGTCACATTGCTTTGCATGAGTGAGTAATGTAGCATTAAAGCGCTGTTTTCATCCGTATAAGGCCCTTCATTGTGTGACTGAGTGCTGGAAGCTATCGGTTTCGTGTTGTGCTGGATGGAGCAGAATGTTTAGAACGAGCACACGCTCAGCCCACTGAACGTGAAGGATAAAGTCATATTGCTACATAGATGTCCATCAGTGATTAATGACTCCGGGAATTCCACAATTTATCTTGCTGCCGTACAGTTTTCCAGTTCAGCGGATGATAGCAAATTCACACGGCAAAACAACTTGATTCCTCAGAGCGGGGGGTGGGGGGGGCCTGCACGCCCGCTTATTAAAACCAGATCTTTCTTTCTAGGTTTTCAGGCAGCAAAGGTTTGGGTTCGTAATGGAAAGAAGAAAAGAAAAAAAGAGGTCCAAACATCCATATTTCAAAACTGTCAGACTCTTTGCTCCCCCCCCCCCCCCCCCCCCTCACCCCTTCCTTTACCCAATGCTCTGCTAGCCCTTGTGTTGCACGTCCTCGCGCTCTCTCTCTCTTTTCTTATAACAGGATTTAGCATATCAATGGCAGATTAGTTCGTTTAACAAAAGCTTACTCCTGCAAAGCCCCTTTCCACTTGTCTTTCCAGGCTGACTTGTGGACCTCACACACAGCCTCCCCGCGCCGCGTCCCTCTGTATGAAAGCGAGAATGTGTGTCTGAGTGAGTGTTGATCCGATGTGTGTGTGTTTGCAAGTGTTGATCCGCCGTGTGTGTGTGTGTGTGTGTGTGTGTGTGTGTGTGTGTGTGTGTGTGTGTGTGTGTGTGTGCGAGTGCAATGCGAGTGTGTGTGTGGTCGCCCCAGCTCGGCTGAATGGATGCTTGCGGATGGGGGCCCCTGTGTTTGACGAAGACAAAAGACGTGCTTAGTCACTATGGGCTTCGGGAAATGTATGCAACCATGGCATGTGGAAACCAGCTCTTCTGTGTGTTATGGTATGTTTGGATGTGTGCGTGTATGTGTGTGTGTGTGTGTGTGGGCTGCACTAATCATTCTTACTTCAATGCATTCTACTCACGTGAAAGGCCGTGTTTCGAGGTCCGACCTGATGCCCATCCTTCATCATGATCAACATCAGGTTGCTGAGGGCCGAGGCGGGGATGTAACACAAACTGTCACTCAGACTCGAGGCGCTCCATTGTTGCTGTGGCCCTGGCTTCCTCTGGCTTTGGAAACAGCGGGGGGGGGGGGGGGTCTGGCTGTCAGCAGCAGTAGCGGCAGCCTGCAGATGCTGATGCTGGTGCCCTGGAACGGAGGCAGCGGTGTGTACAGTGGAACAGTGTCCAAGGTTGTGCCAATGAGACACCAACACCAGCTGTGTGGGGGTTGGCAGGGGGCCACTTGTGTGTTTGTGTGTGTGTGTGTGTGTGTGTGTGTGTGCACATGTTATGTTGGTGCTGGACTACTATTTGTCTCATCTACATGGTGTTTGTAAGTGTGTAGGAGAGGCTGGGATTTTTTGATACCGCAGGTATGTGTGTGTGTCTGCAACCTGTTTTTATTTAGTGGTCATGTGTCTGCATCAGGCTCTATGTGTGTGCGTGTGTGCGTGTGTGTGCGTGTGTGTGTGTGTGTGTGTGTGTGTGTGTGTGTGTGTGTGTGTGTGCGTACCTGTGTGTGCGTGCATGGCGTGCGTGTGTCTATGCGAGGGCATGCCTGTCTGTCTGTCTGTGTGTGTCCCTAAACATATATGTGTGTGCGTGAGTCGGCCTGCGTGCACGTGTGTACGTGTGCGTAGCCCGTGCGCGGCGGTGCCAGGGGTCTCGTAGCAGGCGCGGTGCTGGAGGTGGACCCAGCGTGACTCTGCAGCCGCCTCAGGAAGGATGCCCCCCTGGCTGGGAGGGTGGGGGCCCTCCCAGCCAGGGGCCATTCATCACTTCAAAGGGCCACAGGGTTGAGGATGTGGCGAGGGCGGGGGCTGGAAATGTTCCATCAGGCAGGCACGTGCCTTACATGAGTTTCACGGACGTGTCGACAAAAGCCCCCAGGTTCACCTCCCCGACGCCCCGGCTCACCTCAACTTCCCCCGTTGTTTTTGCAGATAGGGTTTTCGATATGCATGTCTGATGTGTTTGCCTTGGCGCTGCATAATGGGATTTGGGCTCAGGCGTGCACCTGGGGATTGAATCATCTGAGAGGATGGATATCTGAACGAGGAGCATGATGACAAGTGTATGCTGAAATAAAGACTTCTATACGACGCTGTCCCTATATCTTTATATGTCCGTATGACTTCTAATGCCGCGTTTCCACTGCAGGGTGCGGTAGACCTTCTCGTTTCTCACTGCTCCATCAAGCTCCCTCTGCACCTCTTCCTCCCCAAGAATGCAGAGGAACGTCTCCACCTCCTTGTTCGCCCAAGCAAGCGTTTCACAAGACATGTTCATTGTAAAGAATAATACCTTGAGGCTACTGTTTGTTGGTTTTTTTCCCCACGTCGCCCGGAAGTGACGATTCTGTCGACCAATCAACGGAGGGGGTGTGTAGCTCGAATTTTCCGGCACCCTTTCAGGCATCTCAGTACCCCAACGGAGGAGTACTGAAGACGAGGGCAAAACGAGTACGGCTCAGTCCGGGTCACGCCCACTTTTGGCGGTGGAAACGCAATCCGTAGCGCACCTTTGCGAACCGAACCGTACCCTGCAGTGGAAACGCGCCACAAGTCCCCCTTCCACGTTCTGTGTTACTGATTCGTCAGAGGTGGATGAGGATTAGCGTGTGTTTGTGTGTGTGTGTGTGACGTGTGTGTGTGCGTGTGTCTCCCTGCGTGCTGTTCTATCAGATGTTTGGCCCTTATTTTGATTATGACACTAGTAGCAGCGTGTGGATGTGGGGTTGTTTCGTGTGTACTGTCTGTATGTCTTGGCAGCTGAAATGGCTCCAGGTGTATCTCCTACGCCTAGAGACCCCCCCCCCCCCCCCCCTCCCTTCCTTCACAATGCATTCCTCGCCATCACATGATTGTTCCATGTGCTACGGTGTCCATTGTCTGTGACCCTGGTACTGCAGAGTCAGGTGGGTGGGTGGTGGTGATGGGAGTGCTTTTTGCGGTCGGGGTGGTGTTGGTTGCGGACGTGGAGGTGTTGGCAGCGCTGGTGGTGGTGGTGGTGGTGGTGTTGGTGGTGGTGGTGTTGGTGGCAGGGCATTCACAAGAGTGGTCTCATTCGGAGAGGGCAGCACCCCCGACCTGTGCCAGCTTTGATGCCCTGCCATGGCGGGTGTCTCTCTCTCTCTCTCTCTCGCCCTTGCTCTCGCTCTCTCGTCCTGTCAATTGTCTGGCCGTCCCATGTGCTGCTGGTGCTGGTATGCAGCAGGCCAGGAGGTGATGAGAGCAACCTTTTCCACTTGGCTGCCACACAAGCCTCTTCCATTAGTCCTGGAGGTGGACGTGTGGCGAGGAGGAGGTGTGTGTGTGTGTGTGTGTGTGTGTGTGTGTGTGTGTGTGTGTGTGTGTGTGTGTGTGTGTGTGTGTGTGTGTGTGTGTGTGTGTGTGTGTGTGTGTGTGTGTGTGTGTGTGTGTGTGTGTGCGCCATTTGGCGTTATTCTCTCTGGGTTTTAAACTGCCCTGGCGTGACATTCGGCTGGCAGTGAGCGTGGAAGGAAACGGGGGGTTGTGACTCCATGACATGACTGTTCCTACGGCCGTTGTGGTTCGGTGGTTTATTTACATCTAAGTGTGGATTCAATACTCCAGTACCCCCCCCCCCACACACACAAACACACACACACACACACTCACACTCACACTCACACTCACACCCACACACCCCCGACGCCTGATGCAGCGCAGGAAGTGAGTCAGTATCAACTGGAGCTCTGCTTCCTGTGCACTGATTCTCCTCTACTGCTGTCAGGATGTTTACCTCCCTCCCCGCTCCTCCCACACCCTCCTCCTCCCCCACCCTCCTCCTCCCCCCTACCCCCACCCCTTGGCCAAATGACTTCACCTCGGCACCTTCTCAGAACCCGGTCGTGAACCTTGCGGTGTGTCCAAGGCTGGCGTGGCCTGCTTTGACCCCACGTGGGTCTTCACACACCCCTGGGTGACAGCAACTTGTGCATGCTGATCATCTCCCAGCTCCAGTTGTGCTAGTGAATTTGTTCTTGGCTCCTCGTGGCCAAGGTGTTGCAGTGGCCTTCTGTAAATGATTGGCAGGAACTCATTTGCGGGCGTACTTTGGTCTATTGTCCACTAGAATGTGGGGCACACTCCTCACTCAGTCTGTCCTGATTGAGAACCATTGATCTATATTTAGGTCTGATCTTAAGCTTCAGCATTTTAAAACACATGCTGTTACATGCAGGTAATGCAAACAAGAAAACATGAGATATCTTAGGGCCTTAAGGAGTTAGCTGTAATATCCTTTATCAGCCCTTTTTTATCTTTGCGATGTGATGAAGCTCAGTCTTTCAGGTTTGTGACTTTGGTTTTACGGGACACTTGAAGTGAATCCCCTTAAAGGGGACATATTATGCCACCAGGTGTGAGTATAGCCTTACAAGCCGTTTCAAAAGATCTGCCCCATATGACATCACTAGTGGGCGTTTCCACCTAGATCTGTGCTGGATAGATCAGCCTACCAGCCGTCAAAACGGCTTGTAAGGCAAATCACACTCACACTTTGTGGCATATGGCCCCTTTAACGTCAGGCTTCAGTCCGCCGCCTATCTGTCTGCTGTGTCGCTCTGCGTCTGACTCTCCTCCACCCCCTTTTTGTTCCCCCTCCAGTTCCCTGAGTGCGGCTTCTTCGGTATGTACGACAAGATCCTCCTCTTCCGCCACGACCTGAGCGACGAGAACATCCTGCAGAGGCTGAGCGCCGCCGAGGACATCCACGAAGGAGACCTCATCGAGGTGGTGCTCTCCGGTACGTAGACATCCACGAAGGAGACCTCATCGAGGTGGTGCTCTCCGGTACGTAGACATCCACGAAGGAGACCTCATCGAGGTGGTGCTCTCCGGTACATAGACACCCACATTAGCCCCTCCCTCTCACATGGCCACGCTGTCGGATTGTGTGTTCACTTTTACGTTGGAACACAACGTAATTTTTTTGCGTGGGATGGCGATTCAGGTTCATGCCACAACCCACAAACACACACACACACACACACCCACGCACAAGCACAGACACACAGACACACAGACACACGCAAGCACAATCATAAACAGACACACGCATACACACACAACCCGCATCCTTTCTATCGCTCTATAACAATGCCTCCATGTCAAAATAAACGTCTGCAAATCTCTGATATTTGCACTACCACCATCAACCAATCTTATTATATCATAATACGTCGTACGTAGTAACTCGTCGACCGTACTCTCAGGGGTGCTTGGAGTCCTTTGTCATCTCCAACTGCAAGTGCCTCAGCCTATTTTGAATGGCTGAGGGTGTTCAGCCGATGGCCTGAAACATCTGTTTTTGCTTTTGTTCGGTTCACCTCGGTTCTGTTATTTTTCCCCACCACCTGCCTCCATTGGGAAGCCCTGGCCCTTGGGGGAAGTCTTTCCCACCTGATGTGACCTCCCCCCCCACCCTCCCACTTCTCAGTGTGCGCCTAGTTCATTGTTTGGAAGGATTTACACGGTCAGCTGTAAGGCTTTGGGACTGAAGAATGTCCACTCAGGGACTGGAAACTTCCAAAAACACTGTTTTTGTTTTTCTTTGGTAGCAGACATTTTTTGCAAGTCGTATCTCTCCGTCTTTTCACTGAAACAGTTTGAATCCTTCTATCGTCTTCCATATATTTCCTCTAGTATGACATACAGTCCCTTGAGGAAATGCTGGCAGGAAAGCGTCAGAGATGAGAAGCAATGCTACGTGACGTAGCACAATATGCTAGTGCTATGCTAACACTTCTCCTTATCTCACCCATACACGGCAATGCTCCCAATTTGATTACACATCTCATGACGAAGATAATTACACCGCAATTAATATGAAGGAATAAAAATGAAAAAGAGAAGAACAACCAACTTCCCGACTTTTTTCCCACTAAACCGTTTATGTGGTTCACGGGATATGTTGTTCTTTTCCATCCCACAATTTGTCCACTGTCATCTTCTGCCCATGCTTTTTTCTTTTCTGACCAACCTGTTGATGCACTGTGTGAGAGAGAGAGAGAGAGAGAGAGAGAGAGAGAGGGAGGGGGAGGGGGAGGGGGAGAGGGAGAGAGGGGGAGGGGGAGGGGGAGAGGGAGAGAGAGGGAGAGAGAGGGAGGGAGAGAGAGAGAGAGAGAGAGAGAGAGAGAGAGAGAGAGAGAGAGAGAGAGAGAGAGAGAGAGAGAGAGAGAGAGAGAGAGAGAGAGAGAGAGAGAGAGAGAGAGAGAGAGAGAGAGAGAGAGAGAGAGAGAGAGGGAGGGAGGGGGAGAGAGAGAGAGAGAGAGAGAGAGAGAGAGAGAGAGAGGGAGGGAGGGAGGGAGGGAGGGAGGGAGAGAGAGAGACGCGCGCATCTCCACCACCCACCCAGCGAGCGGGGAGGTGAAAGCAGCTTTTCCTTGGCTTGGGGCTCAAAGCAGAGAGCTTTGTTTTTCCTGCAGTAAGTGATTGTGGAGGACCCGCCGAGTGTAAACAGGCTCTGATGTACAGAGCGGCCCCTTGCACAAAAAAAAAGAGGGGACAGACCGCACACACACACACACACACACACACACACACACACACACACACACACACACACACACACACACACACACACACAGAGGCCATGTCCTGACCCCCAGGAGGATTGAGGTTCTTGGCCCCGTCTCTGTCGTCTCATTGCCTCCCCCTTTCCCACTCTCTTTTCCCATCCACTTTCTCCACACAGTTCACAGTGTGCGCCACCAGCCCCAACAACTGCGTTAACGTTTTGTATCATGCAGAGAGAAAACCCACGGCTACACACGCTTGTTGTGTGTTCAGCTTGTTTAGGAGAAAACATGGCCGAGGCGAGGATAAAAATCGGGCGCCATGAAATCACGCAGATAAGGAAAAAAAAATTGGTCTTATGAGAGAAACCACGCAACGGGCAGCGCTTGATGCTAATAACACGGACAACGGCCCATCACATAAAACGGGGAGCCATGAGAGGCAGACTGCGGTTTCACAGCCGCGCATGTTTGTGTGTGTGTGTGTGTGTGTGTCGAGGCGATACTCATGAATACTGCCTTTTATGTGACGGTGCCAAACAGTTATGTGCGCCCTCGTGGCATGTGACTCACTGGAGCTCTGCCCTTTGAAGTCGGTGCTCAACTTCAGCCCTGAGAGCCCGGCGGCTATCGGCGCTCATCTGGTCCGGAGGAGAAACCTCCGGCGCACAAGGTCCTCAGATGATGGTTTCTTGTTCTTGGGGCGTGAGGGTGACAGTGATTATCTGATTATCTGCCGCGCAGCGATCCAATCGTTGAGTGTTGCCTCGGAGTTCCGCCGTGTTATTGAAGGGGTTATGAAAAGCTGGGTTTGTACTTGGGGTGAAAACAAGCAAATTACACTCTTTGCTTGAGGTAATTAGAATAAATGTTTTTCATTTTGGTGTCAAGTGATGGTAATTCAGCTGCTGGGAAAACCGGTGCTAATGTTGTTATGTAGCGGCTGTTTGTTGTTGCTTTTGTGTTCTTTTCCAGTTTGTAACCCTACCTTTGAGCGACTTTCTTTGGTTTTGACAGTTAATTCGCCTTATCTCTCAGAGTATTGTACGCATTCTTTTCTGAGAGAGAATGACCTTGTACGGTTGTTATTGCAACCACTTTGGACCAATGTCAGAAGTCTGTGTGTTGTCCAAGCTAAAGTATTCTTTCACCTTATAGAGAAAGACAAAGCACATACACACATACACACACGCAGGCAGTCTCACTGACAATTCAGAGTTAATAATTCCTGTGTCGGTCAGCAGTCGATCAGGGGCTGAATAAATGATTACCTGGTGGGCTGCTTCACATCCAAAAGGTCAGATGCGGCCCCGTTATGTGACGATCGACTCCATTGAAGAAGAGCTCCATTCACACTTATGATGGTAGCAAGCATCACCTCTCATTCATCGTCCTCACATCGGGAGTGACTCACTCCCCTGATGTTTCAGATTCTTTGTTGTACAGAGATGACCTCAGCAATCTCTGTTGGATGCACAACAAAAGAAAGATCTGTGCAAGAGGTGATAGATGGGGAGACATCTATTGTATGACTCATTTGGGGCGATGTGCTCCCACACAATCACGCATGCAAGAATACACGCACACACACACACAAAAATAATAGGTCAATGTGAGATCGTTTATCCATGACTTGTACCCTCGGGTTTATTTTTTGGAAGCTATGCTAGATTAATTTGTTAGGGTTAACAGGTGTCAGACTTGACTGTTGAGGATGTTAAGATGGCGGCCTCTGCTGGCCAAGCACTGCAATGGCACTACTGACACAGGCACACAGAACCACACCACACACAACAGCAGGCACAATGAGCTTTCTCACTATTATTCTGGGAATAGGGAAGTATGTGGGATAAGTTGTACGTTCAATATGTTTATTATTTCAGGTTGATTATTTTCCTTCAATTTTCTCCTTCCTATTCCTCGACTGGATTGTTTTTTCTTGCGACCATAATTTCCAAGAAACACTTCACATTCAGAGTTGTAAAACACACAACCACACAACCACACACACACACGCACGCACGCACGCACGCGCGCGCGCGCGCACTTGAACAACGACGGTGACTGGCGCGCGGCCAGTAGACGGCCCAACACTTTTCTTGCCGTGTGTTTGGGCTCCATCAAGCTGTGAGGTGTTGTGGTGTTTCCCCAGCCCTAGCCACGGTCGAGGACTTCCAGATCCGCCCCCACGCCCTCTATGTGCACTCCTACAAGGCCCCCACCTTCTGCGACTACTGCGGGGAGATGCTGTGGGGCCTGGTCCGCCAGGGCCTCAAATGTGAAGGTGAGAGGGAAGTCGATTAATTAACACACGCACAGACCTATACACACACGCACGCACGCACATACATAGACCTATACACACACGCACGCACGCACATACACAGACCTATACACACACGCACATACATAGACCTGAACACACACACACATGCTGTGGGGCCTGGTCCGCCAGGGCCTCAAATGTGGAGGTGAGAGGGAAGTCGATTAATTAACACACGCACAGACCTATACACACACGCACGCACGCACATACATAGACCTATACACACACGCACGCACGCACATACACAGACCTATACACACACGCACATACATAGACCTATACACACACACACATACACACACGCACGCACGCACATAGACCTATACACACACGCATGCACGCACCCACATAGACCTATACACACACGCACGTATGCACGCACGCGCGCACACGCATGCGTGTAGACATACATACACACACACAGACAGACAGACACACACACGTAGACACACACACACACACGTAGACAAATACACATTAACTCACACAGACACCACACACACACACACACACATACGTAAACACAGGCACACACAAAAAAACGGACAAACAGACTTGCACGTAGACATACACACATGCACGTAGACACACACACACACGCGCGTACACACACACACGCACACGCACACTTAGACATAGGCATACATACACATAGACATATACACACACCCATAGACGTAGTCATATACACACACACACAAAAACAAACACTAACAAAGACACAAACGCAAACTGACACACACACACACACACACACGCACGCACGCACGCACGCACGCACGCACGCACGCACACACACACACACATACAAGCAATGATACACGCATCCTGGAGAAACCAAAATGACAAACTTAAAGTAAATACAGAACAGATGAATATTACTCCTATTTTTTTGATACCAAACTCCTCTTTAATGATGGGGATATTGATGGATTGGGCCCTCTTTGAACCACTGAAGCTCTGACCACAATTGATGAATGATGCAGCAAGCAGTTTGCCAAAACTTGCCTCCGGACGTTAATGACTTTAAACACTCTCTAACCAGCTCTAACCAGAGAGAGGCAACCACTTCCAATGCATGCAAACAATTGCAACACATGCTCTCACACACACACACACACACACACACACACACACACACACACACACACACACACACACACACACACACACACACACACACACACACACACACACACACACACACACAGGCCACATCTCTCCTCCATCTTCAGAGAAGCCCCGAGAAGATATAACGATAAAAAAATACTTTATCCAGGGCACAGCAGCCCCAGATTTGAGGACGAAATATGAAAGGCTGAATCATATGTCGACTCTCCTTTCTCATTTTCGTAATTATTGGATCATACTTTATGTGCTCTTTAATTTCCATGTCATTAGGCAGCACTTGAACTCCTCTTAGAGTATGAGTTGGACATAAGTGGTCCATAGATCAACCAGAGGAATGTTGGCAGGCAGGCAGGTTGACAGATCAAGATTTGTCAGGGGATACCATTGGGGCCCTCTTGTGGTCGCTGTGAACACATCAGAGTCAGCTGTTCACGGTGTGCCTACCGGTACCATTTCAACCCCACAAATGCCCTTCTGAGAAACGTTCAGCTTAAACGAATGTCATAATTTTCTGGTGTTTTTCTGCCGTTGGTAGGTTGCGGGCTGAATTACCATAAGCGCTGCGCCTTCAAGATCCCCAATAACTGCACCGGAGTCCGAAAGAGACGTCTGTCTAATGTCTCCCTGCCCGGGCCCTCGCTGTCGGCCCCCAGGCCCCCGCCTGCAGAGACCGCTGTGGTCGTCATCGAAGAGGTGACTACTGATTGGTAGAGAAAGAACCGTATTTATGTTGACCCATGTTTATGTTGGCCGTCATTATCATGATGCAGAATGACAATGCCTTCACCATGGAAACACTGTGGAGCCAATGTAGGTCCTCCGCTCTAGTTCAGTTTGAGATCTGGACTTGTGAAAGGGATTTGGACCGGAGGAACCAAGGCCACGGGTCCACATGCTGATCACAAGAACCCTTTCTAAGCTCCTCATTGTTTTTACTTTACCATTTGGCCCTTGTCCACCAGATAATTTCCAGGGCTGTGTTTTGAAATATCACAGATGCAGAAACCAAAAAATGTAGTAATAAATTGGCTAGGGACATTTTTTATGGACCCCCGAAGGCCCTATGAAAACATGTTGTATTGAGAGATAAATGCTCTGCTGTTATCTGGACCTCCATTGCCTTCATATGACGCCAGATGTTGACCCAGTGCCAAACCAGGATTCATAAATAATGAATGCCTTCTAACCCTTTAACCCCAATCACTGGTTCCCTTCCTATAGTATATCCATTGGCATTCCTTGTATCTCCATCGTATACTAGTGCCCATAATTGTCTGTCCGAGGAGGTTCGCCGTGCACCTTGTAATAAACCCTCGTCCCCCATCCGTCCCCTCCACCTCACCCCCTTATCCACCCCCACCCTTCTCCACCCCCACCCATCCCACCTCCACCCCCCTACCCCCCACCTCCCCTCCACCTCCCCACCCACCCCACTTCACCTCCACCCCCGGTCCACCTCACCTCCACCCCCACCCCACCTCCAGCAGCAGCAGCGGTCCCACCAGGAGGCGGGGAAGCGGATCCTGTCGTGGAGCGGCCGGCCCATCTGGATGGAGAAGATGGTGCTGGGCCGGGTGAAGGTTCCACACACCTTCGCCGTCCACACGTACACACGGCCCACCATCTGTCAGTACTGCAAGCGCCTGCTCAAGGGCCTCTTCCGCCAGGGCATGCAGTGTAAAGGTCGGTAGTCAAACGCCGGAAAACCCATGTGTCTCTTTTCGGCCAGTTGGGCTGCACATTATTTATGTGTTGAATGTAAAGTATTTCATGCTACAGAAGATCTTGACCCGATGACAGGATTGCAGTATAAATGACGAAATGGGAGTCTGTATTGTATATAGTGGACATCCTGCAGGATAGTCTTCTAGCGGTTAGGGTTTGACTCCCAGCTGGAAGGTCGTGGGTCCGAACCCAAAAACCTGCACTGCGCTGCATTCTTGAGCGCGATGCCGAACCCCATACCTGCTCCTTAATGAAATGTATCTGAAATATGCTTTAACTGTCAGTTGCATAGGACAGAAGTGTCTGCTCAATGACTAAGTAGTAAAAGCCTAATGACAGATGAAACAACATTGTGGTTTCCTCACTTTGACAGGTTTCCTGGGTAAACAGAGAGCAGGTCAAAGTGGAGGAAGGCCTTCATTTGGCTCCTCAAGGCTTGATTGATGAAAGTGGGAGTTCTTACGCGACGTCCCCACAGAGTAATCCCTAATAGATTGTCTTTGTATCATTTCATGCAAAGGATAATTAATTTAGAGAAGTGACAGGATGAAACATGGGGTGCTGATTGGATAACATTGGAGCTCGGAATAATGCTAATGGTATAGGCTAAAGATCACCTTTTCATAGAGCTAGGGATTTGTCCAATACGTTTGTTTCAAGTACGGACACAGTGAAAAAGCGTGCATGTACTATTGTTAGTTCTAGTTTTATATGCAATCCTTTTAAAAGGTGCAGATGCCATGTGGAATAAGCAGTGTATATTTCTTGTTCGATTTGTTAGCAGCCTAATGTTGTGTTGATCATGTTTCCTCCGTCTCCTCTTGTTAGATTGCAGGTTCAACTGTCATAAGCGCTGTGCTTCCAAGGTACCCAGAGACTGTTTGGGAGAGGTGGTCTTCAATGGCGGTAGGTCCAGGTTTCTTACATTACCTCACGGCTTGGCTAGAGGGAAACTTTTATTATTGTGATGATCATGGAGAATTTAAACAGTATCACAAAATATAACCATATTCTTATGGATTCAAACTATAGTTCTGAACAGTCCCACATTGAAATATACGGAAATTGAAAGTATCGGCTAAAACTATTTTTGTTTGTTCCTCAATGTTGATAAGCTCATATTTTGATTTTAAGGTCATACCTTCTCATCGTAACTAATTCAGAATATTAGAGGGGTATCAGGATAAATCCAAACCATTCATAAACCTTATTCCAGGATTATTCCCCAGCCCTACGTTTCCCTTTCGTTATCTCCCCCAGCAGTCCCACTCAAACTGTCTCCCTCCATCACTAAACACCCACTGTACCGTCCTCCATCACTAAACACCCACTGTACCGTCCTCCATCACTAAACACCCACTGTACCGTCCTCCATCACTAAACACCCACTGTACCGTCCTCCATCACTAAACACCCACTGTACCGTCCTCTATCACTAAACACCCACTGTACCGTCCTCCATCACTAAACACCCACTGTACCGTCCTCCATCACTAAACACCCACTGTACCGTCCTCTATCACTAAACACTCCCTGTACCGTCCTCCATCACTAAACACCCACTGTACCGTCCTCCATCACTAAACACCCACTGTACCGTCCTCCCTCCATCACTAAACACTCACTGTACCGTCCTCCATCACTAAACACCCACTGTACCGTCCTCCATCACTAAACACCCCCTGTACCGTCCTCCATCACTAAACACCCACTGTACCGTCCTCCATCACTAAACACCCACTGTACCGTCCTCCATCACTAAACACCCACTGTACCGTCCTCCATCACTAAACACCCACTGTACCGTCCTCCATCACTAAACACCCCCTGTACCGTCCTCCATCACTAAACACCCACTGTACCGTCCTCCATCACTAAACACCCACTGTACCGTCCTCCATCACTAAACACCCACTGTACCGTCCTCCATCACTAAACACCCACTGTACCGTCCTCCATCACTAAACACCCACTGTACCGTCCTCCATCACTAAACACCCACTGTACCGTCCTCCCTCCATCACTAAACACCCACTGTACCGTCCTCCATCACTAAACACCCACTGTACCGTCCTCCATCACTAAACACCCACTGTACCGTCCTCCATCACTAAACACCCACTGTACCGTCCTCCATCACTAAACACTCACTGTACCGTCCTCCATCACTAAACACCCACTGTACCGTCCTCCATCACTAAACACTCACTGTACCGTCCTCCATCACTAAACACCCACTGTACCGTCCTCCATCACTAAACACTCACTGTACCGTCCTCCATCACTAAACACCCACTGTACCGTCCTCCATCACTAAACACTCACTGTACCGTCCTCCATCACTAAACACCCACTGTACCGTCCTCCCTCCATCACTAAACTCCCACTGTACCGTCCTCCATCACTAAACACCCACTGTACCGTCCTCCATCACTAAACACCCACTGTACCGTCCTCCATCACTAAACACCCACTGTACCGTCCTCCATCACTAAACACCCACTGTACCGTCCTCCATCACTAAACACCCACTGTACCGTCCTCCATCACTAAACACCCACTGTACCGTCCTCCATCCATCACTAAACACCCACTGTACCGTCCTCCATCACAGAGCCCGCCAGCCCGGGGCCGGACTCGGACAGCACGGCGGACACCATGGACACCATGGACACCATGGAGGTGGACAGCAGCGACACGGAGGGGCTGAGGGGGCTGGAGGACCCCGAGGAGCCCACCACCCCGGAGGACAAGATGTTCTTCATGGACTCCCCTTACCTGGACCGGGAGAAGGACGAGGAGCCCGTCAAGATCATCAGGTAGGGGCGCGGGCTGGGCGGGTGTCATTTTGAGACGGGACTGGGGATTTTATCTGAGGACATCAATCAATAATAGGAAATAAACCTCCCCAGAAATCTGCTATAGAGCCCTGGTACACATTGTTGTGTATGGTAATATGCCCACGTTTGCTTTTGAGTGTGTCTGTGAGTGTGTGTAAGAGTGTGCTTGTGGTTTGCTTCCATGCTTATGGTTTCCTATTGGTTACGTGTGTATATGTGTAATTGTTCGTGTACGTGTTTGCTATCATAATTGTGATTTTCCATTCCTTACACACGTGCGTTTGGGTGTGTGTGTCTGTGTGTGTGTGTCTGTGTGTAAGTGTGCTTGTGGTTTGCTTTCATGCTTATGGTTTCCTATCGCTTACGTGTGTATACGTGTAATTGTTCGTGTACGTGTGTGCTTCTGCGTCTGTTATCATACTTGTGATTTTCCACTCCTTACACCCGTGCGTTTGTGTGTGTGTGTGTGTGTGTGTGTGTCCGTCTTGGCGCCCAGCACCTCCACCAACACCAACATCCCCCTGATGCGGGTGGTCCAGTCCATCAAGCACACCAAGAGGCGGAGCTCCACGGTGGTGAAGGAGGGCTGGATGGTGCACTGCTCCAGCAGAGACAACCTGGTGAGACTGATAAGGCCCAAACAGCCATGCCCCTCCCTCCGTCTACCAGAACAGGGCTGGGACACCACACCCTGGCTGCACCAGCCCCCTCCGAAAGCCCCTGCGCTGTAGGCACAGGCATGATGTCCACACAGTTTCTCTCTCAAGTCTTTTATTGTATGTTGTCAACCTGGCACTTAAAAATACTACTTAGCATTGGAGCATCTTATCCCAGCTATCTTGTTGTATACGGGGAATGGGTTAATGGGGTAAATGCTTAGAGCTTGTTTCTATTAATATCTTTACCGTACCGACAGTGATAGATTGTTTCTCTTTCTTCTGACAAATGTACTTATTGTATGTCGCTCTGGATAAATGTGTCTGCTAAATGCCCTTAGTGTAAATGTAAACGTAACTTTTTCTTTTTTTTGAAACATTTAAATAGTTGTGTCAACAGACTTAGGGTGTCTGTTTAATTTCATAAAAGTCATAATCGGCTATCCCTCCCTCCCTCCCTCCCCCCCCCCCTCTCTTTCTCTCTCTCAGCGGAAAAGGCATTACTGGAGACTGGACAGCAAGAGCCTGAGTCTGTTCCAGAACGACACCGGAGCCAAGTTCTATAAGGTGAGACTAAAATGCGGGACATAGCTTGGCCGACTATGTTTAACCGGGGAGCTCTTGGCCTGGACTTGAAGTCCTGCAGACCAACATGCAGCATCATTTGTTGGAAACTCTATTGTGGTGTGGGCCGATGAAGTGCGGTGCAGATGGTAAGAACAAGTCAAATGGTAGCATGACGTGGCTCCACTGACATCTCTCCACGGCTCTACGATCGTCTTTTAACCACCTCTAAATGCTTTTACGGTCATTTTGTAGTTCTACCTACAGAAGGTGTTAGTCATAGGGAGGGTATCGGTGCAAACACTAGCTGCCTACTGGGCGATGTGTGACTAGGGTGGGGGGGGTTGGGGTGGTTGTGGGGAGGCTGTGCCGTGCTGCGACTGTAGACAGTACCGGGATCAGTTCGGCTCCTGTGGATCGGGCCCCCTGTGGTTTGTTTTGTTTGGGTTTATAGTCTAGGAAAGGCAGAAACGTGGTTACATGTGTTTTTCGTTGCCCGTGTGTTTTGTGACTGGCTGGGGCATTTCGGCGGTTTTCATGAAAAAGAACGAGGGTCCTGATTGATGTGTTAGCACGTGAACTTTGGTGCACACAGTGGACTGGAATAAGCAGGTCAAGTCTGCTGTGGTATGACACCAGAGTATGATCGCCGCTCTAGCCGTTTACGTGTATTTAAGTGTGTACACTAAGTTTAAATGGAAATCAATGTCACCATTGACCATCCCCAAGTGTAAGCTGAGCCCATGAGCTGCTCACATTACTACTTAGGTATAGAAGTGAAGTATAAACTGCGAAAGTCTTGGCTGGGCATTTATCATGATTCAGCGTTATTGAGTTAATTTGTCATTTTTCCTCGGCACATATAGCATGCCTGCAGTTGAGGACACAGCATTTCCTCCTGCACCGTTAGCAGAACTGTCCTCCATCGTACACGCTAGACCCTTTGGACGAATACGACGAGGAAACCGCTTTTTTAACTTCATGCGTGAACGAGCTAAAGCGACACCTCTCAGCGTCGGGGACCCCTGCTGTGCTCTGTGTGAGGAGTCCCATAGGCCTGCGGTGCAGGAGGCAACATGTGTTAACAACTGCAGCTCTGTGTCTGTGAGCTGTGGGTGTCACTTTGGCGCCCAGCCCCAGAGTTTTAGAGCAGCCATTACCCACTGAGCGTGATAGCATAGCAATTACACTCTGAGTTGGAGCGCCATCGCCCTACAACCCTGTGTGTGTGTGTGTGTGTGTGTGTGTGCGCGTGTGCGTGTGCGTGTTTGTGTTTGACGCATTCCGTCAGTGGCGGCAAGAAACTCGGTTACATTGCAAGTGTCTGGGGCGTGGAAGCAGTCTTCGGCGTGTCTGCGTGTGTCTTTCATGTACCTGCACGCACATACATTTTGCAACTTTCGACACTTTCTTCCTGCTTGCGGTCCCCTTGACTCTCTGAAGTGAGCGGCTTTGAGCTAATACTTAGCACTGAAGCCGGACTCCCGTTAGCACACCCTCCTCTTCTTCAACTGGTAGAGACCACGACCCTAACCGGAGAGGAGTAACCCCCAATGCTGTGGCTTTACTGGCCTCTTAAATGTGCTGTACTATACTACAAGACTGCAAGACTTGTACCACTTCTATAAAAGCTCTAGCTGTGCTGTGCTGTGCGCTGCCTGCCTCGCCGTGATTTTATCCGCGGCAGATCATTTGCAGGAGGCATGAGCTTTACAGAGAGTGTGGTTCTGCATGCCCCTAACTCTACATCCAGGAAACCTCTTTCCTGGAAGTCATATGGCGCTTTCGCCCTCCCTCTCTCTGAAGCGGCACTCTGCAGCCGCTCTCTCGCCACTCTCATCAGCGTGTGGCTCCTGTCGGCCACCCCTCGCCCCCGCCCCCTCCTTTTCCCCATTTTTGTCTTTTATGCCCCCAATCTGATTAGCGGTGGTGGTTGCGAGGCTTTTGGTTGGAGGGGGCATGGCAGCCATTTTGCCCATTTGGAAACCATAAGGCTGGCCACCGTTTGAAGACGAGACCCCTGTAGTTGTGGCTTTACTCTAAAGTGCCTTTTATGGGGGTAGGGGGGCTTCTCTCCTCTGTCTCCGCCAGATTGGTTCCTGTTGCACTTGTGCTCAACTAAAACCACACGCGCGCGCACACACACAGACACACACGCATGCACACATGCTGGATGCAGTGGAACAGTAGTTGCCATGTCTTTCGTCTCGGTGGGCAGTGGCAGCGCCAGTGGCTCGTGCTCTGATGGGGCCCGTGGCAGGCCCTGCCTTGTAATCAAGGAGCAACAGAGTACTTTAGTCACCACAGAGGCGGGTCACGTGACCCGGCCCCGCTAACCACAAGCACTTCATCTGATACTCCCTGGTTAGCCACACAGAGGGGACAGCCCGCGCTCCAGAATGATCACCCCCGATTGGCGAAGCCCGCTGTGTTCCTGTTTCTTTTCTTTTTTCTTCTTTTTTGATTCGACAGCGAGGTTTTAAGGTTTAAAGGAGACGTTTGAGGGAGGGATCTGGGCTGCTCTAGTCTCTCCTCCTCTGAGTGGGCTTCCAGTGAGACTACCAAAGCAACAGAGACATTTCCAGCCTTGGGATTGCCTGCTTTTCATTGAGACTTGGTTGCTTCTGACAAGCTGGAAACCTTTGTTGATTCAACAACAAGCGTGTGAGTGTTTCTGCCTTATTTTGCCCTAGTTCAAGTTTGTGGTTCCACTGCAATGTGTTGTCTATCTTGTGTGTTGCAAAACTGTGCAATTCATGAGGTTTCTCCTGCACTGACTTGGAGAAATGTTGAAGGTTTCTCTTCTCAAGTATTGCGCTCTTCCAGTGCTTTTCCTCTGAATATTGGTGGATTGTTTGTGGATTGTAATGTCTCTCTCTCTGTCTCCACCCCACCAGGAGATCCCCCTGTCTGAGATCTTGCAGGTGGAGCCGTGCAGGGACTACAGCCAGCTGGCCCAGGGCAGCAACGTGCACTGCTTTGAGATCATCACCTCCACCATGGTGTACTACGTCGGTGAGAACCACGGAGGCCACTACCACAGCCCCACGCTGGCCGCCTCGGGGGTGGGCCCCGAGGTGGCCCAGGGCTGGGAGAAGGCCATCCGGCAGGCCCTGATGCCCGTCACCCCCCAGTCAAGTGTCGCCAGCGCCGCCGGACACGGCAAGGACCACAGTGAGTTCGGCAGCTTGTGTGTAGGGGTGCTCGTAACAGCGTTTTGTTCAAGGGATGCATGGGGAGTGAATGAAGTGCTAGATATAAGTCCATATATATAATGGATAATGGATATTAGTCCATTATTTATGGACTGTCGTCATCATCACCATCATCAGGCATCATTGCTTCAATGCAACAACATATCAGGAAGAAAACCCTTGCATGTGCAAGCTATGAAGTGCATTCTGTTTCTGATCTGAGAACAGATTGTCTTAAATCTGCAAAATTTGCGAAGTCTCTGAGGGAGATCCATCGATTATGTGTCGTTATGTTCTGTAACCACTGTTTGCAGGATATCTAGTGGATGGGAACAGTACTCAGTATCAGGGGAGGCTCGAAGGAGTACTAACCTAAGCCTCAAAGGATTTCAAAGTAGAAAAGATGGATACTAAAAGCCATTGTCCAAGTGATTCATAGACAATTTGTCACTTTGACATTATCATTCGTATAACAAGTATAAATGTCAAACCTTTATTCCCAAACATATGAATTGTGGGTACCATCAAAACTATTTGATTTGGCAAAACAAAACATTGAGCTGGGATGGAAAGTTGAAGAGAACTGTGGTCTGAATAGGGTCATAATTATTGTTTCACTATAGTTTTGATGATGCCAGTGTGCTAATGATGCTAATAGAATGGCTATGAGCATAGGCAATCATTTTTGGATGTGTAGTCTGAGTACACCGAGTGCACATCTGGATTGTTCCCTGGGCCTGTATGTATTAAATGGATGCTCATCAATCTATTGTCAGAGCGGAGCGCCACATGCACTACCACAACGTGCACGTGTGAGAGATGAGCATCAGGGGTCAGAGAAGCTTGTGATGAGCCCTGAGAGCAACATTTAAATATGGATGAGTCAACTTCCTTTCAACTATCTGTGTCATTTTTGTAAGATTTTTTTTTGCATGATAAACATAATCATCAGAATCCTCGTTCTCTAGGTATATCGTCTGTATTCCTGTTGCAAATAGGTCGATGAAAACCCTCTCCAAATTGAACTCGTAAACGGGCTCTCTGGGACTGTTTAACTGAGTATAAGACACTACGGTCAAAGCACATACTTTCCCCGTTCAGTCATGAAATCGCTTTTCGGGCACAAGACATTGTGTAATGAAACGCATCATTGTGATTTAATGGATTTGTGTTTTATAACAAGCAGCTATGATAAGCCAAAGCTTGTAAAAAAGGCTTTTTGAGTATGTGAACGACCGACCTCGTTAACAGGATTCATGGTTCTGAATGGTGAGGTAATGTTAACGGGTGTTGTGTTCTCTTCCTCTTCTGCAGATGAGCTGTCCATCAGCATTTCGGTGTCCAACTGCCAAGTTCAGGAGAATGTGGTGAGTTAACAATTTATTCTTGTTGAAAAAAAAGTATAAGCTGAGTACAAAATGTGGAAGTTCAGCTCTATTTTCTGAGGGGGATTCCTGTGGTTTGTATGTCGTCATGAAGCGAAACAATCAAAGATATTTTGCAATATTGGAAAAAAATAAAAAAAAACATTTTAGAAAAAATCATCACAAAACCAGCCATTGTTAACTCGCAAACTACCAGCCAGTTTCAACTCGTAAATAGATCACCATGTTGTTCCTGAATGTGAACCTTGAGTAAATGTCTCTTGTGCAGGACATCGCTTCAGTGTACCAGATCTTCTCTGATGAGGTGCTGGGCTCCGGCCAGTTTGGCATTGTCTATGGAGGTACGCAGGCCGCTAATCTGAATTGCAAACTTATTTAAATGTTTTTGAGGACTAGGTGCAGTGTCAAAATCGTTCTGCAAAAGTTTAGTTTCATACTACTCAGCACAGAAATATGCACAGACACACGCACGCACGCACACACACACACACAAACGTTTTGAATGTATGTACAATGTGCATGCCATAATGTAGCTTCCATCTGTGACCAAAACCCTTGAAGGTAAACACAGGAAGAGCGGCAGAGACGTGGCCATCAAGGTGATCGACAAGATGCGGTTTCCTACCAAGCAGGAGAGCCAGCTGAGGAACGAGGTGGCCATCCTGCAGGTAGGAAGCGCACTTCAACCTCAACAACCACTCAAGCTGTCCACTAGTGACAACGGTCAAGGTCAAGGGTGGAGACATTTTGCTTTTGTCTTATCTATTCTATCTCCTGGCCACAAGGAGTTGCTTGTGACTGTGTGCTTATGGTGCACCAAAGTACAAAACTTGAGAGCAGGAAGGATACCTTTAGATGTTTCTTTGGGGGCAGTTGGAAAAGCTGCTTGTGCTTGTCTTTTCCTTCCAAGTACTGAATGTTAAACTGTAAAAGCTCTGCTTAGTTACCTAGATACTAAAACCAAATGTAATAATAAAAGTGCTGTCTGCTTGTACTTAACTGTGATCTCTCACTCTCTCTCACTCTCACTCTCACTCTCACTCTCACTCTCACTGTCTCTGTCCGTTCTCCAGAACCTGCATCACCCGGGCATCGTGAACCTGGAGTGCATGTTTGAGACCCCGGAGCGTGTGTTCGTCGTCATGGAGAAGCTGCATGGGGACATGCTGGAGATGATCCTGTCCAGCGAGAAAAGCAAGCTGCCCGAACGCACCACCAAGTTCCTGGTCACGCAGGTCTGCCCCGTCTAACCCCTCTGCTCCACACTCCGTCTGTTAGGAACACAGGTTTAGATTCCCTTCTGGGTTCTTCCCTTTGTCCTGCACTCCAAATAATTCTCTCTCTCTCTCTCTCTCTCTCTCTCTCTCTCTCTCTCTCTCTCTCTCTCTCTCTCTCTCTCTCTCTCTCTCTCTCTCTCTCTCTCTCTCTCTCTCTCTCTCTCTCTCTCTCTCTCAATCACTCATTCACTTACGCACTCACTCTCTCTCTCTCACTTGTCCTTTCTTTAACACACTCTCACATATCCCAGCAAAACCATGTGTGTGTTTCAACGATGTGTGTGTGCTTTTGTATGTCTTTGTTTTCGGTTTTGTGTGTGTTTCTTTCTTGTGTGTGGGTAAGTGTGTGTATCTCTGTGGGGTTCTGTCTGTGTCTATGTGCATGTGTAAGTGTGTTTTAGTGTGTTTCGTGTCCCGAGGCTCAATTTCGGCCATGGGCCCGGAGCATTTATTCTTGTGGTTAGCCATTGAGGTCTGGGTTTCAGTGGGGGACGGGGGTCTTGGTGGGGGAGGAGGTGGTGGTGGTGGTGGGTGATGCGGCCATTGTTTACTGGAACGTTGTGGTCTGGACGGCCTCCTCCCAGCGCGTGGATTACAGCCTGCAGAACGCCGGCGGCTTTGTGGCCTGATGAGACGCAGGGGGGTGGGGGGGGGGAGTGGGCCCCTGGGGACCCTCTGAGGGGCCCCAGCCCTCAGACAGAGCAGCCCTATTAGCTGCTGCTGGCCTGGCTCTCATGTGGCCGACAGGAGGTCGGTCAGAGCCAGGGTCAGTAGAGCCGAGGCGGGCACTCTGGTGTGGGGGCGCGCACGCTAGCGGTCAGCGGCTAGGTGTATGCAAAGGAGATGGGGTTTCCTTGCAGTGCAGCACAGTAGAGAACAGTCTAGTACTGGTATTGGTTGAAACTATTTAGGCATATTAGGCGAAATCTGCAACACCAACACCAATGTGCTTTGTCAGCCTTTTCGCCACACTTCCACTTTTTTCGGCTGTCTATGGCAATTATTTTGGTGATTGTTATTTCACAGTTCCTGATTACATAGATAGCAAGAGGATGTTATACTTTGGTTTGGACAGCGGGGTTTCTATGTTATTTCTTATTGTGCAGTAAGCGGAGGCCAGGATGATTTAAAAAAACATGAAGTGAGGAATTCATACTGACTTTTATTGCGATGCTTCTTTCGTAGATACTGGTGGCCTTGAGACATCTGCACTTCAAGAACATTGTTCACTGTGACCTGAAGCCGGAGAACGTACTACTGGCCTCAGCAGAACCCTTCCCTCAGGTGAGAAGCTCTTTGGTAAATTGGTCAAATGCACCGCATTCATGTAACGCTTTTCCAACCAGTGGCCACTCAAAGCGCTTTACAATAATGCCTCACATTCACCCATTCATGCACACATTCACACACCGACAACGGTGGGCCCGTCGGGGGCAGAAAGGGTAAGGTGTCTTGCTCAGGCACACCTTGACAGTCAGCTAGGAGGATCCGAGGATCGAATTAGCAACCTCCCGATACCACCCAAAGACGCTCTCTAAATATCTCCTGAGCCACATGCCGTCCTATGGTGCGTGCATGTCTGTGTGTGTGTGTGTGTGTGTGTGTGGTGTAGCTTGTACAGCTCATGTGTTTCCACAATCCTTCCTTTAAAAGTCTCAATCAATCATACCCCACACGCCCTCCCTCCCTCCCTCCCTCCCTCCCTCCCTCCCCACAGGTGAAGCTGTGCGACTTTGGCTTCGCCCGCATCATCGGCGAGAAGTCGTTCCGCCGCTCGGTGGTGGGCACGCCGGCCTACCTGGCGCCGGAGGTGCTGCGCTCCAAGGGCTACAACCGCTCGCTGGACATGTGGTCGGTGGGCGTCATCGTGTACGTCAGCCTGAGCGGCACCTTCCCCTTCAACGAGGACGAGGACATCAACGACCAGATCCAGAACGCCGCCTTCATGTACCCACCCACGCCCTGGAAGGACATCTCGGCCGAGGGTAAGGGGGGGAGGGGGGAGTGGGACTGGATGATTGCTGGTTTAAGCAGACTCACCTGGCCCCGTGTCCAACTGATCGGACTCTTGGGCTGGGTGGGCATTGAGAAATCGATATGCAACCACCACACTCCCTCAGAGAGAGGTCCCCTGCATGGGAATGTGGAGCTCATGTAGCATTGTCTTCAACCGTACAATAAAACCATCCTTGGTCTGGGGGAGCCCTGTTAAAGTCAACCAGGTGGAGAGGGGCAGCTCCACCCCCTCTCCGCTACACAGGGAGGGCCGTCGGTCAGTGGTACCAGACTCGGTGTGCAGTTGGAGCTCAGGCAGACGGTGTGATTGTCGGGCTTTGGAGAGTCTCCACCCCCGTGTCTGGGCTGAACGCCGTGGTTTAACCTACCATGATCCCCCCCACGGCTCCTTGACCTTATTCCTTTCTTTTTTACTTTCACTTTCTATTTCGTCTGCGTGGTTCTACGTTTTGTCTGACATGATCTTCGTCCCCTTTGTCAGGGAGATTCTAGGGATTCTTTACCGTTTATGATGGGCTTTTAGTGAAATCAGGAACCCTATATCTGGGACTGGATATATTGACATGTGTAAACGGCACCATTGGTCCCGGGGATAGGCGACCATGCGATGCTGCTATTGGATAAACTTAACGACGTTCGTCATAATTTAAACATGATCTTCTTTTTTCCCTTTCATCCGTTCACCCTACAGCCACGGATCTGATCAACAACCTCCTGCAGGTGAAGATGAGGAAACGGTACAGCGTGGACAAGTCACTCAGCCATCCCTGGTTACAGGTAAACCACTCTACACCCCAGTCCCCAGCTCACCGTCTGCGTCTCACCCTGGCCACATCAAGCTCCTTAACCCCCCCCCCTGCTCCCCCCCCCCCCCCCCCCCTCCTCCAGGACTACCAGACGTGGCTGGACCTCAGGGAGTTCGAGACGCGGCGCGGCGAGCGCTACATCACCCACGAGAGCGACGACGCGCGCTGGGAGGAGTACTCGGACGAGCACTGCCTCGTCTACCCCAAACACTTCATCATGGCGCCCAACCTGGACGACATGGACGAGGACCCCTAGTGGTGGGGGGGGCGGGAGGGGGAGGAACGCGCTTTAGAAGAGAAAAACCATGTGTGCTGTGCTCCACGGCGGACGGCAGGAGGAACTAGAGTGCAACATGGGAGGACTGCTTTGGCTGGCAGCCTTTCGGGAAAGAGTCCGAATAGGACCTCTACCAAAATAAGACCTCCTTCCTCCTCTGGGGGAGGAGCATGTGAAACCAGAGAGGGTCAAAGGTCAGGCCACAGTGGCCTGTGGAATGTGGCGAACAGCGTAGGACAGCAAACGTGTCCCGTGGAGGGAGAAGGCCGGCGTGAGCGCGTGGCTCCTGGCTGCGTGAGTTTGGCCACAGCCGCAGCAATGCGTCCAGACAACTGTTGGGAGATTGTTCTTTTCTGTTGTTGCTATGTTGTTTTCTTAGTTTTTTCGATTTGTCTCTGTTTGCACCGTACAAAATGACTTTCTTTGGATTTGCCAAGTTCAAAGAACAATAATACAAGCTGAGAAACGCGGTTGAATAGAATATACAACTGAGGTGAGGAGGACGCGACAAGGACCGGAAGAGAAAGTGAGAAAGAGCTTCCCCCGGGAATAAAGGGCACTTGACACAAGGGATCAGCGGTATGTGGTAGACAATCATTACATGGACCACAATGTACTACAGTTGTAGTTGTCGATTGTTTGTTCAACTGCCCTTGGGTTGCGTGCAACTGGAACTAACTTGTGTCTTCATTGTTCATGTAGTTACTAATTGTGGTAGGATTTTCTTTCTTCTCCTTTTTTTGCACTATGCTATCAAACGCAACATTTTGGCTGAGTTAGAGATCATTTGCTGCTATATCACATGAAGCAGAGACTGAATACATTCCTTACAAGGTGACCAGCTGAGCGTTAGTGTTCAGCAGAAGGCCGGTAAACCTTAGCCACAGCAAGCACAAAGTCACTCGGTCAGTCCATCCATGCGCCTAAATAGCAGAAGTAGGTGTTGGTTAGCCTGGATACACAAGACTTGTTAGGCCCAGGAATGGGAAAAAACAAAATCTTCTCCCTTTACCATAGAATTTCCTTGTGAGATGGTATTGAGTCACTACATTTCAAGGCAGGGGTGGTTGTGCAGCCGTCACTGCACAAGGTAGCATGAACGGATTCTGTGTTTACATCATGTTGGTATGACGTGATGTTATGAGACAAGGCTACGGACAGAAACTCTTGTGAGTTTTTTTCTATTCACTTTTATAACTGAGCATCATCATTGAATTCTACCCTCTTAATGTGCAACGATCGCAGTATTTTTATTCCATGTGACCCACAAAATAACCTTTACAATTCTGGAATATACGTGTTATTTTTGGTGTATTGTATGGATCTAAAGTTTTGTTGTTGGGTGACTTCAGGAGGCCGAAGTAGGCCTCGGTTTTTGAGAGAACAAAACATTTTTGGAAGTGATCGCATGGCTGCAATGCATTTTGAAGTGTGCTATTTCCTTATGCCCCTTTGGCTAGACATGAAATATAGTCATACACAGGTATAGTTGTGACTTTGAGAGTTTCACTTGGCAATCATTGACTCTAAAGGTTTGTTTCCCGTCTATGTTGCCGCTGGATTGGCAGGTGTGAGTGTTTTGTACATTTCAGTAATGCAATAAAGACATTTCTCAAATGAGAAGGACTTATGTCTTGTATCTTATCATGTAATGTAAGAACATATATCTTACTTTATACATATCGTTAACCATATCTATCCTAATACTTCTCCTTACACATTTGCATAGCCTACCTAAACATAACCATCTCTAACCTAATTCATTGTATATGTGACCCCCAACAGACCCGGCCCCCCGGAGGATTGCTGGCTTAAACTGCCTGACCTGTACTTCAATTTATACCAAACTTTACCACACAGAGCTCCACAACACTAAACACAACACCATTTTGACAAAACTTTGGTTTTAGTTTTGAAATAAAGCTATTCGATGTCAGCCACAACACATTCTAGGGTGGTATTTTTGGTCCAATCTTTTAATTGAATCAGTCTCTAGTCTTTAATTTAGTCTTTTTATTATAGTATACAGAAATAAGTTACTTACTTACTACAACAACAGCTAAGAACCCTCTTTTAAGGTTTCTACTTTATCCTTAAGGATTTAAAATGCTTCAGAGATGATACTTAAAACATTAACATTAACACGTCATAAATGCAATTTTTAGGTGATGTTTATGGTTGTTATGTTGGGGTTTTGCTTGAGCTCTAGGGATGTTGTTTGCAAACTATTTCTATGCAGGGTGCTCTGATCATATCTCTGGTCATATTCAAAAGGCGAAGGGGTGAAAGAATTTAAGAAATATATTTAAGAAATATAGGCCTACTCAAAGCCCAAATCATTGATATCATACCCTATCCAATAATAAAGAAATTTGAATTTGAATGGTAACAATTCCGTTAAATCCTCGTCCTCGTTTTGATAGTCTCACTCATGGCCGATCAGTGTGTTCTTTCTGATTAGCTCTTAATTGAGATCACCTGTCACGCACCCCTTTATTAAAGGTGAACACAATGGGTTTGGTTTAATTTTCAATGTGAGCAATGTGTCAATCGAGGTTGAGTTTAGTGAGAGTTGAAAGTTTTCGATCTAGATTGCAGATCACTATTGTCACTTTATACAAACTGAAAGTATGCGTTGTTGCGTGTTTGTTTTTGTGGGCATTTGACTGAACAGCCCAGACAAATATTGCTACCAACATGGCACTTCGAAACAGACCACCACAGTGAGTAAAAGTTATTTTCCTTTATTAAATGTTGACGTTTTTGGGCTGTCTCCTCAGACACAAGCCATCAGTATCCCTGCTCTTTGCACCTTGACATGCATGTCACCGCTGTTTGTTAACCTAGCTTTGCTGATTTGTATCTTGTGATGTGTGTGTGTGTCTTTCTTAACAGGTGTTGGATGACTGACAAGATCTATGGGGGGGCCCCCTTTGGGCCCCCCCATACCAACTTAGTCTTCAAAGGAATCTAGTGCCATGGGACTCCATTGTCTTCAAAACATCCTCGCAATACATGTGTATGAATGGTCCACCGAAGGGTTGATCTGGAAGCCACCACGGTCCACGCAGTAATCTGCTGCGTGGGCCGTAGTGGCTTCCAGAGCCATCTTTCGGTCTTGGTCAGGATTTGTTACTGTTGCCCTTCAATGTAGCAGGCTACGGGTTTCTGAAGAAGCCTGCTTTATGTAGCATTGGAGTACAAATATTGTGCAAAATGCTCATGTAATTGTACTAGCACTGGTAACCTGTAGATTAGCTTAGTTTAACGTCTTTCGGTGCTGTCTGTCAAATGTGTTGCTTACTTTAAGTCCACAAGGCCCTCTGGTAAACCACGTTGGAACACCCCTGGACAAGGTGATTAGTCACTGGGTGTGTGCTAAAGTTTTGTTCCATTTTTCACTAGTTGGTTAAGGTTTGGTAGAATTGTTTGGATGCTAGCGACGTGATGGCGTATGTACAAGAGCCTACCGTGACCAGGCCACAGTTGTGACGGCCACGGCCAGATGGCCTAGTGTGAGTGCAACCTTGATTGCATTTGTATACTGTTTACCATTGGATGTTTATGCAATTTGGCTTAATTCATCCGCTGTAAAGCTGCATTTGACTATTCCAGGGTCGTTTTGTACAGGCTTTCAATTGACCATGTTGACTAGTTTGTGGGAAGTTTTTTTTTTTTACCCTTGCTTACAATCCAACGGTTGCGACCACTTATGCAACTGGGCTGTGAACCTTGCAATTCTAGTTGCATATTTGTACACGCAAGCTTGTCCATTTCTATCGCCATCACTAACACTAGCTTCAGAATTTCCTTGCAGGCCATTAGCTGACTTGTGTATTGGAGCAATGATTTGGGTATTTTAAGATGCTTGAAAACCTAAAATAAAGCAAAATGCGTGTCTGGTGTGCAAGAGCCAATTTGTTGGCTTGCAGTAGTCGAGAAGTTGCCGTAGGTCGTAAGCCATCTGGAGGTTGTGGCAATGGAGGCTTGTGGTAGATCTGCCATCCAAGAAAGGTTAATTCTTCTGAAGCATGATTAATAGTTTAGTAAATTGAATCTATTCATATAGAACTATAAAATCCAAGACTGCAGCCAGTAACTTGGATCGCAATATGTGGAAAGTATTTAGTCTTCATTTGTAACAACAGAATAATTAACATGACTAACTGGGTTTCTTCCATTTTCTAACTAGGGGGACTTGACTGGTGAGTCTACTGGATTAATCAGTAGCGGTACTTTGCCCAACAGATTTGATGGCATGACTACAGGGTGACAAAGACAATTATTCCCTGCCTATCAAAAGAGACTTCTAAAACATATCTGCTAGAACAGTTCCTATACTTTTTGTATAATTTGGTCATGCTGCAAATTTACTTTTTGTAGTTGCTCCATATTTAGTTCTTTGACAGCCTCAGCTGCTAGAAAAGTCTATTCAAATCGGCTGAATATAATGAACTAAATTAATAGCCATGAAATGTTGTCGCTCATACTAATGGCAAATACCCCCTTTCAGTTGGTGGTTCAACACTGATGTCTCTCTAGGCTTGAGGGAGAGCTCACAAGTAAATTACACGAATGTCCTGGAGCAATTGGGAATACACTTTTATTTAGTCTACCTGACCAGGGACATCTTTGAACTATAGGTCACCTAACCCAAACTTTGCACTCTTGTTAGGTTGTCCTTTTCTCTTGTTTTAACCCGAAAGGGCTGAAAATATCAACATTTCAGGTATTCTGTTTGGATAATGTGCAAAACTTGTGGCTTCACTAATAAAAAAAAATTAACAACTATTTCTCTTAATGTGGTTAAACTATTTAAAGATTTGTATGCAAAATATTTCTGCTCAATTTGTGGTCAATGAAACTCCAATTTTTTAATTTGATAAAACACAACTATGGGTTAAAGGTATTTGCTTTGGGCATCTTTTGATATTTTTAGAATCTAGCTCCATTGCCGTTAGAAATGGTGTCTCCCAGTACTGCAAAGTGCTTCCACAAGTTTAAAAAAGAATGGGCAGAAAAGGAACTGCCAACTAAATCTATTTAATATGGGTAGAAAGTTTCCATGGAAGCTCTTGGCTGCTGGTTCCCAAAACAGCTCCACTGTTGAGAAATGAACTGGTTAATACAATAAACAAGACATTTGAAACTTCAGCTACATTTTTATCTATTTGTACTGCCTTTGATTTCAACCCGTGACATGTTTGTCAGGTGATAACTATGTACCTGTGACTGCATATCATGGTACCATTTTGAACTGTTTGTGGATATTGCATTAAATCCATATGCTTGAAACTTTTCAATAATGCATATCAACGAAACAATGGAATGAAATAAATCAAGCAATTTGTGGGACTTGGCTGCTTTTACATTACTCATTTTGGGGGTTATTTCAGTCTCTCCAACCTGCAGGTCGTGCGAAGAATCATAATGTGAATGGGAATATTCTATAAATGTCTTGATATCATCTTTCGTCTCAACACTTCTGCTGCAGCCGCTTAAAGTCTCACTCCGAGAACCTTAAAATATGAATCAATCCATTAGAAGTATGAAAATATCTTCCCGGTGGCGTAACGGGGCAAACAAGGTGTGCTTTGACATCTACGTTTTGAGGCGATTGCAACAGTGCCACACATGATCATATTTGAATATGTTTCGGGGTAGTAATTAGCTGTCGATTTTGGAGGCCTTTATCAATAATGACCAGCTATAGATTTGCTTCCCGATGGAGATTTCTGACAAATTACATGTTATTTAGCATCTACACGTTAAGCTGAGTCCAATGAGATCAAGCTCGCCCTCTTGCTACACCGAGATCATGTCCTAGACCTAGACCATAGGTGTACCATGTAAAATACATGTTACCATTTGCTAGAGTGTCATGCTTGGTGTCTTTGGACTCAGCTCAACGTGTAGATGCTAAATAACATGTCATTTATCACAAATTTCTATCGGGAAGCAAATCAATAGCTGCTCATTATTGATTAAGGCCTCCAATTTCGACAGCTAATTGTTACCATTAAACATGTTCGAATATGCTCATGTGTGGCACCGTTGCAATCGCCTGGAAGATGTTGAAGGACACCTTGTTCGCCCTCTTACGCCACCGGGAAGATATTTACATACTTCTGATTGACTAATGAATTGTTTCAGCTATTCCCCCAGAAGTCTGGGGTCAAAAGGAGCCGGCACCACGCCGCTTATGAGATAACAAAAGTGAATGTGTATTTCTCTCATAACTTTTTGTCAAAGAGAGGCCTGATTCTCAGATATGCATGTTGGATGGCTAGGGTGTAGGTCTGGGAAGAACTTCAGGCCAAAATCTTGCAAGCGAGCCGCTGGTCGCAGGAGCAACGAGATGGAGCACTTGCTGAGTCATTTCCTGTAGGGCTGGAGCCACAGGTTGAAGCGTATGAGTCCTTTGAGACCCCCTTTGATAAAAGGGGTTCTCAAATGTTGACCCTCAGTCACCTATTGCATCACTTCCTTTAGGGCTTCGGCCTCCTAATTGATCATTATAGTATAATTGAATGCCCTCTTTCATATGTATGATACCTCCACCACTGGGACGTGGCAACAATTCTCCAAATCCATATGGGGGGGGGGGGGGGGGGGATGCTTGTGGACAGTAGGGGTGTATACTCGACATAAATAGGAAGCAAACTCAGGAGAAGTAATGACATCTCACAAATATTTATTTAATAAATTGTTTCAATTTATAATAATCCAAAATCCAATGGCAAAACCCGTTGACTTTTTGTCGAGGGAATCCAGGGCGACGCTCACTTCCGGGTTGGCCAACATACGTCATCCCTCCACCACTCTACTGTACAAACACGTGTTCAAGTTGAATGAGAATAATAATAATAATTCTGCCATAGTATTTATTTAAGGGGGGGGGGGATACAAGTCTTTTGGCCATTCGTAGTGTTGATCAGCAGAGAAATAATTTGTCCACAAAGACGGTGACGTCGCTTAGCAACGGAAGACGCTGGGGTAGACAAGTCACCGGACTACTACCCATGCAAGTGAACGGAGCGTTCCACGGCATTGAGAAGACCCGTGTAATAAAGGCCTATAATATTTCTGTTTATGGCATAGATTTCTCCTCAGATTAGGCCAATAAACCAATGGTAAAATAAAAACGCTCGATCAAAGGCCCGGCCCGAGTATAGTGGTGGGATATATCGGCCCGACCTGGCCCGCGTCGGGCTCGGGCTCGGGCAGAGAATCTAAACACTGACTGGAACTACTTAGCAGGTGTCTGTAGGGCTATATCAGGAGTTAATGCACGCACTGCAGCCAATCACAATCAGAGTATTCCCCCAGACCGTGGTCTACTCTAAACAATATTATTCACGAGTTATAAACAACCCCTACACATCAATATTAATGATAACCCTGTGGAAATTGCCATAAGTGAGAGACACAATTTCGCACGTTGAGCACACAGTTGTGTGACTCGTTTATTTAGTAAGAGAGAAACAGGAAATCAAAACGTGCTGAAGGTAAACAAATCCCGCATGGGCTCTGACGTCATGAGACGCTCGTAATCCTTAAAAGGGACAGCGATCCCTGAACCACCAAGACAGTAAACGACATGCCTAACACAATTGAAAGAACAACACATAACAAAATACTGTAGGTGAATTATGTTACACTCACTACAATCCATTAAATACGGTATGATTTCTAGATGTCATGGCAACGTCCGCTCGCGACACTGGACTTGCGATCGAGGCATCGACGCGGACGTTCATTCACATAGCCAAAAACAAGAGAATAGATGGCTAGATAAAATAAACATCAAGACATACAATTCTAAAAAGAACAGATGAAGCAGCTACCCTTTTTTCCTTCGCGGTTTGCCTGAGCAGCGCACCTGCATTTAATATATCCGTGAATTGTCACAATTTCTCAGAATCAAAGGTGAAAGTAGAAACGGGTGGCCTAAAGCTGTCATATTGTTCACAGACAAGTTTAAGTAGAAACGGGTGGCCAAAAGCTGTCATATTGTTAGTTATCACAGACAATTTTTAACAATAAATGTTCTGTACGGAGCTCCTTAAGGGACATTAGGGAGAACGCTCCCGGACAGAACCTTATTTTGGAAGTCGTGCTTAGTGACACGACAAATACTCCCAATTGAAATACATGGGTTTGAAATTTGTGCTTTTTGACACGAACATTTTGAAAATACGTGTCCCTGATCACGTTTCAATAGATTAAATAACGTGACAGTGTCACGTATTTTCGTGAGACCGGGTTGAAATATCGCTTAAGTATTCAAGTCCCCTCTTGGCAACTTCTTTAAAAGAAATCAAAAAAACACATTTGAAGTTATATTATGACAAAATAACTTAAAACTAAACTCTGTATTATGTTTTTGTATTTTTTAAATGACCAGAAATAGAGGTCCACACTTTGTCGATGAAAACCGATAGTCCCCTGTTGGTAGGGTAAACGTGTGTGTGTGTGTGTGTGTGTGTGTGTGTGTGTGTGTGTGTGTGTGTGTGTGTGTGTGTGTGTGTGTGTGTGTGTGTGTGTGTGTGTGTGTGTGTGTGTGTGTGTGTGTGTGTATATATATGTGGGTCTGAATGAGCAAGTGGAGCGGCTCTGCCTGTCAGGCCCCATCCTGGGCAGCTGTGTTTGATTGTTGCGCCACTCTGAGGAGGCTCCTCCACAGCGCCCCCGACCACAAGGCCGTAATGACATAGTTAAAGAGGGTGGGGTGGGGGCGGGGGTGGGGGTGGGGGGGGTGGAAAACTTTGAAATGAATCATGATAAATGCTCTCGTAGGACCCCTTTCAGTTGTAATCGTTGGTTTTGCTCCTACACTGTAGTATATCAATAGCCCTATTGTGTGTGCTGCTCACCGAAAGCTATTGGGAATATACAGATGTCTTTTATTCCTGATCTGGTTTCGTGTGTTTTTCTCCCCTGTGGCCCTCCACAATGGCCCTTGGGTACATTGAGATACAGGCTGACCGCTGGTTGGATCACGGCTAGACTGCGGCGGAGTCCTAATAGCTTGCCTGCTGATGAGGGGGGACTTCTGTTTTCTCCAGTTCTTATGTGTTTCTGAAGAGGAATGGGGACATTTAGGATCTGTCTGTTTGAATGAGTTCAAGATGTAGTCTTTTCTTAAGGGAGCCAATGGATCCTTTTAAGTCTGGCAGAGGGCCCCCCCTTATTATTAAGTAGTTGTTAGTGCAATAACATGGAAGTCTATTCGCACAGACTAGTACATTTGAATCTTCATCGAAAGTTTTTCCAATATTGACCAGCAGGTGGCAATAATACACTGTAAAATCACTTCAACAGTAATGAATTGTAACAGTTCACTTCATTGTAATGGATTTTAGATGTATTTAATCAGATTTCGATCCGATTAAATTGCGACAAGAATTGGAACTTGGAAGTTCTAGCTGGTAACAACAAGTACCTTCAAGTTTGGGAATAGATAAGCGCATGCATATAAACACTTGATGAGCCCGAGTTGGTAAGTGAAATAATTCGGGCTTTATGCTGACAGATGAGGAGGACAGGAGGCGGATCTACCCAGGTCAGCGAAACCACTACAGTACATATGTATCTCTTTTTTTATTATTATTATACATAATTCGTGCCCTTATTTATATCTCTGGTATATCTTGGTAATTATTTCTAATTCAAAATGTCCGCGTTCATATTTATAGCACGACCCAAACAAGCCATACACAATGTCATGGGAATATGATAAAAAATATTTGTCAAACCTTGAGCAAACGCGTATTTGTAAACTAGGTCGATTTGGACGCGGATTTCCAAATTAAGTTAAAATTGTCTAGTTTGATTTCTGTGGCTAATGTTTTGCAGGTGTTGACAAACTCCGTCAATGGCCTCCATTTATGGTTGGCCACGTGTCTGGCTGACTCTCGCCTGTGCCAATGCCTTCCGATCCTGGAGCGTTAATGGCACTCTCATCATCGTTCTCGACAGCCATTGCCTTATCGCTGCTGCAAGTTATTTCTGCTCCTCCGTCTGTGGTGAACGTTAATTGCTCTTTGATTCTGAGGACATTTGGTTTTTTTCTTGGGTTTACGTTGTCCCATCAATTTGTGTATTTTTTTTTACAGTTATCGGATGGATGTGGAAATGACGACCATGTCCAACAAGATGGAAAAACGAATGGATGGATGGATGGTTTTCATGGAGGATTGTGATGACAATACAAGGAGTCATAACTCTCAAATGTCTCATCCTCCACATGGGTTAATCAGTGAAGGATCTGATCAGTCTCCGATAAGGCATGATTACTGTAGGCTACAAGTGTTTTAATGCCTGTTAAGACCATTCATTTGACAATTAAGCTAGCCTTGTGAGACCATCCTGAACTTCTGAGTTTTCATGTCTGAATCAATTTCAGATTTGGCATCCCTAATGTCTTTTAGTTTTTTTCTCTTTACAGGTGTCGGTAGAAGAGGTCAACCTACCCTTCAGACAACTGTGGAGATATTGATACACAAGCGGTCAGAAGTCTTATGTATTGTAATTGAGGGATGAAAATTGTGAGCAGTAACCATCAGTTCATACTTCATACTTTTGCCATGCTCCTGCTGCTCTTCTAAATTGTCAATATGCAGTATCTTGACCACTCAGAGGAAGACCCGTTGTGAGAGATTGCGGGTAGAAGCGGCCGAAATGGGTTATCAGGAGGGTGGCTGGTGTCTCCCTTAGAGATAGGGTGAGAGGCTCAGCCATCCATGAGGAACTCTGAGAACAGCCACTGCTCCTTTGCATAGAAAGGAGTCAGTTGAGGTGGTTTGGGCATCTAGTAAGGATGCCTAGGGCAGCGGTTGACGATGGTGATAAATGTGTTTTTTGTAATAATATTAACATGCTGATGTACTGTAAATGTTTGAAATAAACCAGGGAATCAATATCTATTATGTGTATCATCAGGATTATTTATTACACTTGTACTGTTTTGGATTGGATCAAAGTTGTAATTTAAATTGAGTTTGTTAATTGAGTAAAAAATACTTAATTCCAATGGGGCAGCTCATTTAAAAAAGACGAGATGCAATTCCATGTCTAGTTTCAATAAAGAATGAGAATAAAATATGATCAACATTTCAACTAAGCTGACATTGATTAATGCTGCATATGAGCTTATGTAGGAAGCACTTATAAGTGCTGTTTATAAGAAAGTGTTATATTTTACATTAAAGTATTATAAATTCGACGTCTTGAGTCGAAGGGTTAAATAAATATGCAACACCGCCCCCTTCTGGGCCTAAACCACATTATTCTGTGGGTCAAAATTCAGGCCTGTGGCTTTGTCAGCATATGTTTTCGAGGAAAATGACATACTTTTAGTATTTTCCACTGTTCAAATGCATCAGTACTTAATAACGCAGACTCCTCAAAGATTATTAAAATCGAAGGAGTCACATAGAGGCAAGCACAATGTCTGCACAATGTGAAAAACTGAATAAACTCAAAAGTAATATGCATATTGCGACATACAAAACCTCCGTTTTCAGTAAGTAAAACCTGCATACATACAAGCATTGTTGTACTTTTTAAGAATATATTACTCAACATAGTAAAAAGTATAATATACAGTATGTGTATGGGGTGTTTTAGTCATGAATATGAAGTCAGACTTTTAGATGCAGTTCTTTGTTTGGTCAGAAGATGTCGCACTATGAAGATGAATCATAAATAGTGTACCAGTTAAACATCATTCGTTAGTGTCACAACATGACAACATAACAAAAGATGATCCTATAATACATTGAACTGATTAATTGACCCTGTAATATGCCAGTGCCTCACTGAGTTATAACAGATTATGTCTGATCAAATTTGAACTCCAGACATCCGCTTTGAAGATGTGTTTGATATACGTCCGAAATAACATCCACAGAAAGATCAGAGAGCGCGATCTGTCTTTGCGGGCTGGGTCTGAGTGTCTGTGCGTGTTTGCAGAGCAGCTTTGCTCAGTAGTCTCTCTGCAGGTCCCTCGTCCCCTCAAGGGGAGGCCCTGTGTGCCTTGCATGCTCATGCTCCCTCTCATCCTCTCTACCTCCATGCTGGGTATCCATGGGAGCCAGACCAAACAAACAAACAAATAAACAAACAGAACAACAGACAGAAACCCTTCCATCTCCCACACAAGGTTGGGTCTGGGCATGGGCAGAGATGCGGGCGGATCTTGTTTGTTCTCTTGGACCACTTCCATTTCACTCTGATGGCACAGGAGGCCTCTCAGGACACAGGCCAGACCCCAACCCACCCACCCACCCACCCACCCACTGGGGTGTTTGACTTACAGCGAGTGGGTGGCGGGAGGGGGGGGGTTGGAGGTGGCAGAAAATCAAGGTGGTCCTCACTATCTTCTAACACCTTTTAACCTAATACTCAGCGGGCTCAAGCAATGGGCCTTTGGCCTTTATCTCAGCTTCCCCTACAGCCGACTCCTAACTCCCTTTGTACTCCATCTTGCAGGTATGACCTTTATCTGTGTGATAGTCTAAAATAAGCTGATGGTGTGGCATTCAGCTGCCCGGCACGGACGCTCTGTTCCACCCAGGGATGATGTCACCCCTCCCCGGCCCCTGAGCCCTGGGTGGGGCGCTCCGTCTCTTTGTTCGTCATCTTCGAAACATCATTTATTTTGTTTTCTTCATCACGACAACCTTTTCATTTAAATTCAAAACATTGTTCACATTCTGTTGCACTTCCAACATTGTGTGTTTGCATAGTATACTAAAGACAACAACAAACTCATATATTTGTACTTTATAGCACCTGTCATGCAGCATTGCAGCTCAAAGCGTACCTCAAAGGCGTCTGCTGCCTGAACTTTTGTTTTCATTTCAGCCCCTTTTGCCCTTGCTGGAGGACAACGGTCCCAAGAAACTCCCTATCTCCAATCTCTAATGCAATCTCAGCCACCATAATTTATTTTCCCTATCTGTTTTTTCCACATTAAGGCCCGGGTGACAAGTGAATGCAACTGCAAAGGGCATTTATACCTCAGCCATTGTGTATTGGAGACAAAGGTGTGGAAAACAAGAGGTCGACAAGATCAACTTTCAATCCCCAGGCCTGTTTACCAACCGCCGGCCTAATAGTCAGAATCTGGGGAGGAGTGTGTGTACCTATTTTCAGAGCAGTCACAACATTTTAAGACGGTATGTCGCCGGTGAGATGGGCAATTATGCTGTAAATGGGAACTGGCGTGAAGGGCGAAGGGCTTCTCCGACGGCGTGTTGCAGAGAGAGGTCAAAGCTGTGTGTGTGCTAGATAAAAACCAACAACTTAGCAATAAAAAATAGAAGCAGTGGGAGGAAATGAAAACCGGAACTGATTTCTTTCGTCTGGGAAAATGCAGATGCGCTGCGTGGGTATGTTTGATTTGCTGATTCCAGCTGTGTCGGGAGCTGACCCGTCCCATGGACCGGTTGCTGTGTGGGGGCCATACGTTGCCCCCCTCTCAAAGCAGGCAGGCGCAATACGCAACCCCCCCCCCCCCCCCCCCCCCCTTTTAAAGGGCTGGCCATTGAACTCTCAGGCAAGTGGCAATATTTGCTCACCTGAAATACACACATCTTGCCAATTGGGGTCGGGGTGGGCCAGGGGCTACAGGAGGGCCTCCTCCAGGCAGCTGTGGCCCCCGTGGAAAGAACAGACCAGGAAGTTTTGTAGCAGGCTGGGGCTGGGGGGCTGACCCCGCGGGGGGGCCCAGGGTGCGCTGGCGGCCCCATTGTGTCGGGTGGGAGGCGGGGAGCATATTTGTAGGAAGCTGCAGGAGGCTGATGAGGTGCTAATCTGTTGAGTGGCCGCGTCACCGGGCCGCTGTTCCCAATGGCCTGTTAGCTGTCAGAGCCTGTAAAAAAAGAAAAGACCACAATTTACGAGCCTAGCCCCAGAACTCTGCTAGGGGTGTCCACGGGTAAGCAAACACAGATTGGACACTTATGTTGTTGCTCTGGTAAGGCCGGTTTCACCGCTGGGCTCCTGCGGTGACACGTAGACAGCCCCCTTTCAGAGCTCCTCATGAGTTGGCAGCCCTTCTCTGTGGTCCTGTGTCAACACTACAAATGAGCTATCTGCATATGGATGGGCCTTTAGTGCATACAGGAAGGAGACGTCTACTCACCGCAATAAGCCGCGGGCTCCTCCCTGCACCACATCAGATATGAAGCTATGCTTCTATTATTTCATCCTTCTTTTTAATTTCTCCAGCCCTGTACGTATGGAATTAGCACTTTGTGTTTGTTGTACGGATTTCAGACACACGTCATGTGTGTTTCTTCCTTCATGGCGTCACATTTTGTCAGTGGGCTTAGCAGACCGTGCGGATAATGAAAGTGCTTGGATGGCCAATGTCTTAGATGGGTTCGGGTCAGCAGTCAGGGGTAATCCCAAACTTGAAATTCCCCATCATCCCGGAATACAGATAAGACGCCTACAGATATGAGGCTGACTGAGGGAATGATGGAAAAAGCAAATGGAGCAAAAGCCATCGGCAGATATAGAATTGAGATGTGGCTGTTTTCCTAAGAAGGCTTTGAGAGATGGATGCGGCCCAGTGGATTTGAGAGCAGCGTGCATTATGCTCATCAGTAATATATATTGTGATGCTGGGCCACTAGAATGTCACGACATTCAGGATGCTATTAAGTGATTTCATCTGTTGTGCTTAACAGTGTCTTTTAATAACCTGCTTTATATGTCAGGTTATTAACCACGATGAAACACACTGCCAAAAGATTTTGTTCATAAGTGATGCGGCAATGATTAGGAAGAATATTAATGATACACAAGTTATTAATCATCCAGCCAAGTTTGCCCTCTTATCAGTGCTGACAGGGAACGACAGCTGAGTTCCAATGGCTTGGGCTCATCATGGATTATGGTGGGGCCCTGAAGCTGGTGATATTTAGGACATGCTCTTCCCATGGGAGCCTGGCACTTTAATTAACATAGCACTCCTTGGCCTCCACTGTTTTAATTGCCTCCAGTCTGTGATTAAATGTGTATTGACTCTGCAGTTGGTCCACTAATGAATGACAATGTGCTGATTTGGTGATATTAAACCTATTGGCCCCCAATACACATCCCATTCATGTGGCACAGAGTGTTTAAAGCATTACAAGCAGCCTTGTGACATCCGTTCTTTTGGCATGTGCATTGTGCAGCATACATAGTTTAGTGTCGTTATACCGTGCTTCACATAATCAATAATCACTCTCGCTGCAGATGTTGGTGGTGCTAGCGAATAATAGATCATTCTTAATCTTTGAAGGCCAATGATTCCATGCAAACTTCTACAACAAAGTTTTGAATTGTGCACTCGTATAACCCGACGATACTCGAGGCTTTTGAAAGTATGCCAAAGCTAAATCGATTTTTTCCAACAATGGAAGTCCTTAACGCGATTCTTGTCTCTCCTCCTCATTGTTTCCTGCCTGCATACTTTAGTGTCATCAGATCTTATCTCTCCCTCTGGTTGTCAGCAACATTCTACTCCTGTGGTCCTGAAGATACATCATCACCTTGCCGGACAAACGGAGAGGGCATCGGGCCACATCGACCCTTTAACATGACAAGGGATAAGTATTGAATCTGCGGCGTCCATGGATACAGTCAACATAAAAACATATCGAATGGCATTCCTCACCCCGTTCCTGTCAGTATCAAAAGGTGCGTATTTGAGGATGTCCTTAGTGCCGTTTACGCCCCGTGTTTGCGCCTGACCCAGTGGGGGCAGCGCAATAACTTTTGGACGCCCTCCCACCACGTCCCCTGTCCCAACGACCACTCTTAGTTTTTTTTATTTAGACGGGTTGTGTGCCTTCCCAGTCCGGCGGCTTTCAGATTCATTTCCAGGTAAACACAGCGTGGCCGGCCACAAACCTGCAGCCAACAGGCGTTGTCACAGCTGTGGCAGATAATGGCAAGTCCAAACTCCATCCAGGCTATGGAATGTTTACTGTCACCACAGGCAGGACTGCGGCAAACACCCCCCCCCACCCCCCACCCACCATCACCCCTTTTTCTTTTGGCAAAAGCAGACGCTCATGTTATTAATTTTATTTGGACAAATTGCGCGCTTAACCTCTTGCCCTGATGTGTAGCTTTGTAAGACTTGGGATAGAGTGACAGAGAGATTGATACGGAAGAAGGAAACTAAAGCAACTGAACTAAAACCTAAAGCTTACTTTGAAAGTGAAGCTTAAAGTAACACATTCCTGCCAACAACTCCTAAGTGTTTGAAGGAATGTACCAAGGGATCCGCCTTTCTCTCCCGGACTGGAGACCCACCCCACGCCACAACCCTTCCTCCCCGAAACGATCCCAGGCCGGAGACCCAGAGGGCTCTGATGGCACAGAGAGCGTCCTGGTACGCTGGGTCTAGCGAGGAACTTTAGGAGCACAGCCTTTGCACAGGTGTGAGCATTTCCACTCATTGTCCTCCTGTTAAGTGATTGGCCCATTAAGATTTCATCGCTCAGTATTTGCCCATGTCATAACCAGTAAAGGAACGTGAGGAACATTACACGGTCCATCATGGACACTAATTGATCAACCACGTGTTACATCTAGCACCTCCAGAGCGTTGGGGGATCAGGGTCGCATGGCCTGGGGCCCGCGGTGATGTGGTTTCCCTTTAATAGTCCGTCAGGATTTAACCATTTTGACAACATTGAACCGTTTTGATAGATATAACTGTTCCCTGAAATGGCTTGTCTTTATCCTCATTAGAATGTGCCCCGCAAGTCCTGATATCTAATCTGACATATCATATAGGTCATGAATGAAACCTTTCTCTTGTAAGAACGAGCAGAGAAGGTTGAATTAAGGTTAATAATTCAAAGAAAAGTTAGTCTATCAATTATTCTGGATTAAGCAGGGATCTTATCAATAGTACATTATCGAAAGTTTAAACCTTACAAACAGCTAAATAAAAGAAAAAAAGAATTATGGTATAGTTCAACCAAAACCAATGTTATGCTTTGCATTAAAAAAAACGTGAAACCTTTTTAACGTGAGATTCTTGAGAAGAAGGGCAGATATATTTCTATGTTCTATTCTTAAGACTAAAACCTCTGGAATTTCCCCCAAAAATATGTGATTTTCTACTAAAATTATTTATTTAAGTAGAAGATATGTAATTTTCTACTAAAATTATTTATTTTAGGAAAGACAATATATTTCTTATCAAATGCCACTCAATTTTGGTCGTGTATGCCAATATCAATATATATTTAGAAAGACAACATACCTATTTTTTTAGGGCAAAATGTAACTAGAATGAATGGCTCGGCTGGTCTTTGGTCTGTCAGCGTCTTTTGTAATGTTTTGCACGGTTTCCTTGAGCCGACGGTTACCTATGACTATTTTGAGCTGACCGCTCTTCTCTCTTGAATTAACTCCATCTATGAACAGGATAAACGGGAAGGTAGCAGACTATGTAGCCAATGTCGTTGCGGGTAGTGCAGCGGGTCATCAGCACGTTTTGGTTTTTGGCCCAAATTCCAAATTGTGACCTTCACCAGCGAAGGCCGCTGTTTATGGTTGATAATTAACCAAACCATGAGTCCCACATATTTTAGTCTGACAACACAATCTCTTATCGGGCCACGGCTATTTGGGCCTATAAGACAGACACTTTGTTCTTGACAAACGCAGGCCACTAGGGATTAATTTAATACAATTACACACGGGTATGCATCGACTCCGTCTCCTTATTATTTTCGTTATCCATTGGCATCTGCTGCCCTCATTTCGTGGCAACAGACCCACATCTCCTCTCATGACTTTCCGAGCCAAGGGTCCGTCCACATAGGACTTATCACCAAACATGCTTTTGGTTCAACGTTAATCTGAAACAGTCGAACGTTAAGAGAAGTCGCCTATATGTTCGCTGGCCAGTTAACAATCTCGTCAAGGCGATCCGCGATCCCCAAACACACACAGAGGTTCCTGATCTCATTTCCAAGTGAAGCAGACTGTGTTAGTCCCTCGTCAACACCACGGGTTTACTCGCCCTTACTAATGGGGCTCTACACTGATAGTTATGCTCTTGCGTAAATATGCAGTCAAATAGATGTACAACTACTGGCACGTGGCTGGCGCTGTTTTTGCAGCTTGCACCTTGATGTTTGCGTCATACAAACAGACAGGCAGACCTGCAGGGCCTATGTCAATGGATGATCAACTCAATATCATCGCTCTCCTGACGGAGGCTATTTTTGGGGGATATAAATAAGGTGAAGGAAACAATACATTAGGCATGCATCTCAACACCATTCCCTAGGAGAGTAAAATGTAAAGGTAAAGAAATAATAATTTCTCTATTATGTAGAGAGATCACACGGTGGCCGAGAGAGGGCGCTATAAAGCTTTGTTTGAATTATTCATTGGATTTAAAACGTATAGGCCTATAATAGGCCTAAAATCACTAACTAAATTGTGAAATATGGGCCAAAGGTTAAATCAAATTACGTATTGGGCCTTGATTTGATTGGAACTGTTAAGACGACTGGCTGCATATGCGTCCACTTAATGTAAAGATGAATTGATATCTTATCTTCATCGTTTCAATTGAATATTCTCATCTCTTAAATCTTAAATGTCTAAGGACAAAGGATGTGAAGCTACCAATGTTAGGCCTTTGGATTTGGGCACTACTTTTTTTATGACTAAATTATACTCGACAAATGAGGATTAATAATATGGCAGTTAATGACTGGTCCGTTGACACTGAACCACGAGTGCAGGTCTATATGCTCTCCAACAAAACTAGTATTAGAAAAACTGTCAAAATGTATAGTAGGTTGTAATATGATTTAGGCCTTGCAACCATTGAGCAAACACCTGAGACCCAGCATGTTGAAACTCAACGTTAAGAAATTAAAATAATCAAATAAAATAACTAAAGCATATATTTGTCTATTATATGTGTTGGATAGGCCTAGGGCAAATATTATTGTTTATTCACGCATGGGAAATCTTAAAATGGTCTTATGATCAATTAAAACCATGTAGGTCTATTTTTGGCATATCCTTTGTTTAATTTGTAACAATTACTTGATAGGAAAAGCTGCTCAGTTATAAAAAAAAAGGCCATCGAAGTGGAACAGCCGAAAAAAAGAAAAGCGCACCAAGAAAAGCACATGCAAATATTCTTTGGTTCTTCTCCCTTCCAGCTCAATGGTACAATAAGATTAGTTTATAATCAACCTTTTCATATGAAACTGTCTCTTTTGAGTCGCTGCAGGTGTACAATCGGGGGGGTCAAGCCTGAGGAGTCTCACGCCTAGGTGTGAGGAGAATATTCAAATGGGGCCAGGCGAAGAAGTGGGGATTGGAGGCTTGCCTGGCGCACGGCGCTATATCACAGCGCAGACCGCCGGCGCTACACGTCACTTCAACTCCAGTCACCGACAGACGCATCTCGGCGCCCGTTGGTATACGGGGCTCCAAGACACACACATACACACAGAGACACACACTCACACACATGCGGCGGTCCTTGACTGAGGAAAGCATCGACGACCCTCTGCACACTCTGTGGTACCCCATCACATTCTTTTAGAGACTTGTTTCGCCCTTTTTCTTCTGCGAGGAGACGGGTTTTTGCAGTACTATTCGGGGCTTTCCATGATGCTCGGAGCAGTTAAAATGGAAGGACACGAACATACAGACTGGAGCACCTACTACGGAGAGCCCGAGGTTGGTACCTTTAAATATCTTTTTTCCCCGTGTAAAGCCGATCCCATTTTATACAACTCAATATTAGCCCTGAGATAATATTAACTTTGTGATCAAATATTGACTGGCGGCGCCTCCAAATCCTCCCCCATCTCCACGCTGCGCCTCGCTGTCCCAACACAGTTGCTTGACATGTAGGGGGAAAACTTTCACTCGGGAGTATAATTTACTAAATCTATATGTATCTTTGTAAAAAAACAAAAACTTTTCTCCTGTTTACACTGAATCAACATTTGAACTATTTGGCCCTTCGTTGGATGGATTGATTCACATATTTGGGACCTGGAGGCGATTGAACGTGTGGGCACAGGCGCTGCTCTAACCGTGGATATGTTTTCATTCATATTGTGTATTTGCTGTGTGCATTGTGCAACCTGGCGTGTCCTATGCCATAATCAAATCGGTCTTATTAAGCGATATTCTTCGGTCAAACCGCCCACGAACATCCAAGGTTTTATACGCAGATGAACCACAAATAGATTACAATATTAATAGGCTTTTAGCCTACCTATTACGCATCGATTCCAAACATGAAAATACCTGCCATAACATAGGCCTATTCATTACTATTGTAATTATGATCCATCAATTGCTTTCGTTGAATAATGTTCAACCAAACTAACGACATCTCTCTCTCCATCCACAGTGTTACACCTCGGTTGGCAACATGAACGGAGGCCTCGGGATGAACTCCATGAACACCTACATGAGCATGTCCGGCATGGGCCCCACCGGCAACATGGGGGCCAACTCCATGAACATGTCCTACGTCAACACGGGCATGAGCCCCTCCATGACCGGCATGTCACCGGGCCCCGGGGCCATGAACGGCATGGGTGCCAGCATGACGGCCATGAGCGCCGCGCTGAGCCCCAGCATGAGCCCTATGACGGCGCAGCCCGCGTCAATGAACGCCCTGACTTCCTACAACAACATGAACGCCATGAGCCCCATGTACGGACAGTCGAACATCAACAGGTCAAGAGACCCAAAAACCTACCGGAGGAGCTACACGCACGCTAAGCCCCCTTATTCGTACATTTCCCTAATCACAATGGCCATCCAGCAGTCTCCCAGCAAGATGCTGACGCTGGCCGAGATCTACCAGTGGATAATGGACCTCTTTCCATTTTACCGACAGAACCAGCAGCGCTGGCAGAACTCGATTCGCCATTCTTTGTCGTTTAATGATTGTTTCCTCAAAGTGCCCAGATCCCCGGATAAGCCCGGCAAGGGCTCGTTTTGGACCCTCCATCCCGACTCCGGGAACATGTTCGAGAACGGCTGCTATCTGAGAAGGCAGAAGCGCTTCAAGTGCGACAAGAAGATGCCCAAGGAGTCCGGGCGCAAGGCTTCAGAAGGCGGCTCTAACAGCAGCTCGGAGAGCTGCAACGGAAACGAGTCTCCGCACTCCAACTCGTCCTCTAACGAACACAAGCGATCCATGTCGGACATGAAGAGCCAAGCCCTGAGCCCGGAGCACGCAGCCTCCCCGGTGTCCCAGGCGCAGCATCTCATGGCCCAGCATCACTCCGTGTTGGCACACGACGGGCACCTTAAGCCCGAACACCATTACTCATTCAACCACCCCTTCTCCATCAACAACCTCATGTCCTCCGAGCAGCAGCATCACAAAATGGACTTAAAGACTTACGAGCAGGTGATGCACTACTCTGGCTACGGTTCCCCCATGACAGGAGCGCTTTCCATGGGCTCCATGGCGGGAAAAGCCGGCCTGGATCCATCGTCCATACCCGACTCTACTTATTATCAAGGCGTCTACTCCAGGCCGATCATGAACTCCTCATAAACTATTGGCCCCTACAACTTCAATGGACTATTTGCCAGCGTTTGTAAATTTGTAAAAAAATATATAGTTTGTGTATTATATGTATTTGAAATATTTTTGACGTTTCTCACTGATTTAGCAGTCGAGTTTGTTAGTAGCCTAATTATTTTAAGAAAGGATGTTAAAAATGTGACAATATCTGTTCAAGAGTCAGTTTCAGGAATGGACCCAAAGACAACAACGAGCTGTATAATAGCCCACATCTGCATACTTTGATTTCGAAATGAATTTTAATGCCTTGCAGAATTTCTTCAATCACTTGTGTAATTCCTATTTATGGCTTGTATATGTGTATTCTTGTAGTGACAAGAACAGAAAATATATATTAAAGTGTTATTGTTTTGTTCTCCTGAATACGACATGCCTCTATTATTATTATACTATTATTAGCAGTATTATTTGTAGTATTATTATTAGTTATGAGTATTATTGTTGTTATTATTAGTATATGAACTGATCTGACAGTTTTAAAAAGAATGACATCCACGGATAAATGGGAGGTTTATCATTAAAAAAATATCAATAGGCCTACATATAATGGGCTAATTTGTCTTAAAAAGAATTCTGACACAAAGATTTGACAAAAATGACAAAATAACCAGGTGTTCTGACTGTTAGTTTAAGAATTAAAACAGGCCTACATACGGCTCTATGATCTGACCAGGCTAACTGTTTGATTATTATTACTTTGGTGCAATTTATAATGCGCCCTTTGAGGAAAATAATCTTGAAGTCCTATCGCCGGCGTGTCAAAACATAATTTAAAATGTTCACATTTAGAAGAGACAACTTTGTTTCTGCACCACTTTAGATGTAATGTAAGATGTAAGTAAACGCTCATCCGTGCCCGAAATGTCTGCACTGTCACACGAGAACCACTTCAAAACTGATCACCTGAGAAAGAAAAACGACCCCTATGTTGACATCTCAGGTCAGTCACTGAGATGACAACAACACATAATACTAAAGTAGGCTCGACGACCGTAATAAACATTTCACTCAAACGACCCAAATTAAATCTGCCTGTCTGTCTGTAAGTGGGCCCGGTCAGTTACGCATTCTGGAAAACTGATCCAGAGTCTGTCTACCAGTGCTCTCTTGACACACACGCACGCACGCACGCACGCACGCACACACACACACACACACACACACACACACACACACACACACACACACACACACACACACATAGAGACAGACAGACACGAAGACACGCGCGCACACGCACATACAAACACACACCCACACACACGTGCACACACACACGCGCGCACCCAAACACACACACGCACCCACTTTCTCTGTCGTCCATTCGCTCACAAGCGCACGCAACTCCAACCAAACTAATAGTTCTGATGGTGAATAAGATTAGGTCATTGTCACCCTAAAAATCCCCCCGTGGCGAGAGAGAATCGTTCATTGAACGGGAGCTGATTTGAGAACAGAGGTGGCTTGATGTGATGCTCTAACTTCACTCTTCAGAGTCCATTGGGTCCCATTGTCTACTCCTTATTTAAAAATAATCGGAGCCCCTCCATGTTGATCCATAATAGATAACATAGTTGTCGAGGAGCTCTGGAATGAATCAAAATCTCCACATTCCCAGCCCTGCTCACCCCCCTCGTCCCCCCCCCGTCCCTGTGGTCTATTTCAGTGGAAATCCTGAAACCGTCGAAGTATTTCTGACCGTATACCAAATCACACCCCTCCTTCGCCTTCTGAACACACAGGCCTGAATATGCGTTGATACTCCAGTCCCTCTTTACAGATCGTACTTTAAACAGCCGTGATCTGCGAATAAACACAGCCAGTAAACAATGGAGTGGAGGCCGTGCCCACGTATAGGCAAAGTACACACGCACCACCAAATTGCAGAAGTGTAAACTCAGGACCTCACAGCTCTGTCAATTTACACAGACATTCAATTCATTCTATTAATTTTAGACATATAATGGTAAGCTGATTTTTTTATAGCACACTGATCGATATCTGTGTAAAATAATCATTTTTTTTTTAACTAGCGGGGCAGTGAAATCTTTGCTTTGTGCTAAAGTCAACAGTGACAGAGTTTGAGCTCAAATAAATGCCGTGATGTCTGGAGCCCTTTGCAGAAGGCAGACGGCAGGGGCTCTCCGATGGGCTTCCGTGGCTTGCCAACAACAAGCATCGACTGTTTTTGCACAGGTATGGACGCATTTCTATTCTTTAGTTTTTAAAATATGTTTCCGATTTAGCCATTTCTAGTGTGTGTAGGCCTGCTTTGCAGCGGCACTGATGCTGCATGCTTTCCAAAGGATGAGCTGAGAAAGTGTCAAGAGTGCGTCGTTATTGGCTTTCCACAACAAAGGGTGGTGCGAAGATGATTTGCAGGTTGTGATGGAAATTGCCTGCTATGGTTTCTTCTGTTTTTCCGTGAGGGAAGGGGCGCGCATTGAGCGGCTGATTGGCATCGGGGCTGATCCATTGAACAGTGAAATGCAATATTGCGATCAATCGAACCCCACCGGCTTATTCGGGGTGATGGACGTTTTTAGGAGGTCATTTTTTAAAAAAAATGCATAGGGCTACAATTGCATTAATATTTGTGTTTTGAAGAATTTATTTTCAATTGACTAATCTTTGAACGTATTCATTTCAATGAGATAAAAGCAACGCTCTCAATATTAATTGTGGATTTATTTATTTTTGGATGGGCCTTGGTCAAAATTGATTTTTCCTCGATTCCTGTAAATCTGGCCTCTTTTTAGAGCCGTTGTCTTTTTTGGGATTATTGTATTATTAATATTGTTTTTATTATTATATTATTATTATATTTATATATTTTTATTATTATTAGGCCTATTATTATTATTATTAGGCCTATTATTAAGATTCGATTATTACAAATATTCATAGACATGTAGGCTATTAATATAATGCATTAATATTATGACTTTAATAATCATATTACATAATCATTCATATGTTACTATTTTCCTATTCAAACTTTTGTTTTTGCTGTTGATGTAGGCCTAGGCCATCCTTTTTTGGCAACCGCTATTAAGATGCTATTTAACGCTATTTCATTTCAATGCTAATGTTTTTTTTCGCGCAAGAATCGTGCAGTTAAGGGTTCAATCAAAACATAGAATAATGAAAGCCCTGGGCATGCTTAATTCACTTGATTAAACAAGTGCATCCCGACTTTGCTCTGCACCCGATCCGCCGATAGATGGGATTACCTCGGCCAAGACCCCCTCCAGTGCCGAGCGAAATGGGAATGGCCTTTTGGACCTTTGCAGGTTCAAATTCAACCAACCCCAATCTGCACCGGACGCCCAAAAGGGCAGAGAGAACACGGCACATCTGTGAGGGCCAGTCATGAATAACCAACTTCTGCCTTTCTTTAATAAGATATAGGCCTATAACCAAGACCGACATAGGCCTATGTGCCTTTAAGGGGATCTTATAGAAATAAAGTGAAATGTGGGCCCCCTTTCAAGCTAGACTTAGTTGGGGTGGCCTAACGTGCACGGGCCCACATGTGTGCCCGCCGGGTCTACTTCTGGGTTGCTAGAACAGGACCAGATAAAAGTTGTATGTGTCTTTGGGCTCAGTCTCAACTTCAAGCAAGCTCGTTTGTTGTTATGGTAACAGAATGAGGGCTGGCCTGGCTTGTTGATCCCTTTACTCCGCTAACCTGATTTCCCTGTATATCTCAAAAGTCATCTTATTTGCATATTTGTTAATTAAGGGACCGACATTTCGATCTTTCTTCGTTTCTCCCAGGAACACAATGAAGGCTTGCATATGCAGAAAGCCGCCTGGGAAAGCGACTAAAGCTATGCGCTTGAAACATTATTGATAGCATCGTTGCTGAAATGCACACGACTGAGGCCTTTAGTTAGGCCTAGTCGTCGATTTATACGTTAAATATCAAGGGAAATTTACATTTTTTGATAATGCATGCAAATTACGCTAAATTTAATTAATTGATTAAACTAATCATTGTTTCCAAATATATGGACAGGCCCGATCTAGGCTTTTTGCTAAGTTATGGCCATTTCTGTCTCTTCAATGGATGTCAGGAGCCGATAAGCCCGTGTGTGCTTGCACCACTAGTGGTGGCTGTGTGAAGCCTGCTGGAACACCCAAGTAGCGCGCGGTCTCCCGGGTGATGGCGGGACACCAGGCGAACGAGCTGTAATTCTGTCCCAGCCTATTGCAGGGGTGGGACCGTCCACAGTAGCGCGACTTAACTCCTCTTTCACCAGAGATACTCCTAATCCCATATCTTAGCAAGGGAAGCTGCTATCCCACAGTATATTAAGGGACAACAAAGTCAAATCTCAAAGCCACCCATGGTTTCTCAGCAGTTAGGCAGTCACGGTTTACACGCAGCGTGTCCAACCACCCTGCGTCAATTAACGAAGACGTTTGCCTCCCTGTGGCATAGGGTACAACTAGTTGTGGACAGTTATATGATCAAAGTGATTTATAGGCCTTGTTAAAAGAATATCATTACGTAGTACCTTTCATTAGAGTTAGGGAAAATGTGTTTTTTCCATGACCCTTCTCTGGTAGGAAGTAGCAGTGTTTCTGTAACATTAAGGCTTTAATAGCCTATACATTTCATTTAAATTGTTTTTAATTAATACCCGGCAAGCGTTGAACTTTGTATCCTACCGCAAGAGCTAATAACAAATAAAGCAGGTTATTTGCTATGTTTTTATTGCATAGCCTATTCCCATAGTTAGGACTAATTTCTTTATTCAGCAGTTTTAGACTCAACAAACGATACGACGATTATCCAGGTTATGTGAAGGCTATTTGAAAAAGTAATTAATAATATATATATATATATATTTATATGTATAGGTATACATGACTCTTTTAACATAAAAGATATAAACAGTTCAAATCTTTATAAAACAGCATTACATGGGAAGCCATAATTATTTAGCTTGAACATTAGAAAAAGTGTATTGTAAAAGAGTAAATTATGATTTATTATTTATCTTTTAAATATATTGTAGGCCTAGCCCTGAGTGTGAACCAATGCAATTTTGTCTGCTTAACAATGGTTACTTGGTTGTTGTATTATTATATATATTTATTTTGTATGTCTTTCTTTCAAATGATTTGGATTAAATAATCATTATCTATGAAAATTATCCTAGGTCTATGTCTAATTTCGATTTCTCTAAGATCATTTATCTAAGAGCATCGGTTCTTTGAATTGTTTGTATACCAGGCCTGGGTGTGTGTTTGCTGTATTATTTTGATGGGAGTGCAGGCAAGGTGGGAATGCGGCCACTGGCTGTGATGTGTCTGAACTCCTATGACACGACTCTGTGAGATTCCTTCTCATAATTCAAACTGCATGAAGCGATGAAGCTGAAAGGGAGAGGGACAAAGCAGGAACAGAGAAATGGAGGGAAATAGAGAGAGAGAGAGAGAGAGAGAGAGAGAGAGAGAGAGAGAGAGAGAGAGAGAGAGAGAGAGAGAGAGAGAGAGAGAGAGGGGAGGAGGAATAGGTGAAAATTATGTCTGCATCAACAATGACCGTTCCTTTAGTGAAGGTACATTTGGGCCCCTAGAGGTTTGGGCCACTGCAAACCTGACGGTCTGTGTTTGCTTTGCTTAGGTCATTCATCATGCAGGGAGGATTCCATCCTCACCCCCCCGCCCCTCATCACAGAGCCTCCATCTAGCAATTTGTTTCTGAATAAAAAATGTGATCATGATTGCTCCGGCGGAAAAATACGAGGAGAGGGAAATTCAAAATCAGCGTCTCTCCAAAGCCCGGGTGCTCCGTCTCGGTATCGATCAGCAACAGATCAAATGGATGAGGGGAGAGGCCGGGTGTCATTCCCCTGGTGTGTGGCAGTGAGGCTGAGCCACCCGCGCACAGGACAAGATTAGCCCCTTAGAAGGAACGTGACGATCATCATGAGATAATACACGTATGATCAACAATGCAGGAAAGTGCTCTTTCCGCCCCATCAAGATGAAAGATGCACCAAACAGGAAATTAGCAATTGGCTGGGCTGACAGCATAACATGTTTCTCCCTTTCTTGTGCCGTATGTTGGTATTTGCATGTTGGGCGTTAGTGTGTATAAGAAGCACACGTACACGCACACAGATAGCACACACACACACACAAACAAATTATATGCATGCATTTTGTTCTTAAGTTTTCCATGACATCTCTTTCACTTTCTTATGACGATGTACCTATTGTCAGTCGCTTTGGATAGAACCTCTTCTAAACGCCCTGAATGTAAATGTGAACGTACTCTGCTAGCCTTTGACATCCCGCCATACGGCAGCAGCCCCTGCCAGGCCCCGATCAGGTGATCAGGTGATGCGCGCGGTGTCCTCCTCCTGTGTGATTCCCCTTGAGGCGTGCTGCGCCTGCGTGAATAACACAGTGCCACAGCCCCTGTCTGACCCCTACCCTCCGCGGTGGCAGGGAACATTCAGCGGCACATGTCCACAGCGCCGACGCCAGCTTCCTTCCAATATCCCACCCTTTCCCTCCTTTCAAACGGCTCCGGGAAGCCGGGGCAGGGCCACGCCAGCCAATCATGGCGAAGGACACTCAAGTCATTAAAAGTTAATGAAACCTATAAACATGGTCCGCCAGTGATTCATTTAAACCCCCGATCCAATCTCCTAGCCCAGCCAATGCAAACAAGCCTGCACGGCCCCAGTGTGGTCGTCGGAATAACAAACTACGCAATATTTTGTCCTGCACATGTTCCCTCTATGCAGACAGCGGCGGTGTGATAGGCTATTTCACAGCGGCACTTGTTCAATTTACTGAATGCCAGAATGGTGTTATGCAGAGGTGAATTCTGTAATCTGCGTTAGAGTTGAATTTAATGCCTTTCCTTTTACAACGGGGCTGCTTGTCGGGAATGGTCGCAATAGATATGCCCTTTCAACATTCATGAGAATCACTGACATTCAAATAATGTGCTCATTTTAATACCGCGTGAGCGAGAGCCAAATCAGTGTGGGGAACTGGTGTTTGTTCTGCCCCATGGTTATACGAGTGTCGAGAACGGTTCCGTGATCCATGCAGATTATGGCTATGGTTGAGGTTTAGGGATGGCCTTTTTTTTGACTAGGTCCTCTCTATATGTCCGTCTTTGTTTCTTTGGTTATGGCATTCATCATGGTTTCAGGTGAGAATTTGTGATTGACATCACTTCCCTGCTTGTTGCACCACACGCCCTAAATGACACGCCACAATAAATCCGATCACAACCAATCAACAGCCATGAGGGGTCCTTGTACAAGAGCCAATAAAGCAGGAGTTAAGTGGTCGAACAGCAACCCCTTCTGTTTTAAAGACTTCCATCCCCCCCCCCCCATCCCTCCCCATGTCCCCCACATATTTTTCCTTGGGGGCCATTCAAATTACATTGCACCCAACGGGTATCACCACTGTCAGCCCTCTAATTAATTCCCATAGCCGGACTTGAATCAAATTAATCCCCATTTTAATCCTATATAAATGGCAATGTCGTTCATCATGGAGAGGCTGAGGCTCGGTTGAAGGATCGGGGGGATGGTGTCGAAAGGGCTGTTGAGCAGATTATGGTGAGGGATGAGGGCGGTGAGGTCCACCGACGCCGAGTGGTCCCTTGATACACACTATTTAACCCTCGCCTGCACCACAGTGACAGAGCCGCATGCAGCCACTGCCATTTAATATCCGTTCAGATTAAGGAGTCAACAGGAAGATTTATTGTTCTTATCGCCACGACGATGCACCGTTACAATGATACAACATGATAGAGAATAAAATCTAAATTGTATGGCAGATTCAATTGTCATGCATCAAGTATTTCTAGGGATCTTTTAAGGGCACAGCAATGAAATGTATTGGGATTTGATAGACTTCACATGACTTGCGGTCACAATGTCGGAAACAGTTGCGTCTGTATATTGATGCAAATAAAACTTCATGCATCCATCGCATGCAAACTAAGGTTTGCATGTCAGCTGCAGTCAATTTTGTTTATGATGTTGTGATCAGGGTTCTGACCGCTTTATGTTATTATTATAGTTCCGTTTATTCAAAGATAGTTTGCTAAAGGACTAATCTATACAAACACGATTGTGCCACAGTGAAGCATTACCGGTGTCTTTTAAATGCAAATATAAGTATTTGTATAAAGGTCCAGATGGCGGCTCGAGCAGCAGTTATTGACGCGTGTCTCTGTAAAAATTGGTACTGACAGAACTGTGAGAACTTGTGTTTCATTGCCAGTGCTTGTGTGATGATAGACGGGAAATGAGAAATACCACCTGCTCATTCACCACTAGCGCGATGACACTATGTCTCTGCGTTCTGAGGAGGCGTACGAGAGGGAGTGCTGTCTGCGACCCAAATGTGTCCTGTGTAACGTTAGAATATATATTTTTATATTCAGAGGAAATACAGCAATATCACAATTTAACCAGTAAAGTTGCATCTTCCTTACATGGATTCTGTTTCAAGGCTGTCTGAAAAGGAGTGGTCCGCCCTATGTTTTTTGTTAACTTGGCTGCGGAAACACATTTTGCATATATTTGCCGCGGTTGTTGACGCAAATTTAAGAAGCAGTATCTAAAGTTTGTAAAAGTAAAAGGTGGCGAGGGAGGCATCTGAGGATGGCAGACTGTTCTGAAGTAAGTTTGGCAGTTTGGTGGATTGGTTTGGTGGCCGTAAAGCCTGGTCCACCAAATGTCCCCAAAAGCTATGGTTTATTGACGCATCTGTAAGCCTACATATTTATCTGCCAAGCTTGGCTCGTGTATCTACCTACTGTTGTGGAGAGCTTGAGGAAAGGCACACACACACACACACACACACACACACACACACACACACACACACACACACACACACGCACAAAAGTTTTCTGTTTGCCTTCATTCTACCAAATCCTGGACAGCCGTGTTACAGCCCATCACTATTCATACCATTGTGCTGTCACAACAACTAAAGGCATCATTTGTGTCGCACGATCTCATCTTGTATGTATCCACTACCAAATGTTTGGCGACTGGGAGTGGCATTGGTGGCGGCTGTATAATTTGGTAGGAAACATTTTACCGAACATTTGGTGCTAAAAAAAAAAGAAACGCCGGCATCGGCCCCAAGGCTTAAAGCAATTAATTCAGGATCCTGACATAAACTCTCCAATCCTTTGACAGCTTGGAGCTGAAATAAAAATGCTAGTTCTCCTGGGAACGGCAGGAGATAGCCGGCTCTTTTCTGGACTGTTTGCTCACTGGCCCTGAGAGCAATCTTCCCCAGTCAGAATGAAATGCAAGGACACAAACAATGTACCGGCGAGAGAATGGGAGATGGGGAATGAACAGTTTGGACTATTTGCTCAGCAGAAGGGCAGCCACAATGGCTGGCCCATGGCTTTCCCATGCATCAAGCCTCTTAGTGCTAGGCCTCCCTTTGTTGGCTGTTTTCTCCTTCCCCAGGCCAGATAAGAGGCCAGCTGCCCTATACTTTTTAATTCCCCCCCTTTCAATACCCGCCCATACTGTATGGTCATTTATCGAAGGATGCCACGCCGTTGTTGTCGGCCGAGCAGGTTATCGGAGTACGCATCTTCGGTCACCTACGCATGTGCGCTCGTTTACGGGGTCCGGGGCCCAATCGCTTTAACAAGAAAGGCCAGGCTGGAGGACGGGGAGGGGAACAGCGCCTGACCCTTCCTTTCTTCTGAGAGGAGGCAGCACAAGTCAAGCACAGAGTGCGATTACGATACCAGAGGGCTCTTTGCATGTGCCGTCGCTTTAGCATCTCATTGGTAGAGAGCAGGGACGCTTCTAGAAAGGAAAAAAGGACAAAGAAAGAAGGCCAGGATTGAAATTGGGTGGTAGAGCAAAGCCCAACGTGTGGTAAATAGTAAAACGCCGCCATTTTAAGCTACCGATGGCAGAACACTCTGAGAGTGGCGGCCCCGGAGTGGAATACTGTTGGGAGAAGGCACTTGAAGAAGAAATGAGATGTGGCGTTTATATGACCTAATGACAACTCCAGTCAGAAGAGCAAGCAAACACGGCGGGTTGTAGTGGCTCTAGTGAAGGCATGGCTCCATATTGTGCCCTCTTTGTTTTGGTTTTGTCGGTTTGCATTTGGATTTAGGTTGACTTTGTTCTGGTTGTAATGAAGCCCTATTCTCACTACGGTGTTTGTATTGTGTCTCACGTTGACTTGCTGTTTCGACTCGATGTAAAAGATGACTCGGGAATATATAAAAATAGATATTAATGAGATGTAATGATAATGTCTAAAGGCATGTTTGAATAGACAGCAAACCAATAAGTGCATGCAGACACAAACACACAAACAAATACACACACAAAGACACACACATAAACCCATCCCCCTCTGCAAAGGCTCCTGGTTGATTTCTACTAGTCGTGTGCCATTATAAACAGTGAAAAACAAAACTAAGAATTTGGTTCCATAGAAAAGCTATCACTTTTACTACTTAGTAAAAATAAAAAAACGAACAAAAGGTCAGATAAAACGATAAATAAATCTATACATTATATACATTTACACATTTTATAGACATACACAGATTTCAAGTGGCATTGATTTTAATCAGACAGCCTTTGTACAATTTCACAACAACTCAACGACTAAGCCCTTAATCTATGAAAACATATTTTAAACTGAGATGCTGTTGCAGGAGAGGATGGGATAAGCCACGTTCCTGGAAAGCGGTTCTTTATATGAAATCATACATCGTCTCTAATGAAAAGTTTTTGTCTTTATCATCATAAAAAATAGATATTAAATCATCCGGGTGCAATGCCTTGTTCTTCTCCAGAAACAATAGGAGTTTGTTTCCACCTCTAACCTGCTTCCACCGTCGAAGCCAACGTGTCAAAGATCAGGTGGGGCAGGATGAATAGCTCTGCTATTGCGTGGCCTGGGAGAGCCAGGGCAGTCTTCTGGGTGGTGCTCCCAGCTTCACGCCCCGCCAGCAGTGAAAAAAAGCGGAGAAAAGGGTTCGAGCCATTTCAACACTGCTTAAGGTTGTCTACGGCCGTGTAATTTATGAGTTGAGAGGACTTGGTTTTTAAGTTCACTACAACCTACAATCTGCGGGCATTTAAGGGTGGAGAACAACCTGTGAGTCATAGGAAACTTACAACACACCTCCCATTACCTCAGGCGCTATCAGTTTTGTGGAAACCTGTAGCATTCTGGCCGGTAAAAGGATTTTTTAAGGTGCTCCATGTGGATTTCATGAAGCTGTGTTGTAGATGTGATGCGGCGCTTAATGTGTTTTGTGACCTTGTTGCAATTTTAAGGTTGAGAGACTGTGACCAGGGCGTTTCCATGTCCATGGCGCTCAGTGGGTGGTCATAGGTACGACCTGTCAGTCAGGAAGATGGATTGACAGGCTTGTGGTTAGCCTTCTGGCAAACTGTTCAGAGGAAATGGTACCTCCTCAGTAAAGTAAAGTGTGTAAATGGCCCTTGTGTTTGCAACAGCAATGCTGACGTTATTAGGAAGGTTGTAATTACTGTTAATATAGAGTGCCCATATTTTACAGGTTCAGCCTGAGGTCAGTATAGGCAACTGGATATTTCGTGTCCACACCGGCAAGAAAGACGGAAACACTCTGAGAAAGTCAGTCGTGTAGACATGCAAAATGATTCATTCTTAAAAACTAGTTTAGTGGAATTGATTGTCTTTAGGTTGTTTTTGAGAAATATGCCTGTGTAAAATAAGGGTAACTATCACTCCCTTTTACAGCTTGTCTGGTAAAATTTTTAACCAAATAATGAAAATTAAATGAAACCAAACCAAATGTTGTTATTAAGTATATCAGGAGTAAAACATGTTCTGTCAAATAAAGTGCACAATATAAATACAAACCCAATGACAGCATTTTAAAAGCTTGGAGAAGCATGCTCACATTTCTCGAAAAAGCACAAACAACATAATGCTCCATCATTTGTAAAACAACAGGTGAAGGTTTAACTTGTTTATTTTATTTTAGGCCTCAATTAATTTCAACAAATACAAACTCGAAAAAATTCTAACACCTTCTTTGTGCCATTATTATTGATAAACATTGTTATTTCATTATTAATAAACATTGATTGCCTGTTAATATTTAAATAGAGTATTGCCACGGGATGAAATAGGCCAAATTAACTATTATTTCTAAAAGTATTAAAGGATTTAAGTTTCTTGTTTAAGCAAACAACAAAATAAAACATTATGATAAGATTTAAGTTTCTTGCTAAAGAAAACAACAAAATAATATAATTTTATTAAAGAAAATTATAATTATATTGTACAGAATTACAAAAAAGCCTTCTAACAATATTAATATGAATTGGTTACACAATCATAATTGCATGTAATTAATTAGCATTAAAATACTGAATCCAATGCAAACATGTACAATTATAGTTGTGTTTAAAGGGAGGAAAGCAAGTCATTAATATAGATTATGGTTAATTATGAAATTGAACTGTTTTAATAAAACCGATTTAAGGATTTTCTTAAAACCAGTAAACAAATTGTTATACTTCAAATGTTTCTATTAAAAAATAGCATAAAAAAAATACATAAAAATATCTTTGAAAACAATATAAATTTGTATTTTAATACACTATTTACCTAATTCACAATACGTAATCTGTCCCTCAATTAATCGTCCACCATTTAGCAGTAAAAACGACCCAATCCGACAGAGTCTTCCTTCAAATGACCTTTCCTTGCCAATGCATGGATGTCAGCACCCTGTAAACACCTCTGACACACATGCTTGAAGGGGCTAGGCGAGTCCGCTCCACATTCCTGGCTGTCCTGCATCGAGGGCTCACCTCTGACGCCAGGACGCCAGTCTCCCACGCTCCCACTGACTGTGGGACTGTACCCAGTACCCAGCGCATACTCCCATTTCATCCACATTATTGTTTACATTGTGTGATCTCAATATTGAATCTTTAATCTAACAAAAAAGGTAACTCTAATTATTAATAATGGATGTAATTATATTATATATTAATAATCTATAATAATAATATCCTTAATAATTAACATACTCATTACAGTGAGAGTCATTGGTAAATGCTTTTCTAAGGCCGTTTCTGGGGACGGATCTCAGACCCGAAGGTTTGCCCGTGCTGTAGCTGAACTTCAGAGGGGAGGCTGCACAGATCCTGGGCCATAAACCAGAAAGTGCGAGGGGCGGACTTCCACAGTTGTCCCTGTTTTCTTACCGATATATTCTTCCAAAGAAGAACTCATTCTCCACTGCAGGATGGAGGTTTCAAAATAAGTTTTTAACTCATGTATTTCTACATCGGGAAGGCTGCATTGCAGACAAATACCGTTTTAAAAACGTCTTCCTATGTTTTTAACAAGGTTGTATTTTAAACCTTTACCGACCCTTTGTCTAAGGGCCTTGGTGTCCGTCAAGGTCGTTTAGCTTCTCTTCCCGCCAGCTATACGGGAAAATGTTTAGTCTACCAGTGCTGGCCGAGTTTCCGCTTGCTGTCGGCCATGGAGGGAGTCCGACAAAGGGATACCTGGATCCCAGATTTACGGTCAGCTGTATGACGTTTGTTGTGGTTGCGCCGGTCAGGTTGTCTCCAGTAGAGACCTAACCCGTGTGTCGCCAGTCCACAGATCCCCGCCCCCCAGCCACACGATTGGCGGAACTACATTTGAAGCGAGCGAAAAGGAAGCGCCCCGCTCACCCAGATTTGAGCTCATCTGCCATCAGACGAAAGATGTTAATCTAAAGTCTGATTTGCGAGACTACCGGGGACAGACTTTCAGACCCCCAACCCCACCCCCTGCCCACACACACCCCCCCACACACACAAACACACACACACACACACACACACACACACACACACACACACACACACACACACACACACACACACACACACACACACACACACACACACACACACACACACACACACACACAAGTAGATGTGTTTTAAAATGCAATGGAAGCACGCTCTACCAGGATCTGGGATTTTGGGAATATAATTCCAGACCAGTGCTTATCGGCACACCCAGACTGTTTGAGTGTTTTGAGATGCGGGCTCCCTGAGGACAGATCGACGGCGTCCTGGCAGGACTGCATATCCAATACATGGACGGAGGGGATTCATGGAGGCTGTGTCTCTTACAAACTGCTCGACGGAGGGAGGATCCCCCAGCGGTGCACACATAGCCGGGGAAGGTCCGAAAACATACGAATGAGGCTCACAGCCATAACAACCAAGCATGCATGCATGTATGCATGCTCACAGAAGGACACGGATGCAATGCACACAGTGGCGTGCGTGCGTGTGCATAGGCCTGCTCAGAGGCGGCTTAGACGAGCACACACACACGCACACACAATGCATATTCAACTTCATGTGCGTGCACACAAACATGCAATCAGAAGCATACACGTACACACACACACACACACGCATACACACTGAAACTCTCTCTCGTACACACACACGCACGCACGCACGCACGCACGCACGCCGCCCGCCCGCCCGCCCGCCCGCCCGCCCGCCCGCCCGCCCACGCACGCACGCACGCACGCACGCACGCACACACACACACACACACACACACACACACACACACACACACACACACACACACACACACACAAACTGACTCTTACTTACTTGCTTATGGCTGTCCATCGTATTCGATGATGACGTTAGTTATTGTGGGGGGTTGCGTTGATGCCATTTCATGTGGCTAACTGACTCAGAAACACACACACACACAAACACAAACGGACTCACACAGAAACACAAACACAAACTTACACACACACACACACACATGCACACTGACTCACACAGACAAAGTGCACCTCTCAGTCCCGGGTTGTGACCGGCCGATGGCATGGCCCAGGTATGTCAACTATGTTTGCCAAGCCATCCATCAGCCACCTTCCCTACTGAAACAGGAACCTTTGTTTAAAGCATACAGTTGTTAAGCCCATCCTTTTGACTCAAGTCAGGCTAATTTATTTCCTTATGGCCGAGGCAGGAGGATTTATCGGCACCTATGTTTTGGACTCTTTGTCCTCCACTTGTTGTGGGCTGCCCTGTGTTTAGTGTGTTGGGAGGAGGGTGAAAAGAAAAAAACGGGTAGTGAGAAAGATGACGGCGGGCTGCGGTTTGAGGACAGCCATGGCTCTTATCGTCTGTGACCAGGGTTAGCAAATAAACGCACGGCGGTGGACGTCAAGCCGCACGTGATTTATAGCGACGTGGTGTTCACATATGACCCGCACCACATGGACGCTTCTGAAAGTCCTTTGATAGCCCTGTATAAGGGAGCTTTTGTAATTGAAAAATATATATCGACATGTTTTGGTACTGTTTTGGGTAATATTTTGACCTGTCTGAGCACAATACATTGGAGGACAGTGTCCTGATTGCAATGTTTAAACGTTTTGTGTGTAATTTGAATTTACTATACCATACTACAATTCTATAATATACTTTATCAACTATTTCAATAACTATGCCTCAATATTACAATTTTCAGTTGTTGTTAAATATTTGCTGCTGTAGTACAAAGTACAGATTTTGCAGCAACTTGCATCATTTAATCGCTGGCAGATATCGTATCGTGAAACGATTCGAGGTAATCAGCCCTTGAGCAGGTTTTCTGACCCTGAGATTCAACCCTGAGAGTTATTCTGAGAATTATACAGAAACATAAAGCAAGAAAACCTGCCTGTGTTTGCCAAAGCACATAGTGAGTGGGAGTCTCTCGCTCCTCTCCACGGCACCACAACCTTCATCTATCTCCAGACGGGCCGCAGAGGAGAGCAGATATGGCTAAATGCGCTGTGTTAATGATTGACCTGCCGAGCACAGAGCATCCTGCGCTGAGTGCCCACTTTGCCGGCTCTTGTTCTGCGTTTCTTCAGCTCTAAATGTTTGTGGTCCCACCGTCCCCTCTCCAGATCCCTTACAGTACTTGTTAGCTTTCCGGGGGTGAGGGTGGGGTCAAGACTGAGTTTCAATAAAGAACCATTGGCATGCCGAGGTGAAGGAGAGATAAGAGTTTGTCTTGGGCCCTTTTACCGGGTTACAAGAATGGGCCTGTGTAAACTTAATTTCCCCTTAAGATAAATGCGGCCCTGCTTTGTGAGAGCGAGTTCATGCACTGCCTTTTTTTTGTCCTAAAGCCTTCTTTGACAGGCGTGAAATGAGTCTCCTACTTTCATTAACAGTTCAAGATGGAGGGTAAACTCCAGGTCCGGGGACTGTTAATTAATTATGGGCCGAGTTGACTTGTCCTTGGCTTTAAAGACTTGTTCAGTTTATGTTCATTTTTTGGGAAACTGGGTTAATAAAAATGTATGAAACTGCATTTTAATGTGTATTAAAATGCACGCTGCACTATGCGGCAGCTTGACTCAATTATGTTATAGTGCCCAATCAATAACTTTGTGACGATATTCCTGCAAGATGTTTTCAAAAGGAACTAATATAAAGAGAGAGCTTAACCTTGTGTGTTCTTCTTATCCTCTACAGATGTGCGGGGCTTTGATTCGATGGAAACTTTTCAATGGCGGCCCACCGTCTACTTTCAACACACTACTCGGACCTTAAAAGGCACTTTCCTGTTTGACGTACCTGGCTGCAATATGAAATATCAAAGCCTCTGTCAGTGTGGAGCTGAATGGGAACAAAAGAGAGGCCTCCATTAATGATTAACTGTTCTAAAAGCCCCGGCTTTTGTATTCCCATGGTGCCCGGGCTATCTTGCCGCCATGTGACATGCTCACAGCATTTTTCGAGCAGATTGGGGGAAAGCTAGTGAGCAAACACAGGTGCTTTGGAGCGGCGTTGGCGATGCTGTCAGGGACAACCACAAACAAGAGCAGCTATGCCTGGCTAAATGAATCCCCGCCACACCCCCCCTTCCCCCCTCCCCCCGCCCCGCCACCACCAGCCACACACCCGACCCCCGAACGCTGCAGTGCTAGCTAACTTGTTTGCTAGCTGCCTAGCTCTCGCATAAAGCCAAAGCCTCCCTTCTGGAGAGTCTGCCCCCTCCCCTCCTCAAACCCCGCCCCCCAGACACAGTCCAATGTTCACTACAGCTGAGCTCCACAACTTCTCACACCCTCCAAAGAAACAAACAAATAAACGTGAGGACTGCAGAGCACTTCTTTGAGGCGATGGCGTTTGCTGTGATCACGATTAGTGGGAGAGCAAACACATTAACGATGTTCCGGTTTACACTTTCCAAAGCAAAATAAAATGTCTTTCACTTCAAGTGGGGCCATTCTAGTGACCCCCCCAGTGACAAATAAAGCATATACGGGCTGGTTGATCTCTGCTTAAGAATTGGAAGCTAATAAAACACATTTTGTGATGGGTACCCCATCGGTACCTCTTAGCATGCAAAATACTCTCATAAATATCTGGAGTTTTTGTTTTTGTCCATGTTTCTTTTGTTGGAGTTAATGGCAAGGACATGTGTAACTAAAGTCAACCATCGCTTCCTACTGCCTGGCTGGCATAAAAGCGACTAGGGGGGTGCTGCATGTCGCACAACTTACGATAAGACCATCCAGATGATAGCCATGCGTTATCTTTACATGGCTTTCCGGCCGGGAGACAAATGAACAAAGTGTGATAACAGGAACAAAAGCTCAGCTCTTATTGGCTGTGGGCTTAATAGAAAAAAATTGTTTCATGGAAAAACCACAAAAGGTGCAGTTCATTTATTTTTTAATTTTCTCCATTGCCAAGGTCTCACGGTTTATCGCTTCCAATATTTATATTGACTTTGGTGGGAAATATGCTTTTGTGGGATGCAATTACCCGGACCTATAAAGCAGTTCTTACAAGTGGAAAGACGATAAAACGTGTTTCAGGAAAACACTTCAAATTAACCAGAGGGGGAAATGAATTCATAAAGGAGAGACAGAAAAGAGGGCAGAGAAAGCTAGATGGGAGCGCAGCAAGACAGAGAGACAGACATACAGACAGACAGCACAAAAGGGGGGGGGGGGGGGGGGGGGGGGGGGGACAAGAGACGGAGAGAAAGGAGAGGGAGAGAGAAAGAGAGAGAGAGAAAGGGAGAGAGAGGTCAAAAGTGGTTACCTCAGAGACGGGCTGATGATCAGTGAAGCACCACTTCTCTCTGGCTGGGCTTTTCCAGCCCAATTCTCCGTCTCTCAGAGGTTTGTGTATACTCAGGGAATCACTCACGGCCCGTGTTTGCTCCATTTCCCCAAAAATAATTGGAAAAAAATATGGTTGCCCTGACATGAAATGTTCGGCCGAGAAAAGAAAAAAAGAAGCTGATTATCCCCGTTATAATTGTAAGAATAAAGCATTTACATTTTTGAGCAACAGTGTCGTTTATTGAAGTCAGAGAGATGTGATTATAAGCTTTTGTTGACTGCACTATAATTAAACCAAAAGGAAAAATCCCCCTTCACATTTTTAGGTCAAGTTTTACCGCCTCAAACCTGAAGCCTGCCATCTTTATGGATTCTGCAAAGGTGACTGAAAATGGCGTGGATCTATTCATCCATTTCGGTCTCCCCCTCCGGTTTTCCTTATTTCCTCTGGCCAACCGCAGGGATTTACCCCGCGCCGGCCGTGAGCAGAGTCTGATCAGAGGAGTTACAAAGCCTCACTTTTAGGGGTCTTACTGTAATTCACCGGGCTGCTTTGTGAAGTGTGGGGGCCCGCATCTCAAGAGGGATTTGAGACAACATCTTTGTTGCGTCCTCATTGTCCCGCGCGCCAAAGTCGTCCAGCCCCCCCTTATTGTGGAGCGGAGCAAAACTCGCCTCAGAACCCGGCTCAATCAAAGAAAAGTTTTCCAGTAATGAGGTAAGACATGAAAGCTCATTGAAGGCGGCCACATGTTGAAAGGTCTTTTTGATCTCACCAGGGCACAATGGCCGAATTTGAAAAGAGCAAAGTGTGCTCTGAGCGCCAATGCGCCGCTTTAAACCTCTGGTCTTTTGACGGGCCTGCACCTAGAAAGAGAGTAATATTCCGTTGGGTGGAAAATGTAATTCATCCGGGATCGTCAGCTCTGAGGGGAGGGGCCCCGGGGCCCGTTATAGATTCAAGAGAGAGGCTAGCCTTTTACTCAAGGTTTTTGCCCTAGTAACTGCATGTGGTGATGCAGTCTTTTTTTCAAAATATATATCACGTTTATAACAGATCATTGTTCATTAAATATATATATATATATATATATATATATATATATACCATAGTTATTCTGGAGAGGTGTAAGATCGTGCCTAAGACAGCACAACAAAACGATTCGACGTCTTGTGATAAATAATTGAACCATTTTTAAAGGGTAAATAATAAATCCTGGTGAAGAACAGGGAAGATTTCCTCGAGACCGGATCTTGTTGGTTATGAAGACATATGAAAGCCTAAATGGGGGCTGGGACAGGCAGTCTGGGTCGGTAAAGGGACGACTCTGTCCGTAGTGTCTGGTAAACTATCTGGAGAGTTACCATCAGACAGCCACCTGCGCAGGGAAAACTGTCTCGATTTTTATTGCTTTCCGTTGATTGTGTTTCATTTAAGTGAGGCATTATCAAACTCATGTTGGGATTTTCCTTAACAAAATAATGTTTTAACCACATCTGTTATTGCCATACAGCTCACAATACTGCAAGGCGTGAACACAAAATTGCTCCTTAAGGAAAGAAAAGTCAATTCTACCTTGGTTTCATCTGCAGAAAATAAACGCATTGGATCTCTTTCTTTTGCAACGGCTGTGTTCTACATTGGATTTATAATAACTGGCCACGATAGGTGTGTGTGTATTTGTGTATGTGTGTATGTATGCATGCAATATTTAATCTTTGTATATATATAAATACTTATCTGAATAATAATTTACACTGATCTGTATAATAATCACTATAAAAATGTAATTACTAATTTAACAATTGTTTAAATCATTTTTGTATCCTTTTTTGATCAGCAGAAATCTTTTAAATTCAACAAGTTTTCTCCAAAACATATAAAACCTGCTATAAGCGCCATGCAAGAGTCACAAAAAGTTTCAAGGTGTTTCAACTCTTCCCCCCCCCCCCCCCCCCATCCAGCGTATCAGCTGCCCCCTTGTCTTCTGTCGGAGCCCCCCCACCCCCCAACCCGCCTTAATTCTCCGGGCGTCCGTCCACCGCCTGACGGACCCATTAGGCACCATTCACCGCTCCGCACGGAGATAAAGGCGGCGCTCAGGTAAACGGGGGTCGTGGGGGGGGGGGACCTGCACCCAATCAGCTCAGGTGGCCCTGCTGCGACCGGCCACAGTCATGCCTGAGTTCTGGTGAAAGGGGCCAGACACCTCCCCGCCCGGCGCGGCCCGCGTCCCTTCCCATTGTCCCGATAACCCCCGGCCCCCCCCCCCCCATCCATTCACCCAGACGTCTCCCTTTCCACACCGCCCACCAGCGAGCGGCCCGTGCTCCTTCTGTTATATTACCGTGGGCCGGGTCAATACGGATCAATGGGAGCTGCACAATATGGGAGGAATCATGAGGTGTGGGCTTATATACAAGGGACTAGATGAGCTATGAGTTCCTGGCGTTGAAATTGCACAGGCGACGCGAGAGGCAGCCAGTACACACGATACCAGTCGATAGAAGTAATATAAGTGTGTTTTCAAGGGGCGTCAAGGGTGTTTTTTTTTATTTTCCTAGTAGTAGAGCTTCTTTGAACATGAGCGAGAACATCAATAAAGATCTAGCGAAAAGAATATGATTTGTCTGAAATATCTTTGTTAAAGTGTGGCAAACAGGGTATGCATGAGTGATGTGCGTGGGTGGGTCCGTGTGTGTGAGACAGCTGCTGCCGAAACGCTCTCCACACTCGCACACACACACACACACACACACACACACACACACACACACACACACACACACACACACACACACACACACACACACACACACACACACACACACAGACACACACACACACACACACTCAGGTGGCAGCTGGGCTGGCTCACCTGCCATATTAATAATCCCTGACAATCCCTTCCATCAGCAGAGAGAAGGAGAGAAAAAAAGAGATAGAATAGAAGAACCAGGGAGAAAAGAGGGGGGGGGGGAACTGATGAAAGTAAAAAAGAAAAGAAAGGGGAGGTTGTGATGGAAACGAGGAAGAAACAAATCCATCACAGGAATATGTTTTTTAGGTGAAACCAGCCAAACGGATTGACAGGAAAGTGAGAGTCAATATAGTAAAAAACAAAATAAAATCCCTTAACACCAAAGAATAATATAATTTATAATACCGATAAAGCTTGTGTGATGAGCGGGGCCCAACATTTTAAATAAAGTAAATCCAAATTGCTTCCGATGGCCGTTTTCCAGCACTTGTGTCTGAGTGATCAGACAAGAGGATTGCTGGGCAAGGCTGAGGGTGATAAAGAGATGACAATGGAGATAAGATAAGGAGGCACTGTGGCGACTTTCTGATTGTGTGTGTGTGTGTGTGTGTGTGTGTGTGCGATTGCTTCTCCGTCTGTGTCTATCCTGTGCATGCCTGTATTTTACTGTGTTTCACGTCGATCCAGGGGTGCATGTTCCTGCTTGTACGTGTGTGTGTGTGTGTGTGTGTGTGTGATCGTACTCGCAAGTGTGTGTGAGTGTTAACTTGGCACCAGACCTCAGGCTAAGTGAGAGAGGGCCCTTGGGAGAGAAGCTAAGTGAGAGATACTGGGAGCCAGAGGAAGAGGGAGAGAGAGGGAGAGGGGGGAGGGGGGGGGGGGAAGGGAGATGGAGCGAGAACAATGGAGTGGGTGGAAAATGACAAGCCCAGTAAAACGAAGGCTTCCTAAAAGCACTAGGGCTGATGGATCAGGGGGCGTGGGTGAGCGTGGGGACGCGTTCCATGCAGTGGGGGGGGGGGGGGGGGGGGGGGGGGTCTTGGGTCCTACAGTACCTCCCTATCCATTAACTCTCAGAGGTAAACCGACTGCTAGCAAAACGGCTAGCGCAACGTGGCTAGCTTAACACGGCTAGTGCAACACTGCTAGTGCAACACCGGCTTGCTGACTCACAAAGACAGGCCCCAGACAGCGCGGCACGGCGGGGGGGGGCGGGGGCGTGTTCCCCCCCTCACCTGCGGACGACTGGCACTAAAGCAAGCACAGGACAGAAACGGTCATGAAAACGGACAGCACCCAAAGGAGAACACCTTCACGCACACTCTCAAGGAGAGATCGATCAGCGCAGGTGACCCGAGGAATGGAAGGTGATGAATGGTGCTTGATAGGCATCGGAGAATAGGTGAGAGAGAGTAAAAAAAAGGAACATAGTGCATTTCCTTCTCCTAGTTTGACTCATGTGTGGCCTTGTGACTCACTCCGGGCCCCGGAGTGTTGCTCAACCTGCTGCAGAGTCTACTTGTCCTTCCCTCTCCCCCCCCCCACCCCCACCCCGGTTGGGGAAGAAACGGGAAGAGGAAAAAACACATAAAGTATCTCTTTTGAGGCCGACCCGACAGCGGCCACCAGTGAGTGATCATCAATTTATGGACGAGGACACAAAACCAGGGACGGCCCCTGTGTTCAACGGGCGCCAGTCAATCCCAAATGAACTCTCTTTATGAGCCGGACTCTGGCTCCGCCAC